>NC_044911.1:55623102-55989769 GCF_001633185.2 Quercus lobata
CATTCTACATTCGTTTCATTAAAAATTATATATATTCACATTCAATAATGCATACCGACATACTCGGATAGCAACATTCAAATTTCAAAATTCTGATTAGAAGTTTATAGAGATTGTGCAATAGTAGCAATACTACCGACAAATTTTTGAAGATTTGCAGCCTGCCAAATTTGGCTCTACAGGAAAATTGACATTGCTTTAGAAATGGCCCCAAAAAATAAAAGGTAGCGTTAACTGTCAAAAGATGCCCTTTAAGAAATAGTTTTATATCAAATTATTTTGCTTTATGTCAGATTTTTGACTAACTTTATAGGTTGTAGAGCTAATAAAATTATCTTTTTAAGTTTCACTCATCACTTTAATAATATTTTCAGTCATCTTATCAATTTATACCAATTTTTTATTAAGTAGACGTCACAATAAATCATCCTTAACGGGCACGTTTCTGTTAAAATTACCCAAAAGAAATAAAAAAGTATGGCTACAAATTTGTGAGGAACTCATGGTTCAATCTTCACTAGCTAAAAACAACACTCACTGTTCTTGGAATTGTCTCCCAAAATTTGATTTTATGAAGTATGGCCACAAATTTGTGGGGAACTCATGGTTCAATCTTCACTAGCTAAATACAACACTCACTGTTCTTGGAATTGTCTCCCAAAATTTGATTTTAAGAGGTGTGGGATGCCACACTTCGTTAGATAATTTTCAATATTGGCTTGATGTGTACATTTGAATAGGAAATCCAATAACTCCTATATTCTTAATACCCAAAATACCCTCACAAAACACACCCATACATTTGCATTCCACGGTCAAATGGGTCACTCACCCACATCCCAAAAAAATTTAAATTACGATTGTTGTCTCCACGTTGTGTTGGTGTACACTGATTGAGGCAACCACGTGGCACATGGCTACATTTCAATGTTTCATTATTTTTCCTTTCTCTTAATTGGCTTTCATAGATTTTTTAAAAATATTTTAATAAATGTCATGTTGTTTTCTAAATATAATCTCACATGTTAGCTTCGCTATCTAATCCTTGTTACCGGCGCATATAATGGTGTATATAATGCGCACATTATTTTCCAGATCACAATCAATTATGATATTGTTTTGTGAAAATTGTATGATTGCGTTGTTCTCTCACATGCTTCTAAATTTATTAATTCATTTTTGGGATCCAACACACTTCTTACATTTACAGGAGAGCATGTTCAAAGATCAGAAAAATATTCGGTCAAAAAATATATATATATATATATATATTTTTTTTTTATTCAAATAGTTCCTCTTCTTTTTTTGGAGGGGGGTAAGTAATATTCTCATTATCAAGTATTAATTAAAGTGAATAATGACAAAATGAGATGATTATAATTTTGTATATATAATGACAAAATTGGTTTAAGAAGAATGGAATAAATGAAAATGTCACATTCATTCTGTTTTTAAGGTTTCATTCATTAGTCAAGATTATGAGTAAGTGTCAGCCTGTTCAAAACTCTTAAAATATGATTTCGAAAAAGAAAATTCAAGAGAGTTTGGGTAATAACCTTTTTTTTGGGGGGGGGGGGGAGTTTAGGTAATAACTGGCCTAATGGTTTAATTTTTTATGAATAATAGTAAGTTATAAATCTTGGAGGCCAGTATACACAATAATGGGTTGGGTTGCATACTTGTATTGGATTGGGAAAATCAAAAAAATAATATTCAAAAGCTTGTTTTATGAATATTTTTCTTTTCGGTTTTGTCTCAGAAACACAAAATAAACAAAAAAGAAAGAAATGATCACTTTTAAAATTATTAAAAAAAAAAATAATATAACTTTTAAAATTTCTTTTTCTTTTTCCTCACATATTATTATATATTTATCCAATTTATATAAATTGGATAGTGTTTTCCTCCAAATCAATTCGAAGGAATCTTCTCTGACTTTCTACTTATTAACTACTACCCGTGGGTGGAAGGAAATATAAGCATGTGAAAGTAAACTTTTTTTTTAATATTTTTTTGATCAAGTGTCATTGATAATGAGCTAAATTACAAACTGCATCCTTAAAGTTTTGTGAGTATTTGCATTTTACACCCTGAAATTTTAGAATTTTAATTTTACCGTTTGAAGCTTTATTCTATTAGCATCAATCATTCTCTCATTCATATTTTCAGTAAAATATCACATAAACTTACGACGCGTGTTTAGTTCATCCAATAAAATAATGTTACATCATTTTTATTATGTCATGTCATTTTTAATTTTTAAAAAAATTTGAAGCTATAAAAATGATGTGAGATCATTTTGTTAGACAAACTAAACACTTAATGAAAAATATAGATAGCAAAGGAATAAAATCAAAATTCTGAATTTTTAAAGTGTAAAATTTTAAGGTTGTAGTTTGCATTTTAGCCTTGATTAATGCTATAAGTTTAAATCTTATTGTATTTATAAATAAACAAATAAATAAGTGAATATCCCACTAAAAAAATAAAATTCGGAGAACAAAGGAAAACCTTTGGGGTTACGGAGTCACGACAGTCAAAAATAAACGCACCGACACGTTAGCCCTCATCATGCATGGGACTATGGGTTGGGTCCAGTCCAGTAAGGCTTTTCCTTAGCCGGTAAGAATCCACCGTGCCACCTGATACAACCGTTAACCCTGTCGGTGCCCACGAGTGTCGGCACCGACACGCAAAATTTATTCCCGGTAGTTCTTATTTTCCATTTTTTTTCTTTTTTTCCTTTACAACTACAAGCCACGAAAAACAAAAAAATCCCAAGTGCATGTATGTATGTGTGTGTGTACTTTTCTAGCTTCTACGTGCTTTCTTTTTCGTTGTTTGTTTGTACGAGATGAGTGGCAACTGGTATTACAATTGGGTGCGTAGCTGAATGGGAAAACTATAGTGTGGTATCAAAAATATATAAATGCATTGATTGGTGGGAGACCATGTTTTGTTTGTTTGTACGAGATGAGTGGCAACTGGTATTACAATTGGGTGCGTAGCTGAATGGGAAAACTATAGTGTGGTATCAAAAATATATAAATGCATTGATTGGTGGGAGACCATGTTTTGCTTTCAGTTCCGTAAGTGAGAGGTACTTGCTCATTCTTGGTCACGCTTCTCTACGTGACTTTACTAGCTAGATTCTTCTTTATAATCTTTAGCCAAAAAAAGAAAAAGAAAATTCATGTTATATATACTTATATAAATGAATCACAACCCACATATGTATACGAATGGGAAAGTACGTTAAAGTATTTAGATTTGAGTTTGGAGATCTTTTTGTGAATAAGTTTTCTTTAAAAAAGTGCATGTTGTCTTTAGATTTTTTAAATTTCTTTAAGCTTAACACGAATTCAAGTTGCTAGATGCTAGTAATGTTACTCTAAGCTTAAAATGCTGCACTTTTTTTTTTTTCTTACTTTGACTAAACATGCTCTCTGGTCACTGAAAGCTCAAACTTGCTGCCATGACTATGGCACTATTCAAAAAATATATATATAACGGTTTTCAAACCCTAGTAAATAGTAAATACATAAGAGCTAAGACTAGAGGAGGTGGTGGGATTTTATAGGCCTATTGAATGGCGTGAAGACAACGAAAGCTGTGTTGTTAATGAGGTGTTATATATTGTCTGATTTCTATCCATCTCTCTGTTTGGGCTGATGGGACTGATCGATGAGCTAAGATGATTGACTTCAATATGATAAAGGAATTACATGCATGAACGAAGAGAAGGAGAAGAGGACAAGTGGGGGGTTTCTAAGCAACAAGTGTTGTGCAGTGAACCGTTTACTGCAATAAATTTTCGAGAGAGTTTAAAATGCATATTATCCATTTTGTTTTGTCCACCAATTTGGCTTGAAATGGGAAAAGGGAATACCCCCGGATTTTTCCATTATTCGATGTGCCTTGATCGAGCAACCACTTTTTCTATGAATAAAGTGCTAGTGAAAAATAAGTATATCATGTTATATTTATAGATATTGTTAGGTCATATGCTTTAGTGTCGGTAAACTATCTCAAAGTGGTGAGATTTTTTTTTTTTTTTGGGAGCAAAATTGGTGAGAATTATATATTGTGTCTTAGAGTTGTAATTTAAGATTAAAACAAAGTCCCAAAATTAGGTCATATCAAGAAAGCATAGTTTTTGTGATCTCAACTAATCAGTCGAGCATTGATAGCAACCCGACTTATTGAGACTATGTCAATCAATAACGTAAAAGACCCAATAACTTGTTTGTTTAAACCCCAATTCAAGTTCTACTCGTTGGAATATAAAATGGATTTTATAAATTGACCTAAGAGAGGGTTTTAAGAGATGAGAACATTACATTTGTGCAGCAATGTTGTGTAATCAAGTTTCTCTTAATTTCACCATATGAAAGTAGATTTGAGAATCAATTGATGAAAAAACTGAAGTTATAGTGCCCACCACAAACTTAAATGGATTATTTGACTTCATGTTTAAGGGAATATAGTTCAGTATTGTCTTAATTAAGAGGAGTTTTAATGCTTGAAGGAGAAAATGCAAATAACAAAAAAAATATGGAAAAGCATACAAGTAAACTAAATTACAAGTTAACAAGTACTCGAACTAATTTTTAAGTAAGATCAAAAGTCATGGAGTTCCAAGAAGCTAATTTATCCATGACCACAAAAACTTTGTTTGCAAGCAAGACAAAAAATAGATCATAACCTAAGTAAACATTTTAAACATCAAATCAGATTGAAGTCAATACATTATACATCAAATGGGATTAACATATAAGAACTTGAATCAAAATAAAATAAAACTGTATAAACAAGATTAAATTGAGTAACAAGATTACAAGGAAGCACTTACAAGCATGATTCTAAAACCCTATGAACTACGAGAAAATCTCCAAGGAATCACTATTACAATATAATGATCTCTATAAGAACAAGTTAATGGAAAGTGGTATCATTTTTTTGAGAATGAGTCGTTTATTTATATTTAAGTGTTCAACAATTACTGACAATTATTTCTTCCATATTTCCCTCTCTTGTTGGGCTTGAACGATCAATTTGTCATAGTGTTAAATAGTGATTATAAACTTCTTCAATTAATGTCACATGATCTTTACTTCACTTACCAATCACTACCATAGGAAATGTTAGTTTCTCACGTTCTGGTCTCTTCACAAATGCAGTATCTCTAGTGTGCCAATTGTCGTGTCTTTAACAACAAATAAAATTTTCTCTACGCACTAAAATTAAATTCTCTTGGGAAAAAAACAAAACAAACCTACAACACAACGTTTGTCATTGCATTTGAAGCGCATAGGTTGCCACCATCTAGTTCATTCCGACATTATTTGAAGAGAGAATGACTGTTCAGATCAGATGAGAATAAAAAATATATATATATATATATATATATATTTTTTTTTTTTAAAAGAAGCAAAATTTCTTTCCAATAGCTTAATAATATCATTTTGCACTTGCCACACAGTACACGTTGAGATTTATCTCTTCAACTCACACTCGGGCCTCGTCTAAAACTTGAGCATAACGAGCTAGTTAGTGAGTTGCTACATTACAGTATTACACTGTCTTCTCAGTACACTCACACTACGCATACTTGTTGTGTCCTTTAATACTCTCATTATATAGTCAATGGGTCATCTTCATAAACAGCATTCGTGATGCCTATTTCACAGTTTCAGTACAACAGCCATCGCTTTTACCTATTGATCAGCAGTATAAATAGGACGTACTTTCTCACAAAGTACAGCAATAACCTAGCCATCAGTGTCACTAATAATCACCACCCCTGAGACCCGCATTTACATGTTGCATGAAGAAGGCCCCATCCATTTTAACCTCAAGGTCTGGCGGACGTGAGCTGTGCTAACTTGGCCTTTAGCGCTGATGTGGTGCGGCATTGTGTTGAGTGTTGACACATGGTGACAGTACGGACCTTGGTGTAATTTTTTGAAGCTGTTTTTTTTAAGAATTTGGTAATTCAAAATTTAGACTATTGGTTCCTACTAAAATATTTGAACTTGTCTAATGACCCTCTAGAAACTAGAAAGATGATAAATTCTTTTGTATACTCATTGATCTAAAGAACTTTTGTATATAATCATTGAAATTTTGAAAGATAATGATTTGGCCCCAAACGGAAATTTCTGGCTAATTGAGTTTGATATTGGAACTTGGCTTCAAAAATTTCTCAAAAACTATGACTATTAGTTAAAAAAAAAATTATATTAGTATATTTTCATATATATATATATATATATATAAATCATGTCTCATACTCATGAGCTCAAAAACGTATTAATAACACAATCTTTGAGTTTTTCATATTAAATATTTTGAATCAAAACTGGGTTTAAAATTGACTTATTTATTAAATAAAAGTCATAAATATGCTTTTTATAAGGTTATGTTTGGCATTGGCTTAAAAAACTGTTTTTTTTTTTATTATTTAACTTATTTTTACTACTATTCAGCCTATTTTTATTACTATTCATAGGTCTCATTACATTTTTTGTTATTATTCATGAGCCCCATTGCATTATTTCAGCAACACAATCCATTTTTTTATCATAGATTTATTCGAAATATGTTAACCAATGCTTGATTGAACTTGTTAAGGAATAATTGAACAAGTTTTACTACATTGGAGATTAACATAAACTAATAAACAAATACCTCTTTAATTAATTGTTGTCAATTTTCTCAAAAATGTTGATCAATTATAATAAAATAAAAAAACTCAACATTAACCAATGCACTTCGACAGTCGTTACAGGCACATTTACTTATTGTTTTTTGATCTCTTAAGTTTCTTTGCACGTCTATCAAATGAGTTATTTTAAGATCACAATCAATTTTCATTATTGTGTCACTTTTACAATAACCCATTACTTTTTCTTTTTTTAACCATTCAAGATCAATCACCACAAATGAATGTGAAATTGACGGTGGGCCTAAGAAATTTATTGCTACCGAAGAAAGCCTTACACTTTCCAAGTTCTAAGCTTCTAACTACTATGCTTTGGACTAATATATGAACAGCTGACAACTGCTGTTTTTGGACAATAAACAGCCCCTAATTTTCCTAGCTAGATTGGGGGACTGATTTTTGGACTACAGTCCATACTCGGAATGGCCCACAAAAGTCCCTCAGATCACAATTCGTCCCGAACCTACCTTTTATTTTGAAGTTTGTACGGCTGTGCAATAAAGGGTCCCACAAAAGCTTGGTCCTCTTGGTCCCACAACCACATGATGCGTCTCCAAATATCTCAATCACGACCAAAAGGCATATATATTATTTTTTTTTGTTTTTTTTAATTGGGATGGGACAGTTTCGTCCAATAAAAGTCAGCAGAACCTAACGTGGCAAGGAATCATAAGTCCAAGTTGACAAAAGTAAAAAAAAAAAATACTAAATACATTGTGTAAGCACAGATTCGAATTCCAAGGCAAAGTCACGTGACCGGTGCCCCCACGTCGCGTGCTGCTTCATTTTCTTCTTCTTCTTCTTCTTCTTCTTCTGCTTCTAAGTTCTGAGAGAGTGCATACATACATACACAGCTGGAATTGTGGGGGTGATTCGCTGTGTGGGCTCCACTGTTTAACACGGTGAATCTATGCCTGCCACGTTGCCTAACGTGTACACTGTAGCTTTGAACGTGCGAATTGTGTCCCACTAATTAACATGGTCCTAACTTACCTCCTAGCACGCACGATGCACATGATAGCCCCCCCTCTACCCCCGCTTTTCGCGCAGAATACTGCCACATCAGCCCTAACTTACAACGTTATTATGAAACTGAAACCTACTGTAAATTTGGTGAGAACTACATAGTACAAAATTGAATTGCATAACAATTAAGGGAACTAGCTAACAGGAAGGGTACCCTACTACCTTTTGTCGCCAAGTTGAAATTTATAACCAATATTTACCACGAGTGCAGTTGAAATTTATTGTTACACGTAATGTTACCTCGTAGTACACGTGATATTACCCTTATTGTCAAGTGGTGTGAGTCAATGAATCCATCTGGAGACCCCTTTTCATTTAGCAAAAAAAAATCCATAATTTTAACAACATTTTTCATTTCTCAATGTAGATAAGATTCTTGGTAATTACTTTAATGAGTGTATGAGGACATCCATTAACAAAAATCTTATAATAAGAATGAATCTGAAACTAATAGGTACATATAGAAGAAGTAATATTGTTTTAATCATAACTTACTATTAACTCAAAAGAAAGAAATTTGTGAACTCCATCATTATTCATGCCAAAATAATTTTAGTATAATAAATGTTTGAGGTTGATCTTCTTGTCACGATGTATTAGGAAGGTTACGGAGTCATTTTTCACATCAAACCCATGTGTACGTGACAACCAACATGTTATACAAATATAAAAATGTACCAACTATATATGTATTATAGGCGCGTGGTATATACATTAACAATTTCAGGAGAAGCACAATTGGAGCGTGTGAATCACTTGAGAGGCAATGAGGCACAAAGCTCCCTTGTTAGAGGACAGTGAATGACCAACAATAAACTTCCTATTATTGAATTTTAGTGTACGTTCATTAAGTAAGATTATAAGATAATTAATTTTGAATAGTTCAGAAATATTAATCGACCAAAACGAGCTTATGAAGCTAAGACAATGAATTACAAGTCCTTGTCTAATGGGATTTGCTGTTAATCAAAGCTACAATGACTTCAATATTGTCTCTATTATTTAGAGAATACGAGTGATTGAAATGTGATTTGATCTATACTGCTATATTCATTTTCTGATAAAAATGCATGTACACCCCATTATTTAGGGCACTCAAAGCATGTGATTTTTATTTATTTAATATATTTTTTGTTCCTAGATGTACATGGAGTATGGACAATTTCATGACCGACACAATGGAAGGTTATAAGGCACAATCAGCATCACTTGTTTATAACAAATACAAATTTTATTATTTTTATTTTTTGTGTGTGTGGGTTTTAGACAATGACTATATGATAGTCCTATTTGATGGGTTCTGACTTTCTAGATTCAAAGTCATCACTATCATGTACTATTTATGTAGGGCTTGTTGTTTGCTACATACATTTTCGTCGGTGTTATTGCTTCTCCTTTTGTTTTCTCCTACGTGCTTACCTCAACATCAGCTAATTACTTCTCTAAATGTCTACTTCCTTGATAATTAATTAAGATTAAAATGGGTTTTAATTTCTCTTTTAAAGGGAAAATAGGGATTGATATATTCAAACTTTTTGTCTATAAATTTAATTGCAAGAATCTTAAATAATGCATGAAAAAACCCTCCCGTGACTCCCATCAATTATTATAGTTATAATATTAATGCTTACTTGCACGTCATATATACAAACGAGAAAAGTACCCAAAATTGAAATACTCAGAATGAAACCATTTTGATAAATAAAATAAAAAACCACATTTTAATCATTAATTTTTTTTTTTTTGGGAGATAGTTACAATATATCACTAATACCTTAGTTCAAACCCTTTTTCTCCTTAATTTCCTGAGCATTTTTTGCATAAGAAAGCGTCAATTCAGCCACAAAACCCTTCGCTTAATCATAAAAAACATATATGTTCATGCAATAGAAATATCAAGTTTCATAGCACTGTTTCAGGTTAATGTATTATTACTATCAAAACTCTTAAGTACATTTTTTTTTAAAAGTAGAAGCTTTGTGGCCAAAGAAACCCTATTGTTTATAGAAGAAGCTGCTCTCTTTCTCTGGTTGTGGCGAGTGGTGGCAACTACTCTTAACATATAATAATAGTCCATGAAGCCCAATCCTTGACTACCATAAAAAATAATTGGGTTTACCTAAATCTACTTTTTTGAAAGCAAGAGAAGTCTGTTGTAAGGAAGTTATTCAAAGAGTGCAATCCAAGTTAGTTAAAAAAGAGAGAATGGGTTGCCTGAGCCACATCCCCTTTCAAGTTTCAATATTGAACTTTTTAGAGTGAGAGAGAGTGAGTATTTTGCAAGGAATTGATTCAAAGAGTACACATGAAGTTAGTGAAAAGAGAATGAGAGGAGCTAGAAGATAAGGGTCTGTGACCGTGAGTGAAGCCCATCATCATTTCTATGAGGCCCAATAAACCAAACACATGGTTCAGTTGTGAAGTCACTTTTATTAATCTAGCTTTCGCAATTTTTTTTTAAAGAATGTACTTTTATTATATAGTTTTAATTCCCACTTATACAAACTTTTAATTTTGCTGCTAATAATGCCTTTCTAATTTTGTACCAAACTTTGTGGCGCACTAAAGTGATGTGCTTTAATTGGCATAAGATAAAGAGGGTAAAGGGTAAGATGGTCAAAAAGTTGAACCCAGCAGCTATGTAATAATCAATTATAGCTTTGCATATTTTCCACTTTATACGAAGTCTTTATTGCTTTAATGCCCCGGAATTCATTTGAATTACCGAATATGCCACGCAGCTGCCAGGCAGGTGACTGACTCCTTTAATAGTTGTTTCAAATAGAAGCAAGTTCTACTAAAAAAAAAAAATAAAAAATAGAAGCAAGTTTGTCTGATACTTCATAAGTCACAACGTTGCGTGGGCCAGCCAAAAGAGAGGGCCCTATATTTATATATGCTATGCTATTCAAATAAAAAAAAAATACAAATTTATGTAAGTTTCAATTAGTTTAACGGACTGAAAAACAATCATTATGAAACTCACACCATAAGTAGAGTTTGAATCCTATTTATTACAAAAACCGATTAGTGTTTTGGCATGATGATAAAAAAATAACCATCATGAAATTGACGCCATAAATTAAAATCTTATTTATATGTATAAAAAAAATTACATTCTTTTAAGAATGCAATAAATTAAACTTTATATCTAAACTAAGAAATTAAACTCTATAATTAAAAATTAACAAACTAAATTTTATAATTGCACAAGGTAATAAATTAACTACATGCCCCACCCTCCTTTAAAAGTTATCATGATTTTTGAGTGAAGTTATGGTGTACTTTTGTGTTAAAATCTCTTTCCCACTCCCCTCTGTGTATTTGTTTGTTTCTCAAAAAAAAAAAAAAAAAATTTAACTACATTCATTTGAGTAAATCGACATTGTATTAGGGCTTAGGGTGTGTTTGGATGACTTATTTACTTATAGAAAGTTTAATTTATTATTTTTAAAATTTCATAATTTAATTTGTTATTTTTAAATTATAAGATTTAAATTTATTTACTTTTAAATTGTTATTGCTTAATATATCACACCCTTAAATATAGAGTTTAAAATTTTTTTTTTTTTCAAAAAATATTTGAAAAAAGTTTGTGCTGACATTAAGGGTCCGTTTGGATACAACTGAAAACAAACTGAAAACTTTAGCAAAATAATTTTTAAATGAATTTTGAATGAGAAAACTTAAACAGTGCATAAAAGAGACAAAAAATTTATCAGCCATGGTTTTAAAAACCGAACCGGACATTAATGTGACAAATTTTTAGTGATAGATAAAAAAGTTATGTAAATAATAGAGAAAACTTATGGAGACCAAGAAAACAAATTAAAAAATGACCAAATTTGTTGTTGTTGTTATTATTATTATTATTATGTAGCATAGCTCATTTTAAGTTAAAAATGATGGTAAATGATTGGAGGTGCACAGAGACTTTCGTACAGCTCGAAGTACTTCCTCTCGCATAAGCTATGTTGACTGCATTGACAGAATGCATCGTTGCTTTCAGTCTACAATAATAAAGATTTGTTTGTTGCATTGTTTTGGTTTTTTTTCTTGTTTTTATTTTCTGTTAATGGCTTAAAATGTCACCTCCGAATAATTTGAATCAGTACGTTAATTGGTATTCTTTTCCTTCACAAGATCCTATATACTGCAGGGAAAGTAAAAGGAACAAGGCAAATGGTAACGTGGGGATTTTAAAAGTCTCGTTCATGGAATAATTGGACACAAAAAAATTAAATAAGTAAACATGAAAGTAGGATTAATTAAAATTCTTATTTTTATGGATATTTACTTTGAGTGGAATAACACAACAGGCTGGACTAAAACAGCTCTGCATCATGGATTACATGATTATTTGGTCGTATGAGGACTATTGTTGGTTTTGTATTTCATGTGACACATGCGTGGTATAAGGTTCATTGAATATTTACAACAAAAAATTCATTATTTACATTTTGACATCTTGTAAAATAGCGATCAATTGAACATGTATTTGTCTTTTCCCCCTTTTTACTTCCTAATATTTTATGGTTCATTTATATTGTGACAAAAGTTGTGTAATTTTTTGTGGTTCTAACATTTTTTTAAGTGAAAAATATACACAAAAAGTTACAAAATATATTACAATAAAAAAATAACCCTTAAAACATTTTTTTTTTCATAACTACCCGTCTCCCCACCCCTCCCCTGTATTCTCTCTTTCACTTAGACCTCCCTCCTCTCTCTCTCACATAGAATTTGCTGGTTGTGCTGCACGGGATTGTCAATGCTATGGCACAGCGAGGCGAGCGATATAAGTGAACCATTTGATGGGCCACAAAGGCGAGCTATGGCACAAGTTGATTCCTTTCCTCTCTAATTCGTACAAAATTTTCGTCGCATTTTACTCTATAGTTTTTCATCACTAGATATCTCTTCCTCCAAATCACATCATGCTCCACTCTCTCTCCTTCCAAAAATTCTCAATTTCAAATTTAAAAGCAATTATAAAAAGAAGAAGAGAGAATTGGTGGGTTAGAGGAACTTTAAGCTAGTGGGTTGTACGTGGTGGTGCATCAG
The DNA here is from genome assembly GCF_001633185.2 of Quercus lobata. Lineage (NCBI taxonomy): Eukaryota > Viridiplantae > Streptophyta > Magnoliopsida > Fagales > Fagaceae > Quercus > Quercus lobata. The sequence continues at coordinate 55,635,917 of NC_044911.1, forward strand.
ATTGAGAGATGGGATTTTTTCTTTTCAATTTTATGTTGCAGCAAATACCTTAAAATGTTTTTGAAACTTTTTTCATTAATGCGACCAAACACTATAAAATCCAAAAATATTTTTCAAAGAAACTAACGAAGCATGAATTATTGTAAAAATTTACGTTAGGTATAATTTGAATCCAAATCTATACACATAACATTGACCTTAAAGAGCTCATCTGCTCATGTGATAGTAGTTTGGAAAAAAAGGGTGAGAGAGAGAGAGAGTTTTTTACACCGTTGGACATTTTCTTTATCTATGACAATCGTGCAGTATATTGAGATTTATTTAATATCCCGATTCTAATAGTTCTTCATCTCAAATAGATGGTAGTTCTCATCATCAATTTAATTTATTAAGACCACAACAATATGATATGAGGGTACCTTCCTCCCAAGATACTAAATAATATTGTTAATTACTCGCAATTATATACATTTTCCGTTGGTATGTGATAGACAAATTTCGAGAATTTGGTATTGAGGGTTGCTTTCGTATTGCCTAAATTATCGACACTTATTGCGCTTAGACTTAAATTTCCTGTATTTACGTCAGACTTGCACGAACTTCATGTGCCATCAACGGCACTGACATAGGTTGGTGTGCCTAATTTATCATAAATTCTCAATTGTAAATTAACCTAAGCCACTTCTCTTCTCTATGGTTGTGAATGTTTTAATTAAGATCGATCTAGCGGTGTTCAAATGAGAACATAGTTTCTCATTAATAATAATAATTCCCATCGTTTTTGTTTTTGTTTTTTTAACAATAGGTGGTGTTAAAAATTCAAAATGGCTGGCCAGGCAATTCGGTGTAGCCTTTTTTTTTTTTTTTTTTGGATACGCGGTGTAGCCATTTTTAGTCAAATACAGACGATTTGCACAAAAAATCATGCATTTGAGTTTGACTTCAGAATTAGAGCATACTATATTTTGAGCACAATAGAAAAATATATGCGAGAATTCTCTTGGACTTCTAAAAGATTTGTTATTGCATTCATATGCAGATTAACTCGGAATCCCCAGTACACAATTTATTACTCCAAATCCAGTGATTAAATACAACAACTAAAAAACCTTGGTGCTAAATTGATTATTTACTACAACATGTCATTACTGTTAAGTTATTTTTAGTGTGTAAACTCGTGTATATACACGAGTACAATTAAAAATAATCACAATTTCATAGTCCAAATTATACATTTTTTTTAGAAGAGGTTCAAATTATATGATTTAAAATATTCTGTTTTTGCACTTAATAATTCATTTGCCACAAAAATTAAAAAAATTAGGTGGATACATGGTGCAAAATTGGATTTTAATTGAGATCTAATTTATAATTTAATTGGATTTGGATTTTTCAATTTTTACACTTGATAATTCACTTGATACAAAAACTAAAAATTAGATGGGACATATGACACAAAATTGAAAATACAATTGAAATCTAATTAAATTTTCTCTAAATTTTGGTTTTTAATATATATATATATATATATATATATATTAGAACCCATATTTTAATTTGCACTATTTTTTAAAATTTAATAATTGAAGTAACAGAAATTTAAAGTCCGGATGTCATCGTTAAAAACATGAGTTAATCCAAATTGAGTTACGACGCTCTTACATATATACTAGTCATATATCAATCAATATTTTATTTTCTTAAATTTATTACCATTTACAAACAATATTTCACATTAAAAAGTACATCCTCATTTTGCTTTGAACACAGTAAAGACCAAGGAGGCAACCTTAATGGCTTCATCATATCTGGCTTTTTATTTTTTTTTTTAAAGGTTTTGACCACTTTCCAAAGAACAATAACGTGTAATTCCGGAATATGTCTTGAAATCTTATATATATATATGCGCCAATGGAGTAATTAGTAAGCCTCCGTTTTGCATTTTTTTAGAAGAAAGAATTATAGCAAGCAGCCTTGTAATTTTTAAAAAAACCGAAAAATCACTGTTTTTTCCAATTTTGATAGAGTAAAATATGATTGCAGCTTAATTCGGGTAAAGTTTGCGAGTCCTGTATCTTATGCATATGTGAATTATTAGCCTACCCTATAACTTAAGGTGCTATTAAAATTTTCTCAAAAAGAAAAAAAGAAAGCTCAGATGGTTTGCCTTTAGTTTCGGTAGAGATAAAGCCTGAAAATTACCAAAACCATGTGATGAGCACAATGAAATACTGCCATATATAATTCTTAAAAAAAACAAAAAAAAACTACCATATCTTATTTTTATCAAAAAAGAAAAGGACAATAGTAGCCATATACTTTTTTTTTTTTTGGGTAAGTAGTACCCCATAAGTTTAAAACGTTGCCAAATTACGTTTTAAATTCCAAATATAACGGCTAGTGCGTTTGGTAACTTTGGTCTAACAAAAAGTAGACAGTCGTAGTTTCAAGTAAAGTGGAGGCATGATAAAATTAAATTAAAATAAAATAAAAACAAAAAAGAGAGAAATAAAAGAACAGTAAAGTAAAGTGGAGGCCAACCTCCATCTATGATATGCATTATCACACTTTGATCATTAGGGACCAAAGAGGAAAAAGAAAATTCCCTAACCTTACTTGGCATTTAGACAAGGATATTGATTTCCAAAGTTTTGTAAAAATGATGGTATTTTTTTTTTTTTTTGGTAATTCTATAATTGTAATTGAGAGATTTGAACATTAATTTTTTTTTATGACATAATATCTGTTATTACTATTGTTTGTAGAATAACTTTTTTGTTTTTTTTTTTTTTGTTTTTAAGAATCAAGAATGTAAGGTTTTAGGTTGCATTTGAATAGCTTATTTTTTGCCAACTTATTTTAATATTTAACTTATTTTTTGCTATTATTTATAGGTCTTACTGCACTTTTTAGTACCATTTCAGCTAACTTTTACATTTATCTATAGTATTTTTAGCAAAAAAATTTCAATTCCAACAAAATAAGTGGATCCCAAACAGACCCTTAATAATGATAAATATATCAATACAAAGAATTGATTCGATATTGGGTGGTACAAATTTCGTCCAGACCAAAAAAAAAGAGAGCGTTTTGCTCTCTTTGCTAACGTGTGGGCGACTCCATTACCAAATATGTGTACTTGGGAGTAACTATGCTATAGCAATCTTTCTAGCAGTGAATTTGGCATCCTTGATGATATGGCTAAAGCGACAAAGTTTGTCCTCATTACGGCATAATGCAGTGATTATCAACTCCAAATCACCTTCATGCACATTTTCTTCCAATCTCGATAACGATCAAGATTACTCTCCTAAAAATGGTTGCTTTTAACATTTCGACTCAATGTGCAAGGGCAACTCTTTCCAACAAAGATGCCATAACCTGACCTCCCTGAGTTGCTTACAACCATTCTCTGACTTATCGAATATTCATTTTTCAAAAATAACTCCATCAAAGTTTGTTTTGTACAATTTGTAAACTAACCTGTCATTGATTAAGCGATCATTTTTCTAATTTATTCTTTAACTTATGTATGAAGTTTTAAAATTTTCCCATTAGTTATATTTAGATTAGGTACCTTAAAAGGCAGAATAGGTAATTTGCTCTATTTGTTATGTATATCACAAAATTCAATACAATATTGTGTGATTCCTTTATACCTAGCATATGCTTTCAGAATAACACAGTAGTTTTGGTAAACCATTAGTTTATTTACTTATTTGGCAATATTTTTTTTTTTTTTTTACTAACTTTTACATAAAAAAAAGTTAAACCAAACACCAAATGAAACAGATAATGGTGTTATTTAGCTTATTTTAATTTTAATTTTTATTTAAAGTTATCGTATCCACTCTGATTTTTAAGTTTTAACCTCCATTTTTGTCTTCTAGTTCTAGTACTGTATCTCACGCGCTCTCAAATAGAAGTGAAAATTTATTATTTTTTTCCTGACAAATTGGCAAATGCCAAATTCAGTAATTCAAAATGAGTTTCTGACATTGGGATTATGGCTGTAAAAAAAAAAAAAAAAAAAAAAAAAAAAGAAAAGAAAAGGGTCTCATCAAAGAGAAAAAGAAAGTAAAAAACAATGTCTGTCGGAAACAAACGGCGGTTCAAAGCCTGACAAAGCCTCAGACCACATTTCTCTGTCTATATTTAGTACTTACTACGGTACAAATAATATCCACTCTCTCTTTTTACTCTCTCTCACATTATATCTGTGTGTGCACAGTCTTCAGTCTCACAGGCCCAAAACCCAAGAAACTGAAAGAAAAGTTGTACCAGCATTCAGCAGTTGTTAGAAGAAGAAAAAAAAAAAAGTAAGCAAAATTCCCAACACTGTTTTTGTGTGTTTTTTTTTTTTCCCTCTTTAAGTCTTTGAAAAAAAAAAAAAAAGAAAAACCCACCCAACTTTTTTGTTTTTGTTTAATCAAATAAAGAAAGCAAGAGCGGTGAAAATCCGTGAAAGAAATTAAAAAGGGAGAGTTGGGTGTGGTGGGACGAGGAGAGAGCGGTGGACGTGTGGGACCCGTGTGTAATCAGAAGAGAGAGAGAGAGAGTTTTTTTTTTTTTTTTTGGGGGTGTTTGGAGAGAGAGAAAGAGAGAGAGAGAGAGAGAGAAGACTTCAACATCAAGACAGTGAGGGGGATAGTAAAAGCCAGCTAGCAATGAAGGAGGAGGCTCACCTAACATTTTCCATCACAATCTCTCAAACCCTTTTTAGCCTTTCTCCTTCTCCTCTCTCTCCTTTCAAACCTCTCTCTCCCTCTTCTTTCTAATTCTCTCTCTCTCTCTCTCTCTCTCTCTCTCTCTCTTTGCAATTTTGGAGGTAATGAGCTACAAACTACTACTACTACAACTTCTACTATTGCTTGCTAGTACTAGCACTCCTCTTCTATAGGTTTATAATGGAGGAATAGGGGTTGTTTTAGGACTGCCTAGTTAAAACTAGTGATAATAATACGGTTTTGTATGCTTTGGGTTTGGGGTTGAAAGTTTTTTGGGTGTTCTTATATTGAAGGAAATATTGGGTTTCTTCTTGTGTTCTCTTCTAAAGTCATTCCAAGTTTTAGTTTTTAGTTTTGGGCGGGAGTGTTATTTGTTCTTGACCTCAGGTTTGGCTCTGGCTATGCATTTTGTGGATTCTCATTCTCAAGTTTTGAGTCAAAGTTTCAAAATTTTCGAGTGTCGGCTATGTTTAAGTTTCGGAATTTGTGTGTCGGTGGGGTTTGAGTTTTGGGGATTTTAAGCATTACCGATTAATTTCACTGTTTGGTTGGTGAGGAAAAGAAAAGAACAGAAAAGGAATGTAATTTTCAAAATTCAGGAACTTGGCGAAATGAAATTTTAAGAAACCCCCCACAATTCAATTCCCACTTTCTTTACTTGTTTTCTAAGCAACCAAACACTGCTACATTCTTTGTACAAATTAAAACACACTACTGTAGAGATTTTGAGTTCTATCTGTACACACAAATAACCCATTTTGTTTTTGGTTTGTGCAGGTATTAAAGTAAAATTCCTCAAATCCCTCTTCAGTTAAACTCAACAAATTAAGAGTTCAAATTTCAAACTCCTCGGCTTCCTTCACAAAACTCCCAGGTTAGTACTCTTAACAAAGTTTTCATATACTAAAATTCCTTCTCATTATTTCTCAAACCCAAAAAAAAAAAACCCTTAATTTGAAAAACCACAACCCCAACTTTGCAAAATTGCAATGAGTGAGTGAATGTGACGTATTCTGGGACCAGCTGGCGCTACTTTGCGCCCATGTGTTTGTTGCCCACTTTTGAAATACCATCTCATCTTGAATATCGGGTTTTTTTTTTTATAAAATTTATTTATTATTTTTTTATAACAGAATTTTTTTTAACATAAAAAAAAAAATCTAGAAGGGTACAAAATGAGTAACACTTTTAATGTTTTTTTTCTTATTTTAACGTATGGTTTTGCTAAAATGCGCCACACTGTTTCATGCGTTGGCCTCATAATTACTACATTGTCACTAATCCCCCACCCAAAAAAAAAAAAAAAACCCACATCATTTTGTTTTCACTATTTATTACTCCTTGTACTGTTTTTAACATTCTCAAATTCACAAATTTTCTTGCTCAGGAACAAAAAGAAGGTTCATTTTCAAGGGACAATGATCGGACCAAACTTCATCGACGAAATAGACTGTGGCAGTTTCTTCGACCAAATCGACGACTTGCTTGATTTCCCAGCTGACGATGTTGAGGCTGGTCAAGCCAACGAGGATTGCAACTCGTTGATCCCTAACCTTTGGCAAACTCAGCCCGAGTCACTCCCCGGTTCTGACTCAGTTTTCTCGACCAACAACAGCGCCTCGGACCTCTCGGCCGAGCTCTCTGTTCCGGTGAGTGTTATAATTAATAAATTAATAATAACTAGCTTGTAATGTAATTTATGGGTGTCAGTGTTTTTTCATGTGAGTGGGACCTATTTTAGTTGTTGTGTACCTTAAATGGACAAACTAGGTAGATAGACTTTGTGTTGTATAGCGTACATACATGGTATGTGACAGAAAAAATTTTGAATTCTTATCTTTTTCAAAATTTTAAAATTCAAAATTCAAAAAACAAAATTAAGGGATTTTTTGTCGTTTCAGACTTTCAGTAGCGTTATTCCCGGGGGGGGGGGGGGGGGGGGGGGTAAAGTATTCACATTTGGAATCCAATCGGAAAACCAATCGACGACAAACGCGTATGGTCGTATAGTGGTGTCCACACTTTTAATTCTTGTAGGCGCAATTAATGGAAATCACGTGATTTGTCTTGTGATTTTTTAGTTATAATAAAGACAAAAGTCAATTATAATCATGATCAAAGTTGTGTGGCTTTTTTTTGTTTTTTTTTTTTAATTTTATTTTCCTCTTTGATTTGTCAACAATAATCATTGGTGTAAAATTTAAAAATCTGATGTGTGACAACTTCCTGTCTTTTCTTTTTTATCCTTGGTCGCATGGTTCAAATGTTCTCACAAGCAATTGTCAAAACTGATAGGTGGTTAGTGAGTTATACAATGGCCCCATCTAGAAGCTATGCATAGGCCGAAATTTAAATTACACTCTTTTAAGTTTGGTGAATTGTCATGTTCGCTCCTAAATTTTAACGTTTTTTTGTCGAAGTCTGAATAGTGTTAATTTATTAATGACAATAGACAGAAGGATTAACTTGACATGAATGTTAAAGTTTAAATACTTAAATGACAAAAAAAAAAAAAAAAACTTTAGGGATGAAATTGGCAATTTACTTAAAGTTGGTGTAATTTGGAATGAGTGAATTGTGGCAAGATGGGTTCTTGGTGTAATGTCAAAGATTAACAACATATTATTTTGGATGCTTAATGGTCTAGCTAGACTAGGGAGTAGAGATTTTGTTGGATAAATGTGAAACAATCTCAGACTGTCCAACTTTCATCTGATTCAGCTTTGTTTCTTATTTTGTGACTGTAGTATGAAGACATTATTCAGCTTGAATGGCTTTCAAACTTTGTTGAGGATTCCTTCTCTGGTGGAAGCCTTACCATGAAGAAAGAAGAGTCATTCATCAACAAGGATTCATCCCACCAACAATTCCAGACCTCCAGCCCAGTTTCTGTCCTCGAAAGCAGCAGCTCCTGCTCAGGGGAGAAGAATGTACCCCGCAGCCCAGAAACCATCACTCCTGGCAGACGTGGACGTGCTCGCAGCAAGCGTCCACGCCCTGCCACCTTCAATCCTCGCCTGGCAATGCAGCTCATATCCCCGACCTCCTCTATTACCGAGACCCCTCAGCCATTCCTTGCACCAAAAGTCACTTCAGATTCTGAGAACTTTGCAGAGTCTCGTCTTTTGATCAAGATACCAAAACAAGTCAATGCAGAACACAAGAAGAAAAAGAAAATCAAATTGACAGTGCCTCTAGGCCCCATGGAGGCAAATCAAAATCCGCCATCACAATCAGTGAGGAAATGCATGCATTGTGAGATAACCAAGACTCCCCAATGGAGGGCAGGCCCAATGGGGCCCAAAACGCTTTGCAACGCTTGTGGTGTTCGTTACAAGTCTGGCCGGCTCTTCCCTGAATATCGGCCTGCAGCAAGTCCAACATTTGTTCCATCATTGCACTCCAATTCTCATAAGAAGGTGATTGAAATGAGAAACAAGACTGGCGAGAAGGTTGGCATTGGGAAAATGCCAATGATGGCTGCCTCACCGGAACTCATTCCAAATGCAAATAGCAACCTTGCAATGGAATACATGTAGGGGAGGATGAGAGAACTGTATTCCAAGCAGGAATCTCTTCTCTTCACCGCGTCCCTCTGTCCTCTCATGTTGTTTCTCTTACTGTTATTCATTACTTTGGTTCATTGTTTTTTTTGTACAGGGGTGGAATGGGGAGGAATAGGAGCAATAGATGACCTTATTTTAGCTTAGTAGACGAGGGATTGTAATGAGAGAACTAAAAATGGGTAGACAAAAATGCAAGTTTAAGGATAGAGTTTAGGTTCAGTAATGGGTAGTAGGTCCCTAAAGTAAGTCTGTGTTGTCTCTTTTCTTTTTGCATTCTTTTCTTTTTGTTCCTTTCTAAGGGAATTCTTTTTGCAGTTCATTTGTAGTAGAAAATTCTGAGATGAGTAATGGAATTTGAGATTTGTTATGCTTGACCCAAGTGCCTTTACAAAGTACTGTATTTTCTCCCTTTTCTTCCTTGCTAGCTTCTCGTAGATACTCCCTATTTTTTTGCTATTTTATTTTTGCTTGTATCTTTTACTGAACTCAATCTTTTATATAATTTGATACTGGTTATCAGCACACTTGTCTCTTTTCTTTTTGCATTCTTTTCTTTTTGTTCCTTTCTAAGGGAATTCTTTTTGCAGTTCATTTGTAGTAGAAAATTCTGAGATGAGTAATGGAATTTGAGATTTGTTATGCTTGACCCAAGTGCCTTTACAAAGTACTGTATTTTCTTTTTCTTCCTTGCTAGCTTCTCGTAGATACTCCCTATTTTTTTGCTTTTTATTTTTGCTTGTATCTTTTACTGAACTCAATCTTTTATATAATTTGATACTGGTTAAGACAATCTTCAATATTGGAAGTGTATTGCTTTATGAACCAAAATTTGCCTAATGTTTGGCTCAAGAAAGTATATTGCTTTCTCCTCCACTTCTTTCTTTCCAGCTTCAGATTCTTCTTTTAAGAGCTTTCTTCTTCCTTTCCTTCTTGCGGCTATTATTGCTTTATTTCCTTGGTTTAATGAAACCTATGTCTTAGCCAAATGCTGGTTTTCAGAATACTGGTTCTGATTAGCAATTTGGCAGTACTTTTGCTGACTTAAAGGCTAATTTGTCTAAAGTTACTTGAGATGATTTGCTCATGTTAAGGGAATTGCAATTTATGCATCAATAAAAAAAAAAAAAAAAAGTTAATTCAAGCTGACAAAAAAAAAAATGTCAATTAAGGAAATACCAGAATATGACTTCAAATATAATAAAATGGAGGAAAATAATATATGTAGTCGACTTTGACTAAATCTATTGAAAATTCATAGGTGATACCAAAAAAATTGAGACTAAGACTTAGTATATATTGATGTCACTGTAAAAACTAATTTATCTTCTATCTTTTGTAAGAAATGCCTTCTTTTTCTTTTCTTTTTTTCCAAAAGCTAAAGTGGAGTGAAGGTTGGCTTTAAAGTATCGTAGGGTTGCTAACAAAACATAAATGTTGTCACATTAATGTTTTTGTGCACATGGCAAGAGTGCTTTGCTGTTTTTTTCAGGTCTATGTACACATTGCAAGTAAGCTGGGGCCATAGGCCCCTAGATGTGTGGTTGTTGCACTCATGCTTATTGAAATTGAAAACTCCCTGCGTTTGATGGGTCAAGAATCAAGATGGTTAAAATTTTCATCACATATTAATTTAGTGATCAATAAGGATCAGAAATAGTAAAATATGTCACCTACTAACCAACAAACAGTTTCAAAAAATATAGAGTTGTAAGTCCATTCATTTCCCTGCACAGAAATTGTGATAAAGGGATTGCATTTCAAACCCATACTAATTTTTTAATAGCTTGTGACTTGGGCATTTTATCTAATTCTCCTCTTATTAGTTTTTCTTTATTTTGTCAATTTTTTTGAGTGATAGTTTCAAACTATGGCGTCCGTTTATGATAATAATTCTTTATCATCATACTAAAACACCTGTAAGGACTCGATTTATAACATCCCCAAACTGGTGTTGGGTTTGTACGTTAAAGGTCCAAACAATAAAATTTGTAGAGCGTGGGCTGAAAAGCTAGGCCTTGGTCACCGGACAGTGGTTAATCATGGTTTTCATGGTGGACGCACAGAGGTGAACTATGTTTGCCCAAGAAGTCTTTCTCCTCGGCACAGCCTGGGAGGCTCTAGTTCTTGGCCTTTTTTTCCCAGCCCCTCTTTTGGATTGCTTACTTCTCTTTTTATACTAGCCTTTACCCTCCCTTCAACGTCCACGTGTAGGTTCAGCTTTCTAGGACTGATACTTGTCCTATCAGCCCATACCCAAAGTGGTTGGGGGTGGTTGTAAAAACTGAAAAGCATTGCTCTATCAGGCGCAGAGTATTTAAGTGCAGTAATGACAGCCTTTCCTTTGTAGTCATATTATTCAGGGGTCCTTTCTCCATCAATGCGGAGGTGTTCAGCTTTTCCTTAAACTGTTCCTATACCGTACTTGCCATTTCTTTCAGAAGCGCTTTGGGATGCCGAGGACAGAGTCGTCCTTGGCTATATCTCTAGGCCATTTAGACTTTCACTATATATCCTCGGCAATGTCCCTCCTCGGCTCGGGCCTTGGGCCCTAACATAAAGTGGGCCGGGGTCACAAGTTCTCTGGCCTCACAACACCAATTGTTTTTTTTTTTTTTTAGTTTAGGCGAAGATCGAATCACAACTCTTTATTCGATGATAAGAGATTTTACCAATTGAACTAACACCCATTTTTTATTCTTTCAAAATTTGAAATGGTGATGATAAAAAATTCTATTTTAAGGACAAGATAACAAAGTAAACGCGTTTTGATGCAAATCATGCAACAGGAACGACAATATCAATGAGTTTATTAGCCCCTGGTGTTTTTAACAATTGACTATGCAGGTATCATTACAAATTGGGAAGGTTGAAACCTTGATTCAACTTTGTTTTTAAACACATCATTGGGTTTGGTGATTTTCATAGCTTGCTTTGGGCTTCAGGATAATGATCCCTATCATGCCTAAGTGTCGTCTTGAGCCATTTGGGTTTGGCAATGTGTCCCTATCCAACCCACCGCAACCTAATGATTAAACATTTGCAACTTTATTACCAACAATAAATAAAATAAAAATATGTGTGTTAAAAGGGCATAAAAACCAATTTGATTGCATCAATCATTTCTGTTATTTTCATTTCGTATGTTGATTGGACTTTTTAATCATATCGTATGAAGTCCTTTCCAAGACACATTTTTTGAGTTTGCTTGATTGTCAATATTTTGAAAGAAACATTCATTAATATGAAGAAAAAAAGTTCTAGAGACCTGTGAGAATGGTGTCTATTCTCTCCCCTAACCTGAAAAGCCTAGCCAACCTGATCATCGCCTACAATGTGCACCAAAAAAGTGTTTGAATCTAAGAAATGTTTGAGAAACTGCTTGGAGTTTTCATATTAGCTTGGCCTTTTTGCAAGTAATTGAATTTATGAAATGTTGTGTCTAGAACAAAATTATAAGTAAAGTGAAGGAGATTATACTAGAAGAAGGCCTCATCAAAAACAATCCACACGCTACACTCAATGGGACACTTGATTGATGAAGTCAAAAGCAGAATTAAAAAGTTTCAAAAAAATTGGTCTGTGAGTCTGTGTTGTATGTGAGAAAGGATGACAATAGAGTACCACTTCATCTTGAGAGATGCCCAACACGTCGAATGGTTTTTTTCTATGGTGCCTCACTTCCTCGAAAGATATGTAGCACATGATGTTATATTACCCCCTTCTTTTTTTTTCTTTTTTGAGATGACATAATTTAATAGTTGGAGAAGAGAGAATTTAAACTATAAAGACATAAAAATTGTCAATTGAGCTATAGAGTTTATCAATATATTTTTTGTTGTAGTTAGCATTCAATCTTAAGTTATTTATTCAATGACAAAAAAAATTTACTAGTTATTAAGTTATAAAGCTCTCGACGATATAATTTATCAATAAATTTTTGGGTGTAGGTAGCATTCAATCTTAAGGCATTTATTCAATTCAATTACTAAAATTCACCAGTTTAGTTAATTGCAATCCACACATTATAAATTTTAGGATAAGGTGTTATTAACCTATTGTTTAGTTGTGCCTTGGAGATCAGATTAGAACCAATTTCTTAAAATTGGGCCAGAATTTTGCAACATGGTTTGGACTTTTGACCTCGCCTATATAGTCTTGGTCTCCTAAGTGTGAGCTGAGGATTTGGTCTACATTAAAATGGTGACCATGCCAAACATGACTCCAAGGTGCTTTTCCAAAATAAAAAAGGGCACCTGTCCAAACTCCAAACTGAGCCTTCTAATAGTCAGACAAATGGTAGGGTTGTTCCCACAATTTTTGCCGGCAACTACAATTTTTTCCAAGAGTTGAATTTGAAAGCCTTCTGTAGTGTAGCGTTCTTGAATCTTTGATTGCTTTTTTGTTTTTGTTTTTGTTTTTTCAACTAGGTTAAAGATAAAGACTTGAAATATTTTTTTAGACTCATCCGTAATTGGTTCCTCGAAAGTGGGAAACTTTGAAGTATTTAATGATTCCCCCGAGTTTTAAGGCGTTGATATAGCCTTAATAAAGACCAATAATATACGTGACTTGTCAAAAGAGAGTCGCTATCCCTAGTTTCATTTATGGGCTAGCTGACTAAAAATTATCTTGTGGACCAAGTTGATTGATATTGCTTATTAGGCCTCATTGTTTATTTCACTTATGCTTGGTTTATTAGAGCTTTTATTTGTTGGAGAGCCCAAACTTAATAGCTTGTGAGTTGTGACCTCTATTGCTTTGTGTTTTCTAACTTAGGCCCACCACAACAATCAATGGACTTGTTCAGGGTTTCAGTTTGAGCCTAGTCTGAACTGACCACGCTGAGCCCAAATTTACTCAAATTAATTTGGACCACAAATCCTACTAATTGCACGACCCACACCACACAGATGCACACAATTAGATAAGGAACTGACTCCGGGTCCATTTTCCACTTTCACATGGGCAATGCTCCTACCCAACCCAAGGTCCCAACGCACTAAATGGATACAAGACGGTACATGAACATTTACGGCACATGTACGTTGTGTGACTCCCTAGAACTGGTTCGAATAATCGTATAAGTGTGTTGTGTGGATGTGTAATAATTCCCTTATTAAATATTTACTGAGTAGATCTGATTTCTTTATTAACAATTATAAGAAACCTCAATTGTAATTAGTTTTGGGAAGCGCAAAACGCGCTTCCCAAACGCACTCTAAGTGTGTTGTGTGGATGTGTAATAATTTTCATATTAAATATTTGCTGGGTAGATCTGATTTCTTTATTAACAATTACGAGAAATCTCAATTGTGATTAGTTTTTTTGAGGTATAGTACAAATATGGTTAGCATTTCTCTTCATGTGGTATCTTGTGTTACGTCCAATACTCAATTCATATTGTAGAGTCCAAATCTTATGTCCCACATTTCCTGCTCCACTCTATACTCCACAAATAAAAACATGCCACATGTCTATTTATTTAATTAAAATGCTAGATTTATGCTATTTTCTTATTTCAATTTTTTTTTAATTTAAATTTAGATGATCTTTTAATTATTTTTAAAAAAAAAAAAAAAAAAAAAAAAACTCATCATATTCCCACTGCCTCACCACCAACTTCGCCGGAGTGGCTGTCCATCGACGCCATTAACGCCTTCAGTCACTGTCAATCGTTGCCGCTAAGCTAATACCACTGGTCACTATCCTCTTCAATTTCAAACCAATTTCACAGCTACCGACGAAACCCACCACTTTGTCCCTCTTAAACCTAAGAAAAAAAATCCACCTAGCACTAGAATGAACTTTCTATTAAGGTGTCCCATTCATATTGTTCAAGCCTTCAAACCAGCCTTATGGCACTCCAAAACGGATCCCTTCAATCCCAAACTCTAAACCTAGAAACAGCTCTTGATTGGACTCACCTTGTACAACAAGCTTATGGGCCAAGACTTCTTCATTAACATTGATGACAACATCACTTCCTCACTCTCCAAATTGCTTTCACAGAATGATAAAGGCAGATCCAGGAATATTTTCAAGGTGGTCATTAAGAAATTTAAATTATACAAAATTTAATTAAAAGAGAACTTCATATATTGACCCCAAAAAAAACACGCACACTCACACAAATACATAAAGTCTTAAAATTTCTTTCTACAGATTTTTTTAGGCATAAATGCACTTTTAGTCCCTATATTTTGCACTTTTTCCATTTTGGTCCCTATATTTTGTTTTTACCACTTTTAGTTCCTAAACCAATTAACGACTAACATTTAGGTCCTTTCCGTCACCCAACTAACAGCAAAAGCTGACGTGGCTGACGGTGGAATAAGAAAATAATAATCATACATTAATTAATTAAACTAAAAAAATATTAATTTTTTTTTTAATATAAATAATAATAATAAAAAACTCATTAGTTTTTGGGAAGAACATGGAGAAAACAAGAACTCGAACCAAGATCAAAGAACACAAACCTAAACGCAGAATTTTCTTTCCAGCTGAACCCAAACCTAGAAATTTTCTCTCACACAGAAAAATCCAACCACCATCTTCACTAATCAAAGCCAGCCAACAAACATAAACACAAACCCAACCAACAAACTTAAACACAAACCTAGAAATTTTCTTTCCACCCGAACCCAAACCTATAAATTTTCTTTCTACCTAAACACAGAAAAATCCAGCCACCACCTCTAGTGATTAAGTAACCACTACCCACCATCACAGTCGCCACAACCCACCATCCTAACTGCCACAACCAAACCCAACTTGGTCTCAACCCCAGCCACCCCAATCTCTACCCACCCCAGCCGGCTTATAACCCACCCACCCCAACCCAACCTCAACCCCAGCCACCCTAACTCAAGCCACCCTAGCCGGTCTCAACCCACTTGCCCTAGCCTGACCTAAACCCAACCCGACCTCTACCCACCCCAGCCGGCTCACAACCTACCCACCCCAACCTAACCTCAAACCCAACCACCCTGAACTTAACCCTAGCCACCTCGACTCATGCCACCCCAGTCGGTCTTAACCCACCCACCCCAGACCAACCTCAACGCACCCCACCCTAATCTCAACCCATCCACCCCAATCACCACCCACCACAGCCACTGCACCACCAGTTACCACGAGAGAGAGAGAGAGAGAAGGAAGAGAAAATAATTTGATTTTGTGATCTCCTCCCAGAAGTGATCATTGAGTCAAGATACTTTTTAAATCTAAATTTTAGTGATTTTTGGTTTTAATTCTGTTTTTTTATTTGGTTAAAATTAATAAAGGCATTATATTTTGTGTGATTATATATATATATATATATATTTTTTTTTATTCTACCGTTAGTCATGTCAATTTTTGCTGTTAGTTGGGTGACGGAAAGGACCTAAATGTCAGGCGTTAATTGGTTTAGAAACTAAAAGTGGTAAAAACAAAATATAGGGACCTGTTGAGGTCTAAAAAAGATCACAATGCCCAAGCCCAAAGAAGTGAGCCAAGCCCAAGGAAGCAGGTGCAAGGGGACCACGAAAGAGAAGAAATGGCAGGCCCAAAAGGCTTGATGCCCAAAGAAAAAAAGAAGAAGCATCAAGAAGGAAAAGAAATCAACGGCAAGAGATTAAAGAAAAAATAGCCAGGATCCTTAACAACCACCAAGAGGCGCAGATTCTTTCAGGCGCATAAGCACAGTCAAAGGAAGATTAAGACAGTTCGAAAGAAAAGGACAAAAAAAGAAATAGGAAACAGAGTAGAAGCCACAAGTGCTAAAAGACCCAGCAAAAAAAGAGGAAATAACCAACGACCTCTCATGGCGCAAGTGGGAAGCGCCTCGGGGAACCAGAATGGAGAAGTACAAAAATGGGAATGGCAACGGATGACTTTCAAATCGGCAGAATGGGATTCCGCCTGGATGGGAAAACAGGCAAAAAAGGAAGAACTGCGAAATGGTGAGATCGAGAAAGGCATGACCTCAGCACATCCCGAAATAGGTAACTAGCCATGGACTTTCAAAGGAATCAAAGCTGAAAAGAAGGGAAGAGTGAAAAACAGGGAATAGAACTTGCTGAGTGATGGGCACAGTACATGCTCTGTTAACCATAAGAAAAAACAGGGAAACCAATGGTTCCCCTGGGATTCCAGAATATCACTATAAAAGGAAGGAGAGGTTACGAAGAAAGGGCAAAAGATTTTTGAGAGGTGAAAAACTATCGATAAAATTCTGTAAAAGAAGAGAAAACTAAGGGAAAGTTAATAACATTGCTTTCCGGTATCCTGTAAAAACCACTATTGCATATACTCGGATTAAAAAAGAATCAAATTTTGCAAGTCTTGAAGGTTGAAATAGCCATTCAAGACTGTAATTTTTGAGCTTGCTTGAACCTTGTATCACGTCTTAGTGAGCATACTGTAACCATAACAAAGAAAATCTTAATGAAATATGTCTTACTGATTTAAGGATCCTTATAACATTATTTTGTGCTCTTTTGTTGATCATGTTCTCTGCATTTACCTTACTGTTTTGATATGTCTTTCAATACGAATATCCTTACTTGTCATTTTACATGTATTGTAGGAAGCATGCTCTGTGCATTACTTGATTCTTAAACAGCCTGTTAGCTGCGGTGAATCAAAGCCTGATCCATCAAACCACAACTTATCAGGCCCGTGATCCTTGGGCCTGAGTGTCACAAAAAAAGGCACTATCACAGGACCAAAATGGAAAAAAGTGTAAAAATGTAGAGATTAAAAGTGCATTTACACCATTTTTTTTTTTTTGAAATTTTTGCATGATAGTCTCATTACCAATATTGTAAGTTACATCTCTATCAAAATTTTAGTTAGATTAAAATTTTCTTGGGATTTTTCTTTTTGTTTGTAAGGACCTAATATATTGATAAGGGGACTAAAGTTTAAGGATAAAGTTTGACTACAAACTTAATTATACCCTAAGGCTACAACTCTCATTAAATAAATTAACATGGTCAATTTTGAAAATCTAATTGTTGAATTATATGTTATTTAATTTTTATGTTATTAAAACGCATGTCAAATTTCATGTCAATTTTATGTTATTTACTTTTGATTTATAAATTTATTTTTTATGTATAATTTTAGACTATAAAAACTCGAAATTTAAAAATTTGATTGATGACAAAGTTATTAATCTTTGATCTTCTTGAAATTTTGCAAATATGAAGAATATAAGAAGAAAATGTATCTAAGGGGACTAAAGTTTAAGGATAAAGTTTGACTACAAACTTAATTATACCCTAAGGCTACAACTCTCATTAAATAAATTAACATGGTCAATTTTGAAAATCTAATTGTTGAATTACATGTTATTTAATCTTTATGTTATTAAAACGCATGTCAAATTTCATGTCAATCGTTTGTTATTTACTTTTGATTCATAAATTTATTTTTTATGTATAATTTTAGATTATAAAAACTCGAAATTTAAAAATTTGATTGATGACAAAGTTATTAATCTTTGATCTTCTTGAAATTTTGTAAATATAGAGGATATAAGAAGAAAATGTATTTATTTTAGGATTTGTCAAAATTCACGTACAATAAAAAAAAAATTTGAGTAGAATTATAATCTTAGTTTACAACCAAATTTTGTCCAAAATTTAATTATATTGGGTCTAAAAAAATTTAGGGTGGTCACAAATATCTTTTAAGGATTAAAAAATCATAAAATTTCTATATAATAATAAAAAAAAAAATCAAGTCAAGGTGGTCACAGGACCACCCTGAACTGAATGTAGAGCCTGCGTTCAGATTCTTAGTGATTGAATAGCAAAGTTTGGAACTTTCCAATCTTTCAATTCAAAGATTGAAGTTTTCTAGGATTTTTCAAAAGCTAACTTCGATGTGGGACCTAAGCCGATCACCGGTTTCTTTTATGGTGTTGATGGTGTCGGCAGGCTCCTGATGGTGTCCCCAAAGAAGGTTGGTGGTGATGAAGGAATACGTTGGTTTTTTTATATATTTATTTATTTTAGGAAATTGAAATAAAAAAACCACATAAATCTAGCATTTTACTTAAATAGATAGACATGTGACATGTTTTTATTTGTGAAGTATAGAATGGAGTAGGAGAAATGAGACAGAAGATTTAGACTCTATATTGTATATTTTTTTAGAAACTCATGAACAATATGTGACCTCTATGGTCTGGAATCCAATGTAACGTCTTTAATGTAATTTCTCTACTAGTGCTATGGTCAAATAATTTCTCTTTGACATGAAATTGTTTAAGTGATACGAAGCCACACAATTTGTTGAAACTCGCGTTTGATGTTATCAAAGTCTCATAATATCCATGCAAGCCAGTTAATGCTAAGTTGTTAATGTACCCCCCCTCCCAAAAAAAAAAAAAATAATAATGGGAAAAATGGCAGTTGACCAAAGGCTGTAAGTAAAAGTAGCTTGAATGTTGAAGCAGAACACATAAGCGAGTCCGCCGGCCACGGCCACCGGAGCGGCATAAGCGCAGGCCCCGCCTACGTGAGGACATGTGTGTAGCATTCAATGTGGAATGCAAGTCATCAACCACTGTCTCATGCAACGACGACCTACTTGGGGCCAGAATTTATTGCATGCCATTGTTATCACAGTGTCACTTCTAAAGGGAATCTTTGTTGCCCATTACAAGGCCAAAACTCACTACCCCACATAATTGATATTACAACTAGTGCCAATCAAACTCAGTGCTCCCCGACATATATTAAATTTAGATTATTGCTATAATAATAATATAAATGTACACGATTACTATTTACAAGTAAATATAATTTTTAATACTAATTTTCTCAAATACACAAAGAGAGAAACTGTGGTAGAGTAATAAAAATTTGATAAAGAAATAATATTTGAATGAAAAGTAGTTTAAAATAGATAATTTGGTGTAGGTGTTTTTTGAAAAAAGGTTGTGTAATATAGAAAAAATTGGTCATTATCCTAAAATAAACAAAAAATTTTGTATGAGTTAATGTGAATACTCTTACAATGATTTTACTTTAGAGTAATAACTACTTGCCATGAAACTAAATATGAAGTTTTATTTTTTTGCCAATAACCATGTATCTCAATTAGTTGATACCTACCACCTCTTGATGTTACAATAGAGATATCTATGGTTTAAATTCCTTCACCCTTAGTGATCAATGTATAAATATATATGGGTTATAAAAAATTAAAAAACCTAAATATGAAGTTAAAACAGTAGTACTACTTCTCACACAGACCTATACCTTGTCATGATATTTTTTATAAACTTTTATCCACTTATATGGATTTCTCATATTAATCTCTTATATGTGCTTAAGAAATAAAAATAATATTTGATAGGAAAAACTTAGGTCCAATCATTAACTACTGTACCTTGTGCTCTTCAATTAAATTAAGCCACGTAATGCATTTCAAATAATTTTATCATTCTCAAGAATAATTAAATTAATCTATGTGACTTTTTTTATATTAAAAAAAAATTCAACTGTGTGACTTATTTATTTTATAAAACTGCATAATTTATTTTAAGTGGTGAAATGTAAATTTTGGATCATATAGAATTGTATCTACATTTTACCAAAATTTAAGTAATTTTTATGAGATTAATTAAATTCTATAAGGATGTGGTCTCACTTTTCTCTTTTCTGTTCTCATTGTGAGAAACTCAAGGTTGAGACTCACTACCTCAATCCTTCATTGTTTACCACCATTGCCACAATCGGTTCCTTCACCTCAAACACCGTGACACTGTTTTCTACACCATTGATTTTGATTTGACTTTGAGAAGGTGGTTTTTTTTTTTTTTTTTTGTGGGTCAGTTTGAAATGGTGGATTTGGAGAATTGGTGAGATGTTGAGGGGAGGCAATTCAATTGGAGTCAAGACCAAGAACAATGGCAATTACAACTGGTAATAGGCGGATTTGAAGAAGATTGGCCCATGGTGGCTGTTTGGTAAGAGAGAAGATAGGTTTTGGAATTTTGATGAGTAATGATTGTGTCTAATACTATTTCTTCATTATTTTTTAAAATGTTAATATGACATTTGGGAGGGTATAAATCATAAGCTTTACATCGCATCCTTATCAAATGTAAACATAATGATTATTACCTATAACAATATACCATTATAATAAGACCAATGGCGACCTAGTTGTCTATTTTCCTTTTATTTTGTGTAATTGTAAATTATTGTGAATTTGTGAAAGCTACT
The DNA here is from genome assembly GCF_001633185.2 of Quercus lobata. Classification (NCBI taxonomy): domain Eukaryota; kingdom Viridiplantae; phylum Streptophyta; class Magnoliopsida; order Fagales; family Fagaceae; genus Quercus; species Quercus lobata. Next base: position 55,656,437 of record NC_044911.1, read on the forward strand.
AGGATCCTAATACGATAGCACAAAGGACGTGCAAAGATGATTAAGAAAGATAAATAGAATAAAATTGAACACCCAAAAAACAAAAGGAAAAACAGAAAGAAAAAGAAAGATTTTGGACAGTAGCTAAAGGGGTGAGAGATTAAAATTCTAACAGTGTAGGGCCAGGAGTAAAGACAGAGATTCGGACATAGGCCCCACCCCCAGAACAAAAAAGGTCACGGTCTCTCAACACGTCAGTGACGAGATTCACATAGCAGCGCATGCGTTTGTAGGACCCATCAGATGCATGTCCCGCCACGTCGGACTTGTTTTGTTTTTTCATATTACCACGTACGGCATCGTCGGCAACTGACTAACTGCTGGGAGCTCAGCTTTTCTGAAAAATTAAAAAAGGTTTTTGTACTATGGAGTACGTAATTGTGTGTGTCTGTCATTCCTTCTATTTCTATAGCTTAAAAGCTAAAGGCGTGGCCGGTTTTTGTTTATCTGTTCACGTTAAGCAGCTCGGCCACAGGAACCGATTACTGTTGTGACTGATTAGATTTTGCGGTGACGATGCGGATACATCATATCAAACACCCACTTTTTACATTTCTTTCTTTTTCTTTTTCTTTTAATATTTTCAAAAATATGAATATTATTTTTAGTTAAAACTGGAGATTACTGTTCAGAGTAATCACATCGGTCAATGCACAATTTTTGAAAAATAATTTTTAAAATAATTTTCAGTTTTTAAATAGTTTTTAAAAACAATAATTTTTAATTTTTAAATAATATTTCACGTATTTTCATACATTTTTTCACTCACATGTATTTTTAAAAAAACTGAAAACTATTGTTTAAACACATGTACTAAATGGACTCTTACTTTTTCTATTTTGGGCAAGACTTGAGTACAGTATTTAGGTACTGTTCATTAGGTTCTCCTCTTAAAATTCTGCTATGTGAATTTTTTTCTCATGAGAAGGATGTGTATTTTTTAATTAAGTAGCCACATGACTAAATTTTAAGAAGGGAACCTAAGGAACATCACCTAAAGTACTGTACCTAAATTTTATCCTTCTATTTTATACACCTATCTTTACAAAATACCCACATCAGTTTGTCTATTCTACCATCTATTTTATTTAAATAATCATTTTTCTCACTTTATTATTATTATTATTATTATTATTATTACTATTATTATTATTATCTCTCTCTCTCTCTCTCTCCATTCATGGTCTGAAACTCGTTCTCTCCATTCCCCATCTAAAACTCTCTCTCCATTCACGGTCACAAGCAACAATCCAAGCACCGATCCACCACAATTGAAACTCGCCAATCCACAAGCACTTATTCACAGAGATCTGTTCCAGTCGAATCAAACATTTTGATCTCCTCCAATCACCAACCCATAGCCACAAGTTCACAAAAATGCTCTCTCTGTCTCTGTTGGTGTGTCCATGTGTGGGTGTGTTTGATTTTTGGTTGATTTTGTGGTGTGTTTGATTTTATGGTTAATTATGCAGTGCTGGGTCTGTGTAGATAGTGGGTTTGTGTTGATTTTGCGGTGTTGGGTCTATTGGTGTGTCCATGTGTGTGGGTGTGTTTGTGTGTATCAGTGGAAGAAGAAGATGATGAGGGAGAGAAGATGCCTGAGTTGGTTTTGCAGATGGAGAAGAGAGAGGAAAAAAGGAATTAAATGTGGAATTAATAAAATATTAGTATGCAAAGCTACAATAACTATGCATATATGCACGGTTACTGTAGCATTTTTGTATATATGCACAATTTTACAAGCACTTATGTAGGTGTTTTTTTGGTTAAAATGTGTAAAACTAGCCACTTTTTATATTTTGCGCAATTTTGCATTGACTAATGCGATTGCTCTTAAAGTTTGAGGAAAATGGATATTTGTCGCTAATTTACAAACTATGTAGAAAAATGTTTCTGTTTTGAAACTATTTAATGTCTCTATTTTGAAACTATTTAACAAAATGCCCTTATTTTTTAAACATGATTTTAACAAAATCGAGTTCTATGTAAAACTCGATATTCTTAAAATCGAGTTCTATATATATTTTGAAGTGGAATTCGACATTAGTAATGTCAAGTTTTACTTAAATTTTCCCAAAAAAAAAAAAAAAATTAAATGGCAAAATCTGCACAAAACTCGACATTTCTAATGTCGAGTTCCACCTGCAACTTGAATTTCAAAACATGGACATTTTGCTAAATAGTTTCAAAATTGGGGCATTTTACTACATAGTTGGTAAATTAGGGGAAAATGCCCATTTTCCCCCCTTAAATTTGAGGAGTTTTTGAATTTTGTACCATGAAGCTTTGAGATTTAAATTTTATCTCTTTGAAGTTATATTTTAAATTTTATATCTTTGAAGTTATATTATGTTTACATAGTAGTTATTCAGTTTATATTTTTTGCTAAATGTCAAGTTTGTCATATATGTTTACTTCATCCAATAAGATGATGACATATTATTTTTAAGATTAAATTAAAAAATGATGTGGCATCAATTTACCGAACGAACTAAATACACAGGATAAGGTTATGTGGTACTTAACAAAAAATATGTATGAAAAGGTTGTTGTTACAAACAGAATATAACTTTATGGAATAAAATTCAAATTCTAAAATTTTAGGGTGTAAAATCTAAAAAACACTTTAAGGGTATAGTTTTCACATTAGCCTTATTTTTATTTTCAAACATTCAAAATTAATGTCTTTTTTTTTTTTACCAAAAATAAATAAATACAATAAATAAAAAATACACTCGTATGGCATAGTAGTATTTTTTGGGGGTATTTAAAAAATTATAATAAAGTTAAGAGTTAGCAAAATTTATCATAATTTTTTTGACAATTATTAAGTTGACATTGATATGGCAGATTGGATTTGAAATTAACAAACCGTTAGGTTTAATTTATAATATTATTAAACTTTAGATCTACTGTTTTTAAAGTATATGGTTTAAAATATAATTATTCAAAAATTAAAAGATGGTGAAATTTTTTACGTATCTCTCTACTCTAGCATTAATATTTTAAAAAATAGGAACCACACAGCACACACAGGCAGTCCATTATTGGTTAGAAAATAGAAACTCCTCCATGACACAACAAACAAATACCCTTTTGTTTGCAATGTAAAGAAAAGTCCTCTCTACGGTTGAAATTGTTTTCCCCAATTGTTTGGTTTCCACTGCTAGAACAAAAGATAATAAATTGCAAAAGACGTGGTGATATTTTGTTTGTGAGCGAGGGATCGTTGTCAATGGGGAAAGACAAGACAACCACAAGACAATGTTTTTATTTGTGACCCCATAATTCCATATGTGTTGGGACTGGATAGGGCGTGACAGTAAAGCAAACTGATGAGGAAGAAAAGCAAAAGCCCCAACTACATCGTTGAGAGGTCAATTAATTCTAAATTAATTTGGTGGGTCGTTCAAGTTTTTTGAGCTTTTGTTGAACAATGGGGTTTTAATTAGTAGATGGAATAAAAAAGACAAATTCTGTGTCGTTTTCAATGTTTGTTTTCGACCTCAACTCTTTTTTTTGTTTGATCCAATTACGTCCGCTTGTAGCTAATATGTCTGGTTAATGGGTCTCTTTCTAATTTCTAGCTGTCGTGAATGGTTACCAGATTCTCTGCAATGTTTGATATTTATATATATTTTGTTCATCAAATGATAAACTTTCTTTGCTTCCCATGTATATAAATTCATACCGTGTCTGACTGATGAAAGATGGTCGGAAAAAGTTTAGGACTTTGTGATAATTAACAAGTAGAGCGAATGAAAATAAAACTAGTATATGAATTGAATATCAGGTGATCTCTCTCTCTCAAACAAACCTGTGGGGTCAAAGTCCAGCACAGGAATGCATCTACATGGCGACCCCACTTTAACCTATTGAAAAAACATTTCTTGCACTGATTGGTCTCCAAGTTAGACCCCTCATGGAACATGCCACAAGAGGGGTGTCGAACACTTGAGGGGAAAAGCCCCAAACTCCGAGTAAAGATTTCTAGAGCTTGGTTACCGAATTTCACCAAAGAGCATATGAGAAAGGTCATTTAGTTCATAGCATTAACATTAATTACTCTAACCACCTACCAATCCTTTTGCATAAAATGCAATGGAACAAGCCATCATGGTATAGGATTTGAAGGAGTACCCTAGGAGCACAACCCTTCAGCCAAATTGTTGAGGCCTATCCCACTATATAGGGAACTGATCAACAACCTCGACTCGAAAGTCGAAACCTCCCATAATACTCCCTTTAAGCCATTAACAATGGCATGTCCTCAAAATCTCGTTACTCTACTATCATTTCTTTAAGCTTATTTTAGGAATTTTTTTTTTATTGGCTAAACATTTTGAGTGCCTTTGAGGCTTCAACCAACCCTATTGATTGGTCTAAATATCATACGAAGTAGCTTGCTTTATCCTCGCAAGTTCTCATCCAGTGAATTAAGAGCACCAATGTGATGTCGCCACTTGTACTCCTATTGAGAAAATTGAATATTGTTTGAAGGGGAAAGGAAGTATATTCTCAAGAATTAATTTGTGCATATATGGTTCCTTTAGTTTACTTCGTTTTTAAGGTCGTTTATAAGAGCTATTCAATGAGAAGTCATTTTTTGGAATATTGTTGTCATGCATTTATTGATTTTGTATGCAGGGATCTTGCCCTTTGGTTTGTTTCAAATGAGATATTAGGTGGATTAAACACCTTGGCCAACAAGTGTTTTGCTTTGGTTGGATACATGACATGTTGTGTCAAGTAGAAGTATTCTATTTGGGTTAGGTATACTAGGTGGGTTGAGCTAACTTGGTTATATGCCATTCTCTATATTATACATGTAATTGATAACTCTAAAAAGTCGATTAATGGTAGCCGACTAACCCTATAATTTTTATATAATGTAATGAAACCAAAAATAAATAGTGTTCAAAACAACACATTTTTTTAATTATAAAACAACACTACTATATTTGAAGGGGTAGTTTCTTGGATGAAAAAAAAATCCTTATGAAAAGGGGTTGTTTTAAATCAAACTCTAAGTTGATTTACCTTCTTTGTGTTGTCAACACTTCCATCGTCAATCATATCTCATCCCATCAAAATCGAACAACCCACAACCAATACTAGGCCAATAGCCAACCAACAATTTCTTCTACCCAAAAAAAGAGAAAAGGGTTATACCTGGGGGGTCAAATTTATAAAGTAAAGGAGCAAAAATACAATATTGGAAATATAAAGACACATGACCAAAAAAAAAAAAAAAAGTCTTGCTCACATAATAATTTTTTTATTTGAGTTAAAAATTTCTCTCATTTTGAGATAAATCCAAGCACTAACTAACGAATTCAACATCTTTTTAGCCATCCACATAAGTGATATGTGGCAGACAATTCACCCAACCACACTTTCTTTTGTTGCTTAGAAAATTAGCATCATGAAAAACAAATGTCCCATAAACTATAAGAAGTCCGACCAAGGTCGTCTGCCGAATGTTTTGGCTTTTCTAAACAAATTACATTTTCTTCAGATTACCTTTGCACTTACTCTCTATGTCGTTGTAACATTGCATAATTAGTTGCTCGATCCAAAATTCAATTTGCTTTATCTCTTAATATTGGCATATTACTATCAGCTTAATTAGCATAATGTCCCTATTTGGATTAAGACCTAAGTATAACTAATTAAAAATTAAGTACCTTGCGCTGAATCTCTATGTCCTTGTCACATTGCATTAGTAGTTCCTCAATCCAAAAACCAGTTTAATCTCTTACTCATGGCATTTTACCAGCTTGCGGATTACCCACAATGACCCCATTTGGATTGAGACACAAAAGCATAAGAACATTCACATTGGCCTAAATATTGGTTAATCCAACTAAGATTTTACTCACAATCCAAAAATAAAACACAAGCTATTCGATAATTACAAACTAGGCAAAATGTATTTAAGCTACAATATTTGGGTAAAAAAATTACCTAGCATAATTCAAGTATGCATTCGTTGTTATTATTGATAGATAAGATATAATTTCAACTTATGTCGTTTACTCAACGATGATTATCATGCTAAGATATTAATCAATTTATGGTGTAAGCAGAATTTGAATTTCAAATCTCTTATTCAACAACAAAATACTTTACCAATTAAAGTAACTGAAAATCACAATTCATTATATTATTTAAATATTTAATTGACACAAATTGTAAACTTTTTGTAATCAAAGCGATAGTAATTCTAATGTTTTTCAGTAAGCTTTTCAATGTAGATAAATGATGTTCCAACATATATCAATAATGTACTCATAGCAGATTTTGACTAATTTTCTGTTTAATAAAATCGTCCATCTTTCTGCTATTAAAAAAAAAAAAAAAATTTGTGTTTTACTTTTTACGAGTTTACCATACTGCCCTATTTTTATTCCTAAAATTACCATTAACAAACCTTGGACCCGACCAAAAATCCGGGAACACTCAACAAACCCATGACAAAGGGTCTTGGTGTTGACCGATGACTATGGAGAGGGAGAGCTAGAAAAGTAAACTGGCCCTAGGGTTAATTAACCCTAGAGTTAGGGGCCTGGGAGCTGGGACGGCATAAACTTGACCATGGTTGAGGTACATGGTTAGAGATTGTTGCCTTCGTTTCAGGAATGCACATGGAACATGTTAAATTTGTGATTACCTACATTCATTAATTGTCATTGACGATCTTGCTCTGCGTACCCAAAATCGCTACAGGTACAGGAAGTTATCCAAATTTCAAATTTCAATTAATGTTAATTAATACTTAATTGAATATCACTAATTTATTTAATCTATTTTTTATTATCTAATTAATTGAATGCTTCGATCTTTTGCAACTTCTAGGATTTTGATTTTTTTTTACCTCCACTTGCTTCGTGACGCGTGGACGACAATTGAATATCAGTGATTCAATATATAATCTATTTGACTTTGGTTTTGGCAGTGGGGTAAATGTTTGATACTCATTTTGTAACCCATAATACTCATCGAATTAACACTATGGTATTACTTGCTTGTAATTTGCAACCCTAAAACTCATCGAATTAACTTCGATGTTTGTAACTTGTACTAATTTTCATGTTTTGGTCTTGTTTAAGATGTAATTTTATAAAAGAACATCACTAAAACACATTGTCTCACAAACAGAAAGATAGATGTTTTCAAAACATCTTTATTTAATTTAAACAAAAAGGGGTGTTCACATTTTGAATAAAATAAAAGGCAAGTTGTAAAAATTATTGATATTAACTCCATTACTTTTCAAAAACGGTTGTATTTTAAGAAGACATCCCAAAGTAGAAAGAATCAACAATATATAACAAAAAAGAAATCTTTCCTCGTTATGAAAAAAGGAAAAAACTAAAGGGTAAGGGAAAAAACCGATTATGTAATGAAGAAACTTATTGAGATTTGATAAATATATATACTTTTATAATAATGATAATAACAAGTAGAGTGGGGAATTATGCTAGGGGTAAGCCTAAAAATCGAGTTAGAAAGCTCTAATCTGAGTGAGCATGTCCTTGTTAGCTCAACTTAACAAAGTCGAGACCCAAACACATAACCTAATATTGGTGAGTTGGGGTTAGCGATTCTAAAAAATTTGTCTAGGGTCCACAGTCTCTTGACAAACAACCTAATAAGTTTAAGTTATATATCATGGGTTGACTTGGTTCTTACACTAAGACATTTTATGTCAGTACTGGATCCATAAAAGCTTAAGGAAAGTTCAATGCCTAACCTCCCCCCCCCCCCCCCCTTCCAAATTTAGATTAAGGTCAATAGAGAGGCATCCCCATTTTGCATGTATTAAGGCAAATTTATCATTGCTGGCACTAAATTTAACTTGATTGCTCGTGAGTAGGTCATTCTCGTTTTGCACTTAGATGATTAGTGAGTTTGAAATATTTCTAATTTCTTAGAATTATCCAATCACACACTACCCTTAATTTGGTACACGTTAAGTCTATGAATCAATATCTAACCCTTTTGACGTTTAGTAAGCTACTTTAATTTGTATTCATTTATTCATTTTATGCTTTAAAGAAATAAAGAACATGTGATACATGTTAAATGTACGAGGACAGGAATTCAAAAGGTTGGGCATGAAAAAAGATAGCAAAAGAAAAACATCAAAACGAAATTTAACCCAAAATAAATAAATAAAACGATTCTAAAAAAATTCATAATGGCCAAAACAATGTATGTGAACCCAATCATTATTTACTTTAGATCCAAAAAAAAAAAAAAAACCCATAAGCCAATACAATACATGCACCGTAATACTGTATCAATTATCAACCGTGATGTTGTTATCAAAAAAAAAATATCAACCGTGATGTAATTTTTTATATATATTAAATGTGATGTATTTATTTTTATAAATAATTTGATAAAGCAGAGAGTGACTACACGTGCTTGAACCGAGAGTAAGACTGAAAAAAATATAGAAGTTCGTGTGAATTCAGTGTTTAAGATCTGAAGAAGAAGCAGAAACAGAAGATGGAAAAAGAAGAAATTCACCTGAATGATGGCATTGGTCTAAACTTAGACTTTTCGAATCCCAAAAAAAAAAAAAAAAAACAAAACCCATTTTAAAAAAAAACAAAGAAAAAAAGAAAAAAAAGAGAAACTGTATGTGTCAGTATTGCCTATATGTTTGTTCTGTTCCGTCAAATCTCTCTCTCATTCGCATTCGCATTCACATTCACATTCACTCTTTCTCACTCACTCACTCGTTCATTCATTTGTACAGTCTGGTCGGCAACCGAAAGAAGCTTCAGGTGGCTATAACACTTCAAACATAAAACAAAACACAAGCCTCATCAAAGTCTCATCTCAAACAGTACTGTTTCTTTCTCTAACCAAAGTCACAACCTTTCTCTCATTCTCCGTTCTCTCTAAGAATTGGGTTGAGACTTAAAACTCTTTTAGAAGAGTTGCGTAATCCGGATTTTTCGTTATCTTATCTTGATTGAAAGGTAAATCGTAACCGACTCAGACTCTTTTATATCCTCTATATAATACGCAATATATCTTTAATGTTACCTATGTAATATTCTTGAACGTCTTGTATGGTTTATGAGAAACCTGCCGGAAATTTTCCAAGGTTTGAAGAAACCCAAGTTTTAGAATTTTGTTTTTCTTTCTTTCTTACTGATTTAGTGTTTAGATTTTATCAAAAGCTACAATTTTCTCTGTGTCTACACACACACTATTTTCTCTGTCTGTTTCTATGTTTGAACAAAGAAAATTCTGGTTTTTTTTTTTTTTTTTTTAAAAATATATTTCTTACTCGAGCTTTTTGATTGCTAGCAGTGTTCTTACTTGGGAAAAGTCAAGGACTTGAGTACTATAAAGGCTTTGGATTCGAACAACAATGATTACTGTGATGGATTCTGTGAAAGAAATACCAATGAGAAACTCCGACAAGAGCTTGGATTCTCAGCTATGGCACGCCTGTGCTGGTGGGATGGTTCAAATGCCACCCATTAACTCAAAGGTCTTCTATTTCCCTCAGGGCCACGCTGAACACGCTCTGGGAGGGAACGTGGACTTTGGGAATTCTCGGATTCCTTCTCTGATTCCCTGCAGGGTTAATACTATAAGATACATGGCAGACCCTGAGAGCGATGAGGTTTATGCTAAGTTAAATTTAGTACCTTTGAGAAATAATGAATTGAATTTTGAGGATGATGGGTTTTTAGGAGCTAGTGGGGTTGATCAAGGGCAAGAGAAACTTGTTTCTTTTGCTAAGACTTTGACACAATCTGATGCAAACAATGGTGGGGGTTTCTCTGTGCCTCGTTATTGCGCAGAGACAATCTTTCCTCGTTTGGATTATAACGCTGAGCCACCGGTTCAGACTATTTTAGCCAAGGATGTGCATGGTGGGGTATGGAAATTTAGGCATATTTATAGAGGGACACCTCGCCGTCATCTTTTGACTACAGGGTGGAGTAATTTTGTGAATAGGAAGAAGCTTGTTGCTGGGGATTCAATTGTGTTTTTGAGAGCAGAGAATGGGGATCTTTGTGTTGGGATTAGGAGGGCTAAAAGGGGTATTGGTGGTGGAATTGAGTACTTGTCTGGTTGGAACCAAGAGGCTGCTAATTGTGGCTCTACTTTTGGGGTATATTCTAGTTTTATGAGGGAGAGTAAGAATAGTAGTAAACCAATGGAATTAGGGGGAAAAGTGAGGAATGAATCTGTTGTAGAAGCTGCAACTCTTGCTACTAATGGAAAGCCCTTTGAGGTTGTGTACTATCCGCGTGCAAGCACGCCGGAGTTTTTTGTTAAGGCCTCTGTTGTGAGAGCTGCAATGGAAATTCACTGGTCATCTGGGATGAGGTTTAAAATGCCTTTTGAAACTGAGGATTCGTCTCGGATTAGCTGGTTCATGGGAACCATATCTGCTGTTCAGGTCGCCGATCCTGTCCATTGGCCTGATTCTCCATGGCGTCTTTTACAGGTACTGCATACCTTGATATTCATATTATGTAACTAGTTTCTCTGTTTATTAAACAAAATATATATATATATATATATATTTATATATTTTTTTTTGATAACCAAACAAAATATTTTATTTTGTGTGTATCAGCTAATAATGTGACTTCAAGTTTTTGTGCTTGTTCATAGAAATCTTAGTTTCTATATTGGAATGGTTCGTTTTATTGCATGTCTCTGCAAACAAATCATATATAAAATAGCACACTTTTGGATTTATTGATTATCTTTCTTTGATTATAAGACCTTGAAATGTTCAGTGAACAGAATTCATACACTGCTTTGCTTTAATCACAGTGATGACTAGCCATATCTGTTTTAATTATTTGTTTCAGATCAAATGGTTGTTCTTTATGGTTATTGAATTTGGTTGATCATTCTAAGAATTTTGTGCAAATGATCTTCCCAGATAGCACCCAAAATTATTGTTCAATTGTTGACACAGGATATTCACACGCGTTATATTCAATGTATGCTAAATCTGAACAAGGAAAATTCCTAATTGTGTGAAGTAAATAGGCTTATCTCTTCATGATTGTAGTACATCCAATGCAGCAGTTAATACATTGTTGTCCTGCCCTGCGTAGTTTTTCTTGTAGGCTTAAATCAGGTCTTATTTAAATGAATTATTTGCTTCTGACAAATTCCTTGCAAAATTCTATCAGGTCGCATGGGATGAGCCAGATTTACTCCAAAATGTGAAGTGTGTCAACCCATGGTTGGTCGAATTGGTATCAAACATACCAGTCATGCATATACCCACATTCTCACCACCAAGAAAAAAGATGCGGTTTCCACAGCAAGCAGATTATTCCCTAATCAGCAAATTCCCAATGCCATCGTTTTCCAACAACCTCCTTCATACCAGCAGCCCCTTTTGTGGATTTTCGGACAATATTCCTGCAGGCATACAGGGAGCCAGGCATGCTCAATTTGGAATATCTTCAGAAGATCTCCACCACAACAACAAAATGCACTCAAGTCTATTTCCAATTGGTTTTCAGCAACTTGATCATGCTGCTACACCTAGAGTCCCTGGTGGCAACTTTATTGACCATGCTGAAAAGAATGATGCACCTTGCTTGCTTACAATGGGGAATACAACCCGGAGTTTGAAAGATAACAATGAAGTAAAGGCGCCCCACATTGTATTGTTTGGTCAACTCATCTACACTGAGGAGCAGATTTCTAAAAGCTGCTCTGGTGATACAATTGGAAATAGCTCATCAGATATGAGTCCTGAGAAGGCGGCAAACTTCTCTGATGGCTCTGATTCGGTGTTACATCAAAATGTTTCATTGGAAAATTCTTCAGATGGAGGGTCTCCCTGGTACAAAGATCACCGTAATAATGATCTCGCTTTAGAGCCAGGTCATTGCAAGGTTTTTGTAGAATCAGTTGATGTTGGTTGGACACTAGACCTGTCCAGCCTTGGTTCATATGAAGAACTGTATGTAAAGCTGGCCAAAATGTTTAGGTTGGAGAGTTCACAAATGCTGCTTTACCAGGATGCACTAGGTGCTGTTAAACACACAGGAGAAGAAAGCTTTAGGTATTGAAATCTGCTTTCTTTATTCACCAATTTTTCTTGTTTGGCATTGAGAGATTTTAATTGGACCTTACTAATTCTTTTTTTCTATTTTTATAATTCTTTGCAGTGAATTCGTGAAGACAGCAAGAAGGCTAACTGTTCTTACAGATTCAGGCAGTGACAACATTGAAAGTTAGCAAATGAGTAGCATTTGTTTGTTGTACAGCTGAATTTTCAACTTTGGTTGTTTTGATTATCACCTAACTACTCATGTTTTGGAGAGTTGTGGGAAATCTCACTTCATCCAATTTTGGAATATTGTAGCTTAGTTTTAGTTGTTTCCAAGAAACGAGTATTGTATTGATTTCGATAAATGCCAAATTCCATTCTGCAAATTCTTGGTTTTACCTTATAGTTTCTCTCGAAAATCATATAAATACATGCAATATAGCAAAGCCCTTTTTCTAGTACATGGAGCCAGGTAGATGCTAAATGTTGGAGTAACTTTGTTTAAGATGACATTGAAAAAAAGTAGTCTAAATATAGAGGGAAAGTCTTCTGTTCTTTTATCCAAGTTCAATGACATGTTGAATTGTTTAGTGGTGATAAATTTTGTCGGGTGCTTCCATGTTTTGCAAAAATACAAAGTACTAAGAATGTAGGGTCCTTGCAGAGATAAAAATATTCCTCACATGTTTTGAGTGCAGATAAAAACACAAGTACATTTTTTGTTTTGGCTGTTAGCAGGATTTACTTCAGCTGATTTACTTGTGTTTTTATCTGCACTCGAAAAAATTGTACTTGTGTTTTTATGTACTTCAGCTGATTTTATGCATGAAGACTAGTGTATACTGTATATTTTCTCTTATACATTGTTCCTTTTCATCTGCATGTTAGTATAGAAAAATGTTAAAAGTTATTATCAATCAAAACTTACAAACTAAATATATGTTTGAATTAATTTTTTGTGATTAGTGACAATTTATAGTATCATTAACATAATATAACCTAGCAGCGATAACTGTCTTTACATGGACCACGACCAAAAGGAATATGCTGCAAATTTTGGTTCATGTCTCATCAATTTTTTATAGGGCAATAGAATGGCAGACATTGATGCTTTTTTCTCATCCATTGGTAAATCCCAATTTGAGACGTGTGGGGTTCTTCTTTATCACATTGAAGTGTCATAAGATGTCTCAATGAATTGTTTTAAAATTTGTTGTGTATAGGCTAAGATTGAATCCCATTACAGAACAAAAATATTTCTGTTAAGATCATGACATGGTATGGGTCATTGGTCAACAAATCCGTAGATTGAGGCATGAGAAGCGAGGCACTAAAACCAAAAATCTACTCAGAATTACTTTGCCAAAGTCAACAAAATCCTACTCAGAACTAACAACAATTTGCTAAGTCAAAAATACATTACTGGCCATTACGTAACCTCACACAATATTTTAGTAGCAACTCCTATCACCATTCAGTATTTGATCACCTTGATATAAAAGATTTGGTTCTTACACTTTTGTTTTGAACAATTACCTCTCGATTTGATAAATCACAACTTATGTTAGTGTTTTTGGTTAAAAAATAATAGGCAGAGTTTGAAGACAAACTTAATTATAGTTTAAGGATACAATTCTCACTAATATAATTAACATGATTACATATTTTAAAAATATAATTGTTGGATTGCATATTTTTTATTGTTTTAACACATGTTAAATTTCATATCAATTGGGTATTATTTACTATTTGATCCATAAACTTATTTTTTTTATGCATAATTTTATACTATAAAAACATGAAATTTAAAATTTTGATTGATGATATAGCTATTTATCTTAGAATTTCTTAAAATTTACAAGCGTGAATGATATAAGAAGAAAATTTAATATAATCATGGATTTGTTACATTCAATAAAAAAATATTCAATGAAATTGTAGCCTTAGGTTACAACCAAATTTATTACTAAACTTTGTCCAAAAATAATGAATTTTTTGAAACTAAAATATTAATGAGTTTAATCAAGTGATAAAACCTAAACTCAAGGGGTTAATTGTTAATGTCAAAAGTTCAAGCACAAGTTAAAGTAGTAGGGTAACATTTATAAAAAATAAAACCCTTTTTTTCTTCGGTCAAACTTTCTTCCATTAATTAATTAATGATTCAATTAAATACTTTAACCCTTGCTTGCTTATAATATTCCACATCCATTGTAATACTAGTACATTTAATACTATCTCCCCCACTCTTTTATTGCAACGGTAAGAACCCTATGACGCCTATTGTAACGAACCTTGTGCTGTGCTTTAAACTTAATTGGTTCTCACATTGCAAAAACAAGGAATTCATTGTGTCTCTATTGAATCAAGAAAATATGTTTAATTTACTATTAGCACATTCAAAATTTTCTAAGTTTCGGAACATAGTAACTCGAGTGGTTTCACAATTTCAATGTCACCTAGTTGAATAAACATGATTTTAGCTTGATTTCATAAATGAGACAAGCTTTGAAACCCTCCCTAGATGAATTTTTTTTTTTCTTTTTTGTAGCAACAAAAAAATTTATTATTATTATCTCTCTCTCTCTCTCTCTCTCTCTCTAATAAGTCATACCAAGCAGACAAAGATTCACAAGTCAAGGAATGCCTTGCCTAGCCCTAGACACTTTCATAGAAGGACCTATCCCTAGTATAAAGTATTTTGTGTAACATGTTGGAAGCAAAAAATATTTGCAAAATTAAGATGACAGACAAGACACACTCTCTGTCCGTGGAAATGGGATCAATAAATAATCAACATTGACGAGTGTGATTTAAAAAATGAAGTTTTTTTTCACTATAAATTAACAAATCCCAAAGTAATTAAAAGAATATATGTATATACTATCAAACGGCTTAGCCATTATAACAAGGTCAACCATGCCACCACGATGTTAGAGGAAATTAACAAAAGGAAAATGTTATAGAATTAAATTTTACTAACTTTCTTGACAGACACAAAGTGTTGAATTTGAGAAGTGACCACAGATTTCAATGGCTTGGATCCGTGTTACACTGCTCTACATGTTTATTTTAGTGACTTAGATCCAAGAATTTTATAGATATGTTCGTGGGTCAAACGAAAAATCTGATTTCCAACATGGGAATTCGAGTACTCCAACCTGTTCTCCAATCTCTTCTTTCTTATTTTTTATATGTAATTACGGATCACAAAGGAAAACAAACTTAAAACATGGAGCATTGAGACCAGTATTATCTACTATTTATTCATTCTAAGTCAACTCACAATTTTTTTTATAAAAAATTTCGTCAACTCACAAATTGTCAAACATCATTGTGTTTTGTATATATTGTTTCTTGGAGATACTGTTATGAAAGATAAAATTACAATGAACAAATTGGTAAATGGATAAGAATCTAAAAATTCGAACAAAAGAATGGAGACATGAATGAGAACATAAAACTTCGTTTAATGGTTTTTTTCATGAGCATCTGTTTATGGTTGAGTATGTTGTTTTCATTTGATTTAATGTGTTGAAAGGAGAGAAAGCCTCCATCACAAAAAATTTCTTTTAACTTTTCACATTCTTTATAGAAATGTATAACTCCTCAACCTCACGCAAAGAAAAATAATAATACCACAGAACCACTATCGATGAAAGTAACTCTTTTGAGGTCAGTTTGGTACTAATCTTTAATTCTATATTGGTTAAAACTTTTTATGTACAATTTTTTTTTGAGAAAATGTACAATTAATTAGTTATTGTACCTTAAGTTTTTTTTATTAAATTGTTTTTGAGAAAACCTAATGTTTTTTATATTGTATTAGTCAATGGAGTCGCATGATTGGATTTAATTAAAAAAACCTAGGGTATAATATGAAATTACACATAAGTTTTGCCCATACTTATAAATTTGATCTACTCATCTACTTTATTCACTGAATTATTTACTTGTAAAAAATAAAATGTTTTTTTTGGGTAAAATTCATAAATACCCTTGGTACTATTAACGTGGTACTCCACACCAATAAAAATTAACCACCTAATACAAAAATTTATCACAACTTTTAAAAATCAAGTGAAACAATTAAATTTTGTGTTAGGCGATTTATTTATATTGGCATGACGTATCATGTGACTGTGCTAATAATTACTCATGGTTTTTGGTAGAGAAGGGGCTAAAGTTTTTGAGAAGTGCTACATTTACAACATTTTCACGATACTTTCATAACAAATTATATGTGGTAAATTGTTGCAGGTGTTAATTTGAACTTACCACAAAAATTATTTTTTTACCTACCAGTAACAACTAATAATAATTTATCACTTAGAATTTGTTACGAAAGTATTCTAAAAATGCTGTGAAGATAGTGAGAGTTTTTTACATGGCCACAATCTTGTTCGCTTGTACTTTCCAAATGATCTGTGGAACGTTTTTTGGGAATAAGGCCTCCCCCAACCTAGTCCTTTTAGTATATCTGCTTGTTTTTGTTCGAAAAAAGACTAATAACATTTTTGACTTTATGGGGACTTCCATGAGCCAATTAGTCAAAGTTTGGTGTTCTCTTGATGAATCTATTCTAATAAAGAAAATATATAAATAGATTTTTATTACCAATTTGTTATAATTAATTAAAACTTTTGTTAATTATCTCACCTACTATTTATTCCAAGTTCCTAACTAATTCTCTTTCTTCATTTTTATTTCTTTCATGAAATAGTTTACCTCTCTCTTTGAAACAATAGTAACGTTGCAAATATAGGTTCAAAATTGTCAAAAAGAAATAGCAAAAGGAATTAACAGGGGCTATGTTGAAAATGGAACGATATTGTTTAAGTGCAAAGTAGAATTTGCTAGAGTGATTCTTTTGACATAGGTTTTAGTCTTTAAAATTGCAGTAACTCCATATTATTCCCACATTTTTAGAGAGAGAGAGAGAGAGAGAGAGAAAGAGAGAGAGAGGTGCAAGTTGAAGTGAAGTATTGTTAGATATCGTAAATTTTTGTGTAGAATTTAAATTTATATGAGATAGTTTGTACTTGACAAAACTTTATGCAATACAAGCAACAATTTAGAATGCTATTACAATTAACCAAATTGGTTTAAACTTTTAACTAACTAGATCCATTAGCAAGGTGAGTTTTCTTTCTTTGATCTCTTCTTCTGTTAAATAAGATCCATATGAATCTCTTAATTTAGTGTTAAGTTTTAATTTTAATTTTTTTTTTGGTTTGACACTTGTGTCTTTTCTTTGATGCATGTTAATTTGACCATGAATTGATTTTGCTTCATTATTAGTTTTTTTTTTTTTTTCTTCGTTTGTGTTTCCTATGGTTTATGCCCTTAGATTTTAAGTCTTATGTTCTAACGTGTAGCAATTTTCACATGTGCTTTTCTTGATGATTATGATTTTTGTTTGATTTGTTAATATTATCATAGATTAGTTGTATTTGATTCTTAGTGCTGGTTGATGTTAAAATGATTAGTTTGTGTATTGGACTTTCGAATGGTGCAATCCAAAATGTAAACTTCAAGTTCGTGTATTAGGATGTGTACGCATCATCAAGACTGTGTACATGAGATTTCAATCCTATGTACATAATTGAACATGTTAATTGTCCTTTGCTTTAATTGAATCTTTCTACCCATTGTATATAACACCACTAAGGCATGGGAGAATGCATAAGTGGTTGAATCTGGATTTTACATTTGGAGCAATTGTGAGAAAAGGGAGAGTAAGTGTTGGCTAAGAGATTTTGTCTTGGTCTGTGCTAAAGGCGTGACTACCTTGAGAAGGAAGTGAGATTTACACCTAACACGATACTCAAGCACTCACCAAAAAGGGATATAGTGACTTTCCAAGGTCAAAGGTTATGAGGACACCCTTATTAGTTGAATGCACAATGAGTCACCTCAGAGACATGTGTATCAATCACAGTACTCCTAATATCCCTCTCAATGACCAAGACTAGTCTCCCAAGCAGAGGCAAAGCTACCTGCCTACGGGTCCCAATGCCACGTTGGCGCAGTTCTTATCCTCTAATCAGCAGATAATATCACAATTGTGAAAATGTCTAAAAGAGAAAATGATGACTTGACACATGTCCTTGTACTCAACCATATTTCTCAGAGTATAAGATGAACATGCATCTGTACTATTAGGGCAAGAACCTAAGTAGATATTTTGGGAAGAAAGTAGAGAGTTGGTAGGAAAGGAAAATAACCTGATTGTAAGAAATTAATCTCTTTTCATAGATAATACAAGCTGAGTAGAGCAAGAATGTTACATTCTTGCTTAAACTGTGGTTTTTTATTCATTCTTTAGGGTTTTCCAAGTACATCTGGTATTGCTTTAGTAATCAGTTTCTTCTCCTTGTTTAAATGTGCGTCTTTTTCATGTCCTATCATCACTTTCTTTCTTTCTTGTTTGAGTGTCATGTCAAAGTTTTCATCTTTTCAAGCTTTCTCATGTAGATGTACTGTTAGATAACTGTTGAGGGCCATTTGTGGAAGCCCAGGCAGACAGAAAGGAAGCCCAATAATGAGGGCAACAAAGAATTGACAAAATAGATAGCAAAAACCCATTAGGCCCAAGCGGTAGGAATAATGGATCACAGGCCCAACAAATAAATAAATGGGTCTTGAAGAGGCAAGCGGGTTCAAAAAAGCCAGGAAAGAAAGAAATGGCATCCCATGGGCCGTGTATGAGGTAGAAAAATGAGAAAGGGCCACCGCAGACCCAAGGCAATGCAAACTAAGAAAGTAAGGGGTTTATGGCAGGCCCATGAACCCCAAAGATAAGAATAAGGTTATTGGGCCGGGGAAGCCCAATGAAGTTAGTAAAAAGCCCATAGGAGTGTGGAATTAGCAAACGGGCCGAGGAAGCCCAAAAAAAGCAATCGGGCCGTGGATGCCCAAAAGGACATAGGAGCCCATAAGTAAGAGCAAAACAGTGCCCATGACAGGCCACTGAGAAAATGGATAAACGGCTGGCCCAAAAGAGGTTCAGCAAGATTAAGTTATTATGGCAGGAATAACAGTCCAACGTTGCAAAAAATAAAGAAAATCAAGAGTGGACCAAAGAAATGTAAGGCCCATCATCAGACAAAGTACAACTCTTGAATGGAGCGGGAAATCAAAGAAAAGCCCACATAAAAAGTCAGAAAACACGGATGGAGAGCCTTCAGATCATGGCAGACACATGAGCAGCAGGCAGACTCTTTGACATATCTGAAAGGAAAGCACTCGCAAGGCCCAGGCACCACCAGCCTGTACCCAGCCAATATAGGACGTGGTGGGGCCATGGGCCAGAAGTAAGAGGTAAAGGGGGTATGGTTTGGTGGTGGGGAGAGGGGAAAAGATCTATTTTGCGGCTCCTACCCAAGCCCTTTTGGGAGGTACGTCCTGCTAGGATGATAGACCACCCAAAAGAGGCAAGTTTGAGGGGGAACCATTAGGTGCATGCCTTGAGAGTAGAGAGAGAAAGCATTTATACCGTGGCAGGAAGAAGTGTTACGGTATACAGAGGAACGAAACAAACCTACCTCTGTCTGGCAAGGGTGAATGTCGCACAGACCTGGTGGTCGGCAAGTACGCCTAGACCAGACAAAGGCGGTTAAGGGGCAAAACGGTAAAACATTGGTCACGGCAGGCACTATAAAAGGGCCTTTGCCGTGCCCTGAAAAGGGGATCGAAAAACAGAGCATTTACGGAATAGAAAGAAAAACAGAGTAAAAAGAAGAGAAAAAAAAAAAGATAAGAAAGAAAACAGAGAAAGAAAAGAGAGAAAATTAAGGAAGGATGAGAGGTAATATGGTGGGCATGCACCGGTAGATCGGTTTCCCTCTCTCCCCTTTCAAATCTTGCTCTCTTCTAAAATGTAAACAAGGACTCCTTTTTGGGCAATAATCATTCAAGTCCGACTCCCTCAAAGCCATTAATCCACACGGTAGGATCTTTTTCCTGGGAGATTATTTGCTTTGAGAAGAGGTGTTCTCCCCTCTTTGGCTTTGCTTCGGCAGACTGAACTTAAAACTTGATTTATACCCATTTGATTAGTTCGTATTATTTTCTTTACTTTCTCTGTGATTAACATCATCATGACTGTAATCATGCTTTATAAGTAGGGATTACATAGTCATTTATTTAAATAGTCAGAATACTCTGTTTTGGTTATTATTATTATATCTGTCTGCCGTAACTCGTCTGCAACAGTGCTGCTTACCGTAAGTTTACTCCTAGCAGACAAGGCATAAGTTTGTGCATAAACCGGCCCAAGTTGATTTACAATTGGACCGGCCCCGACTTCCTTACTCAGAAACATTCGGGCCCATCAGCGCAGGAGGCAGCCCAGCCCAACACACCATACACAAAAAAGGCCCCTACAATAACTTATTTCACTTCTCTATATAAACTCAAATCTAACTTGCACGTACATCCATGTATTGTAATTTTGTTAACTTTGAATTCCTAGAATTATTTTAAGTAATTTTGATAAATTGTTTGTTATATATATTTTAGTCAATTTTTTGTCATATTAGGTATTATTTGAAACATGTCACTGTTTGTCTAATATGATTTCTAATTCCTATGTGGTTGAATCTGATTTCATTATGGGTTTAAATGAGTTTCTTTCTATGGTTAATGCAATCTTTGACATGTGGTGTGTGTGTGTGTGTTTTAATTAATACTTTGTGTGTGGTTAGGATATGATTAGAGCTCTTTTAATAAAAACTATATTTAAACATGGTTTATCAACACATAAGTGGAGGCCAGCCAACAGGCTGGGCAACTTGGCTGCTTAACACCTTCCTAAGCCGTACCTTAACTCTAGACCTAATGTCTAGTGTGTATGCCTTTGCAAGAGGCTCAAGTTGGTTCCTAAACCTACACCAAGTGACAACTCCCAACCTTTTGCCTCTTAGGCCCACTTAAATGTGGCATACTCCCAATGAGTAAACTGTGTCATAGGACAATGCACTCGTAGTGAAAAAAATTAAATAAATAACTACAAATAATATTTTATATAAAAAATGAAGAGTCTCTAAACATGCCCATAACGTGTGTGAATCATTTGTATGTCATTTTTTTTAGATACATTTGTCATTACGTACATTTATATTTCATAAATTTAGGCTTTGATTGCATAACCTCATGCACATTTGTATTTCATAAAAGAGACTACGAACACACAAATATGTTAAAACATATTTTTATTTAGGATTTTAACTCTTTATGTTTTGATTATTATTATTATTATTATTATTATGGGGGAGGGGCAAATGGAGAATGTGTAATGTGTTTGTTATGGCATAGATTCTTGAAATTTCTGTGATGGTTGTTACCTAGGCTTAGGCAATGTGTCAAACTATCTCGTATACATTGCAAATGATTTTAAGGTGTTAGAAGATAAAGAAAAAAAAAGTTGAAACATAAGTTCTTGAGTTTTTGTTTGATTGTGCCGTCCTTGCATCACAAACCTACGATATTTTACAAAGAAAGGGGAATGTAGTAGTATTAGACTTTTCTTTCTTTTTTAGCCACTCATGTCTACCCCATACCAAATCTATCTAGATAGAGTGGCAACTACTCCCAAGAACTGGAAAAAATCCAAGGCAACTAATAAATTCTTCTTAACACCTATTGAGTGTTGCGTTAAGACGACCTTAACAAATTATTAAAAAGACAAGTGTTCGTAGGAGTATGAATAGAGAGTTAGGGTCTCTCCTCATTTTAGAGAAATGAAATTTTCAAATCTTGGAGTAGAATTATTGCATTAATGGGGTTTTGGATAACGTACGAAATATAATTGCCTATAGAATAAATATAGGCTTTGCTAAGGTACATAAAGACAATTTATGTGGGTTTTTTGTTTTTTGTTTTTTTTGGTTGGTATCATTGTTTATCTTGTTAAGACATGTTATTTTATACTATTACAGTATCAATGTAAGCCTACCGTAGCACGATAGTGACATATTCAACAATTAAATTATCACAATCAATATTTTAATTTTTCATATTTTATTATTTGTATTAACCATCAACATTTTCGATTTTTTTTTTATAATCTTAAATTTTTTATTTATTAAAAAAAATTGAACACTAATATAAACTAATTTTAATGCACATAAATTAACACATTAAGCAGTCAACATTAACAATATATTAGAACAAAACAAAAAACTAAACCAAACAAGACAAACACTTGTCATTTTTGTTACATTTAAATGGTGGTAATTCTCCTTATATATAGTTGTAGGGTCACGATTCGTGGCGGACCGTAACAGTGTCGGGTTCGCACGTAAAACGGCCATAACAATATCATTTGTAGAGCGTGGGTTTGAAAGGCTAGGCCTTGATCGATAGGCGGTGGGTTTTTCATGGTGTTCATACAAGGTTAAATGATCGTCACCCCTAGAGTACTTCTCATGGAGGTGGGCTGGGAGGCTCTCGTTTCTTGGCCATTTTTCCCAGCCCCCCTTATGGCGCACCTTCCTTTTTATTATATAGTCCGGCCTGGTTGATCCTGACCCTCCACTTGTAGGTCAGGCGGGAGCTTATCTCTGTGTCCGTCCCGTCAGCCATCCCATCTAACTTTCTATTAGTTGCATGGATCAAGGTTCACACTGTCCAAACGTCTTTTCTTTTCAACCATCTCTGGGTATTGGCAGGTGCATTTACTGAAGAAAGGACACGTTTTCTTTAGTCCAACTTTCACACCCTGTTTCCCTATGGGCCCCATTTCGTTCACATCTCCTGGAGGGGGGCTGTTTGGGGGTTGCCTACACCGCAGTGTGGGTCCTTCTATTACAGCTCCGGAATACCGAGGACAGGGTAAGTCCTCAACCATTCCCTTCGCCACGTCGGCCATTGACCATTCGTCCTCGGCAGGATACCCCTTCGGCACGGGTTCTGGGCCCAGGTAGAGTTTGGGCTGGGTTGCAGACCTCTCGGGCCCACAATAGCCCCTCAAAATCCTGCTATCCGTTCCCTCGGACGGATAGGTGGGTTTTGATGACACCAGGGATCAGCTAATGCCTAACAATCCTCGTCATATATCGATTCCCGAGGTTTTTCACCTGCCCTAGGCACGTCCCCAGAGCCGTTCGGAAGGCGAAACGTGGCCTCATTAAATGCGGGCAGCTTGGTGCTTCCCACGTTCAACGGTGTGATGAAAATCGAACGGTGATGATTTCCTGGCCTCTTCAGGCGGGAAAATGGGTGTGCAGTTTACCCTAGAAAGTATAAAAGATATTTTGGAGATGGATTCGTCTCTCCAGTTATATACTTAAGAGCTTTAGCGCGTGTATCCAGGGTTCATCTGAACTTCCGCCCAATTTCAAGTTTATCTCAAGCACATATAGCCCATCCGAAGCGTAACTCTCCCCTTATGTAAGTTTCCTACCTTCATTAACTCGCATTTTTTCTTTGTCTGGGTTTATTTCTCTCTGGCTCCCTTTCTTTTCCGTCACGGGTTAGGTTTGTGCTAGTAGATGACAAAGGCAACTAAATTGAGGTTGAGGAAGTTGGTCGACACTGATGAGGCGATGAATAAGTTCATCGTTGATTATAATATTCCCCCCAATGTAAGTCTGGAGCACTGTAAGATGGGGGAATGGCACATTAAGAGGGGAACGGGCGCGGTTGTAATTCCCATCCTTGCCTTTGTAGAGGGAGGTATGAGAATCCCTATGGGGCCAGTGACAAGGGGTTACCTCAGGCATTTCCGTTTAGCCCCTACCCAG
Organism: Quercus lobata; assembly: GCF_001633185.2. NCBI lineage: Eukaryota > Viridiplantae > Streptophyta > Magnoliopsida > Fagales > Fagaceae > Quercus > Quercus lobata. The sequence continues at coordinate 55,680,287 of NC_044911.1, forward strand.
TGTGCCGGCAACGTTCTTAGGATTTTGGGTTGCGTGGACGCTTTAAATGAGAAGATGGGTTTAAGACTGACCCACCATGATGTAAATTGGTGCTATAACCTCCAGAAATTGAAAGGAAAAACCTATTACATGAGGTCAAGGGACGATAGGGTTCGGTTGATCCAGTGCTTTCCTGATTCCAACAAGGGACTGAACAAGGATTTCCTTATTGTCTCTGGAGAGTGGCATGATGGCGACCCATGCCCCGTAGTAGAAGGAGAACCAGGTGGGGTTTCAGGAATGGAAGAGGGATAACCCTTTAATCCATTCTAATCTAATGTCTTTTGATAACTAACCATGCATATATGTTTGTTGTTTTTTTTGTAGATGCACGTGCCTATACACGGCATTTTCATTTAGTCAATTGGGCAGATTTGGAGACCGTTTTACAATCGGCAGTTTTTGTGAATGACAGTGATGGCCAAGTCCGTGCAGCTCACAAAATACTAGGGTACCCTCCAGTTCAGAATTCGTTTGGGGACGCAAAGCACGTGATCAGTGCCCGCTGTCCCTGGCTTCCAAAAATTACCGTAGTAGAAAAGGGATTTTTAATCTCTCAGGAGCCAGCTGTCCCCAAGAACATCCCCTTGGTGGGTCCATCTTCATCTCATCAAGCAGCCGAGGACGAAGGTGAACCCGATTTGACGGAGGAGGGGTTCAGGGTTTTTGATTTAGTCTACCAATCAGAAGACCCTCCTGGTGACCTAGGTGACCCAGCCTTGTCTGAGGCTGAATTGTCGTTAATAGGCACCTCTTCGCAAGCCGAGATGGGAGTCAAGAGAATACCTTTAACCCCCCTTCTCCAACTCCTCGAGGCCCAACCAAGGAAGGATACCCAGGAGGCACCACAACCCGATGCTCCTCCTCCACCGCCTCGACCCCTTTCAATCCAAACCCGGTCATCCTCCACCAAGTCCCAGCCACAATCCAACCGCCCCGAACCTCCCACCCCCTCCCAACCAGCTCGGTCCCCCAGACCTGAAGGTGCTGATTCTAAGAGAAAGAGGAGTCCCAAGGGCAAGGACACCGCGGATGAGGGAAAATCCCAACCTTCAAAGGAGAAGGATGAGGTTCCGCGTACAAAACAACTGAAGCTCGGACCCCAAAGCAAGGGCAAAGGACCCGCAGTTCAAACCCCTCAAGGCAAGGGGAAAGGAATTGATTCCCAATCCCTACCGAGCGCCTGGCTCCCTGCCCCAATGTTTCACGGGGGTCCATTACTGGAAACGGCCTCCCTGAGGGACCTCGGAGACGGCGAGGGTGAATACGTGGCGGACGCATTAGGGAGAACCATATTACTCCCTAATGATATGGACGAGCTGAAGAGAATGAGGATGCAGGAGGTTTTTCTCAGCACCAAGAGATACTTGTGCATGGTAAGATTTCTGGCCACCTAACACCTTATCATCCCTTGTTACCAGTTTACCGCTCACTACGCGTTCATCTTTCTTGACAGGCTCTCCAGGCAACCTATAGGATGGAGGAAGAGGTGCATGACAGGAGTAAGGCGGCCGAGAACGAACGTAAGAAGCGCATAACAGCCTCAAAAACACTCGAAGCTTCTGAAAAGGAACTCGCTAAAGTCAAGGATGATTTAATAATGACTACTCGCGAGAGGGATAACGTCTCGGCGGGCCTTGATAGTGCCCAGAAACAGGCCAAGGACCAAACCAAGCGCGCAATTGAAGCCGAGGACCAGCTGCGAATAGCCAAAGACCTAATCGAGGATTTGAATAAGCAGCTGACCGTGGCCTTGCATGAAAAAGGAGTGGCAGACTATGCCCGGGATGAAGCCGTACGAGCAAAGCAGGAGGCCGAATTTGCCAGGAATGAGGCAGAGGCTGCCAAGAATACGGCCGAGGATGATGGTTATAACATGGGAGTAGCCGAAACTCAAGCCACCCTTAAGGCGCAGATTCCTGGAGTATGCAGGTTTTATTGCTCCCAGGTCTGGGAAGAAGCATTGAAGCGAGCTGGAGTGGACGCTTCATCAGATTTGTGGAAGGCAGAGAGCGTTTTCTACCCGGCGGCCATCCGTGACACCACTTCCACTAGCTCTGTGACCACGGATGCTCAACCCGAGGAAGAGGTCACCCCGTCGGGAAACTTACAAGCCAGTGGTTCCACTAGTAAGGCGCCCAAAGAGGGAATACTTCAAGATGTGGTGGTAATATCGCAGCATGCGGATCCTGAGATACCTACAGAAATTACTGAACCCAAGGTGGGCGTTCAGGTGTCGAGTACAGAAGAACTAGCCGCTCCTGCACAGTTGCCACAGGCCATTCCCCTTGCTGTGGTCACTCAGGGTACCAGTGTTGGCCCTGTTCAGTCTTCCTTAGAAGAAACCGTCATTCCAGGCATTGAAGCTGATCCTAATCCCACCTCCAAAAATGCAACCGACAAACAAGCAGAAAAGTAGAAGCCTTGGTTGGGCTTTTGTATTTGTTTCTATTTGAACGATTAATTTGCCTCTTTTCCTTTCGCAAACTTCCTAATTTATCGATAGTTTCTAAGTATTTGAACATGTATATATTTGTTATTCGCCCTTGTTAATGCGCATTATTTGCTTATAAACTCTGCGCTGACTCATTTTAATATGTACAAATAACTATGCATGCAAGACATTTAACACTATGTTCCCCAAACTCTCATTTACTTGTGCCCACAGAGGCCTTAGATTCATTTCTAACCTTTGTTTTTGCGAAGATATAAGCACCATTTTCGCCATCACGCAGAGTAGCTAAATCTCGTTTAGTGTATAGTTTTCCACATCCAGGTAGTCGGTTTTCCCACAGGCTTGAGTCCGAGGACTATGCAATGCCTTGGTTCTGTCCAAAACCTAGTTTTCCACATCCAGGTAGTTGGTTTTCCCACAGGCTTGAGTCCGAGGACTATGCAATGCCTTGGTTCTGTCCAAAACCTAGTTTTCCACATCCAGGTTTGGTTTTCCCAAGGCTTGAGTCCGAGGCCTAAAACCTAGTTCTCCACATCCAGGTAGTTTTTCCCACAGGCTTGAGTCCGAGGACTATGCAATGCCTTGGTTCTGTCCAAAACCTAGTTTTCCACATCCAGGTAGTTGGTTTTCCCACAGGCTTGAGTCCGAGGACTGCAATGCCTTGGTTCTGTCCAAAACCTAGTTTTCCACATCCAGGTAGTTGGTTTTCCCACAGGCTTGAGTCCGAGGACTATGCAATGCCTTGGTTCTGTCCAAAACCTAGTTTTCCACATCCAGGTAGTTGGTTTTCCCACAGGCTTGAGTCCGAGGACTATGCAATGCCTTGGTTCTGTCCAAAACCTAGTTTTCCACATCCAGGTAGTTGGTTTTCCCACAGGCTTGAGTCGAGGACTATGCAATGCCTTGGTTCTGTCCAAAACCTAGTTCTCCACATCCAGGTAGTTGGTTTTCCCACAGGCTTGAGTCCGAGGACTATGCAATGCCTTGGTTCTGTCCAAAACCTAGTTCTCCACATCCAGGTAGTTGGTTTTCCCACAGGCTTGAGTCCGAGGACTATGCAATGCCTTGGTTCTGTCCAAAACCTAGTTTTCTCTTTGTATGGGGCCTTGGCTTGCCTTTAGCTCTAGGGGAGCTAGCTCTTCAGCCAAGCCCCTTGAGTTTATCTATACGGTTAACGTTACCAAGCGCCTAGTTTGTTCTGTACGAGGAGTTTTAGCTTTTAGGGGAGTTAGCTCTTCAGCTAAGCCCCTCGTCAAGAAACGTAGCCCCTAGTGAGATTTTATACTTGAACTTTATAACCAACGGTTAGAAATAACAGAGGAAGTGTTTCAACCTACCACCTGCGCCAACACGCAAGCCTTTCCCACAGACGGCGCCAATTGTAGGATCACGATTCGTGGCGGACCATAACAGTGTCGGGTTCGCACGTAAAACGGCCCTAACAATATCATTTGTAGAGCGTGGGTTTGAAAGGCTAGGCCTTGATCGATAGGCGGTGGGTTTTTCATGGCGTTCATACAAGGTTAAATGATCGTCACCCCTAGAGTACTTCTCATGGAGGTGGGCTGGGAGGCTCTCGTTTCTTGGCCATTTTTCCCAGCCCCCCTTATGGCGCACCTTCCTTTTTATTATATAGTCCGGCCCGGTTGATCCTGACCCTCCACTTGTAGGTCAGGCGGGAGCTTATCTCTGTGTCCGTCCCATCAGCCATCCCATCTAACTTTCTATTAGTTGCATGGATCGAGGTTCACACTGTCCAAACGTCTTTTCTTTTCAACCATCTCTGGGTATTGGCAGGTGCATTTACTGAAGAAAGGACGCGTTTTCTTTAGTCCAACTTTCATACCCTGCTTCCCTATGGGCCCCATTTCGTTCACATCCCCTGGAGGGGGGCTGTTTGGGGGTTGCCTACACCGCAGTGTGGGTCCTTCTATTACAGCTCCGGAATACCGAGGACAGGGTAAGTCCTCAGCCATTCCCTTCGCCACGTCGGCCATTGACCATTCGTCCTCGGCAGGATACCCCTTCGGCACGGGTTCTGGGCCCAGGTAGAGTTTGGGCTGGGTTGCAGACCTCTCGGGCCCACAATAGTCATATCCCTCTATGTTGTGAATGGCAAGGGAAAAGTCTTAACTGAGTGTACCTTTAAAGTGAATTGCTCTCAACAAACATGTTCTTAAACCTACACATAAATATTTTGCTAAACATAAATGTTATGTAAGCAATTAAATCATTTTTAGTTTCGTTCCATGTTGGTATTTTTTGTACTATGTGATGCACATAAAATGAAAAGTATTGCATTTTTATAGCCATAACCAAAATAGAGCTAAAAATTATTATTTTTGAATTCCAACATGTAAAGAAAATGTTCTAAGAAGGGGGAAAAATATAAAGGAATAAAAGTATACATATTTTTATGATTCCAATGTGTACCTAATTCAAATAAAAGAATGGGGACATAAATGAGAACTCAAAATTTCGTTTAATGTTTTTTCTCTTGAGCATCTATATATGGTTTTGTGTGTGTGTGTGTGTGTGTGTGTGTGTGTGTGTGTTGAAAGGAGAGTAAGCCTCCATGACAAAAATATGCTTTTAACTTTTCACACTCCTTATAGAAATGTATAACTCCTCACATATTGAAAAAAAGATAATATAACAGAACCAAATATCAATGAAAGTAACTCTTTTGAGGTGGATTTGGTACTAAAATTTATTTTAAAAAAAAATTATATACAATATCTTAGCTTAAGTTTTTTTATTAAATTGTTTTTGATAAAACATAATGTACTTTATATTGTATTAGTGTAGGGACTGAAATTGTATTGATCCCAAAACCGGATTGGGCTCAAACGTTAACGACCCAAACAATAAACTTGTAGAGCGTGGATAGAAGAACTAGATTTATCCCAAAAGGAAAACGATTAAACTTAAGGAAACAATATGATATGACACAGACAAGATTATTGAATTTGTCCTCGGAACCAATTATGTTATTTTGTTTCATATGGTTTTCTTCAAGAAATCTATTGTATCAGAGTTCCCTCCCCGCTTTCAGTGCATTCTTCCAGGTTATATACTGCAATTTTCTTGTCATCCTTATCACACACATGTATGCTCGATTAGGGGGATTCCTTCCTATCTCATCCAACACTTTCTGGAACCATCAACCAGTAGCTGTAAGGATGCTTGATCACTGTTCAGGCATCACTTTCACATTAATGCGGTCAGAGAATTGGTTGAGAGACAATTAATGCGGAGGTCGCAACCTTTGAAGATATTTGTCTGCCTTTTTATCCTTATCCCTGGTCCTATGTCCTACTCTCAGTTGTGACGTAGCCCCGAAGTAAGTTCATGATGATAAGGTCCTCAGATTCATCTCGGACACATGTTGCCGAGGATACTTTTATCCTCGGATGCTTATTGGACCCATCTCACATTGCCTCTACTCCTCTCTTAACTTTATTTTACTCATAGTCTTATTTGGGCCTTCTCGGATGGTCCAACATCCTTGGATAGGGCCATAGGCCCAGTTAATACCGCTTTTAACAATACTTCCTGAGTAACTAGCCCCCACAATTAGTTAATGGGGTCACATGATTGGATTTAATTAAAGAACCTAAGACATAATAGTACCTAAGAAATTATACATAAGTTTTACCTATACTTATAAATTTGATTTGCTCATCTATTTTATTCATTAAATCATTTCTTCGTAAAAAATAAAAAAAATAAAGAAATAATAATTTTTTGTGTAAAATATTCTCAATATACTGTTAATGTGGCACTCCATAGCAATAAAAACTAACTACCTAATGCAAAAATATATCATAACCTTTAAAAATCAAGCGAAATAGTTAAATTTTGTATTAGGCTATTTTTTTATATTGGTATGACATATCATGTGATTGTGCAAATAATTACTCTTGGTTTTTGGTAGAGAAGGGCTAAAGTTTTTGAGAACTGCTTTCAAAACTTTTTACAACAAATTTTAGACAGTAAGTTGTTACTGGTGTTAATTTGAACTCATCGCTGAAATTACTTTTTTACTTACCAGTAACAATTAGTAACGATTTGTCACTCAGGAGTTGTTGTAAAAATATTGTGGATATAGGCATAGCATTTCTTGCTTGGCAACAAGGCCCATAATCTTGAGAAGTGTTTCCAGAACTTTTCACAACAAATTTTACGCGGTAATTTATTACTGGTGTTAATTTGAATTCATTACTAAAATTATTTTTTAACTTACCAGTAACAACTAGTAACAATCTATCACTCAGAAATTGTCGTGAAAGTGTTGTAAAAATATTTGTGAATATAGGTATAGAATTTCTTGCTTGGCCGCAAGGCCCATAATCTTGTTCGCTTCTTAAACGTACCTTCCACATGATCTGTGGTTTGATTACACTTGAGAGTATTGGGAAGATGCCTATATAGAAGCCCATTGATCCACAATCAAATTGGGACTGGGGTATGTTTCCTGGGAATAAGGTCTCCCCCAACCTAGCCCATTTAGTATATCTGCTTGATTCTGTTCGAAAAGACTAATAACCTGTTTGAATGTTTGAATTTTTGTGGACTCTCATAAGCCCAATTAGTTCAAGGTTGGTGTTCTCTCTTAATGAATCTATGCTGATAAAGAAAAATATTTAAAGAGATTTTTATTATCAATTTGTTATAATTAATTAAAACTTTTGCTCATGTTCTCACCTACTATTTATCCCAAGTTTCCAATTAATTTTCTCTCTTTATTTTTATTTCTTTCACTAAATAGTTTGATCACGATAGTTTTATCTTACCTCTCTCTTTGAAACAGTAATAATGTTTCAAATGTAGGTTCAAAATTGTCAAAAAGAAATAGCAAAAGGATTTAACAGGAGCTATGTTGAAAAAAGAATGACATTGTTTAAGAGCGAAGTAAAATTTGTTAGAGTGATTCTTTTGACATAGGTTTCAGTCTTTCGGATTATGTTTAGTAACTCCATCTTATCCCCTCATTTTCACAGAGAGAGAGAGAGAGAGAGAGAGGTATTGAAGCGAAGTATTGTTAGTGACCGTAAATTTTTGTGTAGAATTTAAATTTAAATGAGATAGTTTGTACTTGACAAAATTTTATGCAATACAAGCAACAATTTAGAATGCTATTACAATTAACCACTTAACATTAAAATTATGTTATTACAATTAATCAAATGGTTCAAACTTTTAACTAACTAGATCCATTAGCAAGGTGAGTTTTCTTTCTTTGATCTCTTCCTCTGTTAAATAAGATCCATATGAATCTCTTAATTTAGTCCAAGTTTTATTTTTTTTTTGTATGACGCTTATGTCTTTTCTTTGATGCATGTTAGTTTGACCATGAATTTATTTTTGCTTCATTCTTTTTTTTTTTTTTTTTTTTTTTTTTTTTTTTTTTTTTTTCCTATGGTTTTAAGTCTATATGTTCTAGCGTGTAGCAATTTTCACATGTACTTTTCTTGATGATTATGATTTTTGTTCAATTTGTTGATATGATCATAGATTACTTGTATTTAATTCTTAGTGCTGGTTGATGTTAAAATGATTAGTTTATGTATTGGACTTTCGAATGGTGCAATCTAAAATGTAAACTTCAAGTTTCTGTATTAGGATGTGTACGCATCATCGAGATTGCGTACACGAGATTTCGATCATGCATACATGATCAAACATGTTAATTGTGCTTTGTTTTAGTTGATTGTTTCTTCCCATGTTTTGTGATTTTGTTAACTTTGAATTCCTATAATTATGTTAATTAATTTTGATAAATTGTTTGTTATATTTATTTTAGTCAATTTTTTGGCCATATTAGGTAGTATTTGAAATATGTCATTGTTTGTCTAATATGATTTCTAATTTCTATGTGGTTGAATCTAATTTCATTGTGGGATTAAATGAGGTTCTTTCTATGGCAAATGCAATCTTTAACATGTTATGTGTTTTTTTTAATTAATACTTAGTGTGTGATTAGGATATTGTAGGGGCAAAGGCCCAAGATCATACAATGGGCTTTGGGTCCCATATAAAAGTTCGACCACGTCCGAGGAGAAGGTGTGGGTGCCAAGAGGGCTCCCGGCCCAATTCTTATGGGCCCAAAAATATTTAAAAGGCGGTCCGAGGAGAAATGTCTCCTCGGATGTACCAAATATGGCTCAAACATGCACTCTGCCTGCTATAAGGATCCACTCCTATGAGCATTAGTAACAAAGATGAGTCCCACAAACTCATAAGAGGGAAGAAAGTGTAGGATGCCAAGGGAGAGGCTACAGCTGCCACATTAAATGCATGGCAGCTACTTTTCTGACTGCATTAATGTGGAGAAGACTTGCAAACAGTGTTGCCTTGGCTACCACAACTCACAGAAAGATGGGAGAGATGTCCGATGGGACGGGCACTCAAATGAAGGTCCAGATAATCAACAAATGTAAAGCCTTGATGACTTCAAGGGGGCTATATAAGAGAGGAGAGTCCCCATGAAGAAGGGGGGAAAAAAACAGGAACTTAGAACAGAAGAACAGGGTGAGAACCATAGACTTTGAGCAGGGACAGAGATACATCCTCCACGTCTCCTCGGACCGTATATCTAATGGACATGAAGGAGATTTTCTTATTTTCAATTGTTGTATGGTCCAATGTTAACTAGTATACACTTCGTTAAGGCCTAGTTTTGTAACCCACTCTTTATAAATTCATTATTTCGGGCTCCTTGGGCCAGAACCCCATACCTGTTGGGCCTGGGCCCTGAATTGCGACCTTACAGATATGATTAGAGCTCTTTTAATAAAAACTTTATTTAAACATGGTCTATCAACACATAAGTGGAGACCAGCCAATATGTCAAGCAATCTTGGCTGCATAACACTTTCCCAAGCTGTAGCTTAACTTTGGACCTAATGTTTGGTGTGTATGCCTCTGCAAGAGGCTCAAGTTGGTTCCTAAACCGACACCAAGTGATGACTCCTAACCCTTTGTCTCTTAGGCCCACTTGATCGAGGCATACTCCCAAAGAGTACACCTTGTCATAGGACAATGCTCTCACCGTGAAAAAAATTAAATAAATAAATACAAATAATATTTTGTGGTACCCCAAAACTCTTCAAGTAGTAGTATTTGGGCCTCAATTTATTTTATTGTGGGCTATATCACTATCCTACAAGTCAGGCCTCAAAACTTCACTTGGTTTGTCTTATCCTGATCTTACCTCCAGTTTCTCCTTTGATTTCCCTTTGTTCCCCTATGTTTCCAAGTGTTTCTCTCTTTATTTCTCACTCCCCAGCTTTTTCCAACCAACCCCCATGTTGACCCCCTTCCCCTCTTTTATAGTCTCTCATTAGTGGGGTTGTCATCATTTCTTTCCCACTTTACACATTGTTAGGACATATGTGATTCAATGTTTGGAACATTTGTCAAAATTTTATGTAATTGGCTAATCCTTTGACAAAATACACTTTACTTGTAATTGGGTAGATCTAGAATGTATTTAATGCTTTAAGAAACAAGGTTTCAAGTCCAAGTGTTAAAAGCCATGCAAGTCTGTCCAAGAATCAAGTAATGAAGTGATGGATTTTAAAGCTCGACAGTTAGCATCTATCGAGGTTTAAAAGCTGTTTCAACTCGTGGCTCGACAGCTATCTCGATAGATGGCTATCTATCGAGGTTTATGAAATTCAGTTTTTCAGAGCTATTTTTCATCCAATCCGTGAGTATGTGTATGAAATAGTTTGTACTTGACAAAACTTTATGCTATCACATATGATGCTATTACCTTTGAACTATCATTTATCATTTGAACCCAAAAAAAAAAAAACATTTATGGATAACTACAATTAGATATGCATGAAATGTTCATACTACTTAATAAAGTTTCTTCTGCCAAATAAAGATATACAAGCAATGACCAGAAGATTAGAGGAAGACTTAATATGCGTAACGCTCTATTTGTTTTGAAGGAAAACCTTGTGTAAAGATAATTTTTCATATTTTCCAATGTTTGGTAGTATAAAAAAGATAAGTTAAAGGAAAACTATCTTTGGTCAACATAAAAAGTATAACTTATTTTTAGAGATTGTTTTCCATTAAATATTTTTGGAAAACAACTCTATAGTTTTATAGAAAATACTTCTTTGAAAATGACCCATTTTCTAAAAAATATCATCGCTGAAACAAACAGAGCATAACATCTAACACGTGTAGACCCATCTTTCCTTAGAACGTCGAACGTTAGTAAAAACATCAATACACCACTCTACAGTCTACGCTACACCTACTCTTACAGTGTTCTCAACAAATCCAACTCCAATCTAATAATCTATTTCTATACTACACTTCCCGCTCTTTGAAATGTAAAGTAAAAACTTACATTTCTATACTAATATGTTGTTTTTAATTTTCATTCTGGTGTCGTAAAACAACTTATCATTATAGTTCTTAAACATTACTTAAAGAGGCTCTCATTTAAGTCATAATTTTGAGTATAATACGATATATATATGTATTGTATCAATTGAAAAAATTATGTATCGACCATATTTATGAATTGTATGATATACAAATGCATATAAGATGAATAGTACATGTTGGACGATACATAATCATGAGAGTTTAAATTGTGTTTTGTTTGTTAAAATTTGTGCTTTGATTAGAGTCCAATAAGATGTTAGCTTTGTTTTTAACACAAATTATTGGACTAGATTAAGTCAATAAAATAAGACGTCCATTATCTTTTTTTCTCTCTCTGTCTCCTACAAAATTTGAATCTCACTCCTGATACTTCACGATTGTGATTGTGATTAATGATGAGAAAGTAATTATTTTGGATTATATGTCATTAATTATCATTTTGGACAGATTTGGCTCCAAACATATTCTGAACTATATTTTCCAACCTATTAAGTGACAAACTATAAAACTATCCACATGTATTATTTAAACAAATCATATGACTTATTAAAAAAGTTTGGTAACTAAACACATAGATAGTTTCTTCTATTACCACATAATAAGTTGGAGTGAAACAGCTCCAAATATGTTTGAAACCAAACATTTTTCTATCACTTTTGAATTTAATCAATTTGAACATGGATGTTATGAACATATTATAATTTGATTTATTTAACTCACTTTGCTAATTATTAATACATAAGTAATAATTAAATTAATCATTAGCTGATTCTAAAAAAAAAATATAGTCAATAGTCATATATATACTTTTTATATATGTATATATATAATTTTTTTTTATAAATCTTATTATGTATTTATGTATTTTATGATACTATACACATTTTTACATCCATGAATCTAGTACCTAATCTAGACGCATTATGGTAAAATGTTTGCTCTACCCTGCTTCATCTCTCAAAATTCTCAAGGAAGATACAATCAATTTTGTCCTTCTTTGCTCAAACATTTGGAGAATCAGAAGTTTAACCATTTTTTGCAGGTCACATTCCCGATCTTAGAAAAGCTGCAAGAGATATAAACAAATCCTATGAGGCTCATCTTGAAGCTTGGTCAGCCCTCAAGCCTCCAAGATTATCCAAATGACTTCCTCCTATTGGCTGGGTCAAAATAAATTATGATGTAGAAATTATTAATCACAATCACAAGTTCCCAACAGCTTGGCATTATTAATCAATTCGGTGAAGTCATCTTCGAGCTTCCTCTCTTTATGGAAGTCCTACTAAATGCTTAAGGGCAGCTGGGATTCCCTCACTAAGTAGAGATCACTCAACAATAACCCGTAACCAGAGACCCAACAGGAAAAATATAAAAGCCATATAATAGAGAGGCGATGAGAACACTGAAAAGAGTGGCGAAGTGCTGAAAAAATACAAAGAATCGAACGCAAATGAGCACATGGTTATCAATCAAAGAAAATAAGCAAAACACAAAACCAATTGAGAATAATCACATGCCTACGACAAGAATAATAATGAGAAAGGCCCATAATATATATATATATATATATATATATATTATGAAGTGATCCCAATCCCATGTATCTGACAAAGATATTCCTTAAAGAAGTTCTTAAAAAGAAAAAGAAGGAATCTACGTACATTGCTTTCATACTTTCATGATCTTGCTATTGCCATACTTCTTCTGACAAAGTCTGAACCAAGAAAATGACAAAAAAATTTCAGCTGATTTTTAAGTCAAAAAAGTGGAAAAAACACTATTCAATTTTACCGTTCACAGATTACTATTTACTGACATTGTTCACTTTTTACTATTCATGATACTGTTCACTCCGAAATTTTGCCTATTTAAGGGAGATTGTCCCTTAAGTTTAGACAAGTTTTTACTACAGAATTTTCTTCCCTTAGAACTCCTTCTCTTAGGAAGCCTTCTTAGAGAGAGAATTCACCATACTTCTACTACTACTAATACCTTGTTCACTACAAACCTTGTAAAATTTTCTTCCCTTAGAACTCCTTCCCTTAGGAAGCCTTCTTAGAGAGAGAATTCACCATACTTCTACTATTACTACCTTGTTCACTACAAACCTTATAACTAGAACTAGTTCAAGTTTTGTAACTGTTAACTTGTATTGTTGAGATCTTGTATTCACTACTACTGTAAATGTTTATTCTACTTTCAATAACAAGTATTTTCAGTTTTATGTTCATTATTCTACTTGTTGCTACCGCCATCTTGGACGGATTACCGCCTTAACGGACGGTTCTAAATTGCTTTCATTTACTTTGAACTATTTTCATATATACTGCTATCATAAAATCCAAGTGAGTTATTGTGAATATAAACCAAAGAATCTAGAATTAATGAACATATTTTTTTTTTTTTAAATGGATAATTTACATTTTCTATATAATAATATTCTTACAAGACTATTTAAAGAGTTAAAAAAAATATAAAAATAACTATTAATAATATTTATATTATATATATAAAAATTATATTATGTATCTTAATGTATATCTTTTATATACATCCATACACATTCACAGGGTTACAAGCTAGTTAAAATAAAAGGCAAGATCGACTTCGAATTATAGGTTCGTATGATCCTACAAACCCAACGATTAGCATCAGTCTTCAGCCCTAAGCAATCCTAATTGATTTGATATTGTAGGATCATAGGATTGTACAATCTGCGTCTCAATTTTAACAACCATGCAAGAAATGGATGTACGTGATGCAAAATTGAGAATTCAATTGGAATCTAATTTGATTTTCTCTAAGTTTGGCTTTTAATATATATAGATAGGTTATGACATATTTTGTCCCTACCATTACTCTTTTCATGCAAAACAAGCATTCCAGGAGTAGCTACAACATAATTGTCTAGCTGAATAGATTTAAAAATTGGTATCACTTTAATTGGTTGTAACCAATCCCGCCCCAAAAAAAAAAAAAAAAAACCAAACAAAAACATTATAGGCTTTTTAATGCAAGACAACTCCACTTACCAAATAAGGAAAAAAAAGAAAAAGAAAAGAGTAAGAACTCCAAATTGGAAATTAATCGGCCCTCACTATTCATCATCGGCGGATGCAGAAGATTGATGGGGGAAAGTAGACCACACATCGGCCCATGTCGTCCGTCCATCAGTCACCTCCTTAATGACTGATGCTGCCCGTTCCACATCAACACGGATTTGATCCTTGCTGTCCCTCTCCCGGATTGTCACTGAGGACGTTGAATCAACAGTGATTGCAAAGGGTACCCCAAGTTCATCAGTCCTTGCATATCGTTTACCAATTGATGTCCCTAGTAAACATCATTCAAACATTGAGACAATCAGAAACATTCCACATATAAATGCATTAGGCAGTCCTCCATCTTATCATTTTCTGAGGCGAACAATTACCTTTCTATTGTAATTGATGTTATTGCAATACAGAGTAAAGAAAATGCAGTCATTGCCAAATGATAAAGAAAGAAATGATGACTAATGTTTAAATCCTAAGATGAATTTAATAGGCTGATTCAATAAACTTGTTGAAATTCAATGTAAATTTAAACGCTAACAATTTTAAATGCTACATGGATCACATGAAAATTAACTTTCATGGGCAATAGAGACACCCTCGAGTGCTTCCCCTGTTGCCTTACTCCCAAAGAGAGAAAATTTTATACATGTACAGACTTCTTTTTATTTTTTGATAGGTATATACATTTACACAGTACACACTTCAGTCACCTGGATTTCTAGATGATGGTAATTTTATCTAAAAACTTTGATGAAAGTACACAAATCATTGGTTTCATACTTCTTAAAATTGGCAGAGATTACAGCTCACAAAAACGGATTAAAAGGAAGAAAAAATATACTGACATATGCAGACAAGCAAGTGAGAAAAAATGCCCCTATACCAATGTCCATATTCACAAATTAGTGGAAAGATGAAATACCTGTAATGTCAATCTTATGTGAGATTCCAGCTGTAGTCAATGATTGAGAAATGACTTTAGCAACCTCCTCATATTGTTGATTCTGAACAAGTGGGAAAACTGTGCATTTAATAGGTGCAACAAGTGGCGGGAAACGGAAAACATTTAACTGCTCATCCCCAGCTTTACTTGGCCTCGTGTAGAAAGAATGTTCATAGAGGCAATATATTATCCTCCCAATGCCAAAAGATGGCTCGATCACAGATGGTGTAAAAACTCTCTGGTGTTCTTTCTTAATCTCCTTTGAAATTGTGACCATGCTCTTTGTAATAGTTACATTTTTCCCAAGTGTGCACACCAAAAACTCAGTCTCCCCCTTGGATTCTAAAGTGGCCTTCATTTCCAAAGCTTCTTTTTCATTCATTGCCTAACACAAAAAATAAAACAAATAATAGATCAACATTAATGCAGCTCTACAGTTTCTGAAAATCATGGCATCCTGGACCAAAGAGGGCTACTGGACTGTATACCTCCAAAGCTTCAACCACCATCCTTTGGTTCCCCTTGAATGCAAGACCCAGCTCTTTTTTCACTGGATTGATGACTAGTTTCTGAAATTATACATCATGAGTCAAGCAATTTTCAAGCAGGTGTACTCAAAAGAGCTTCTTGTTGTGTTGTGACAAAAGTAATGCACCCATGTTTACAGTACTAATTATGATGATGGTGGGTATGGTAAATTAACAGAAGGATTACCTCCACTTCTCTAGGTTCCGAAAATTTTTCTTGAGCCACAAGCGCAACACCACTTTTATCCTGTCATAGATCAAATATCAAAATTCCATAACAACATAGCATCACTATTGCCAGAAAGTAAAGTAGATACATCCTTAGCATTTTCTTCTATGTTGTAATGGTACAATGTCTTGATACAATATATGTTGTCAGCAGCTTGCAAATAAAAGCATTAACTAACTTATTATGATCACATTAGCAAGCTTTCTGAACAATAATGTGGCAAAATGAACTTAAACTATCCATTTTATTCTTAGAAATCATGGCATCTCATCATTAAAGTGATTGGAGCATATAATTTTTCAAAAACATCTAGTTACTGTCTAATTGTAAGAATCCTGAAATAATGCCAATCAAATTCTTACCGTATGAGCACGCAAGTCATATGCAGACCTATCTGCAATACCAACACATTCAATCCACCCGTAGGAACTCTCAATCTCAGCATCCCAACAGTCAGCTGCATAATGGGCCATTTCATTTGCAAGATGCTGCCGGAACCGTAAACGGTCTTCATCTATACCAAGGCGAGTTAAGAACAGATATACTCTCCCAATAAAGTAGCCGAGAGTTTCATTGTTGACAATTCCCTAGAAACATTTAACCACAGCATTGTCACATAAAAAAAGGCAACCAAGCAATTGAGAGAGGAGAAGCCAAGCCAAACCAAACCAAAAAGGAGGGGGAAAAGAGCAGATATTCTTCAAACCAACCCTTGAAACTGCTTCACCCAGTGGAATTTTCTTTGCTGAATGGCCAGACATTTGTTCTTCTCTTGGGAACATTAAAAACTCCAAGTTAGCAACTTCTGAAAATTTTGGGTGGGACTTGTTTTCAGGATCTACAAAGTGCTCAATCTCAGCCAGGGTGAACTCACGGACTCTCAGAAGGCCTTGGCGAGGAGAAATCTGCCCATATGAAAAATCACATTAGCTGTTTCTCTCTCTGTGACACTCAAGACCCAGGTAACAGGAATTGAGAAACATTCTCAGTTCCACACAATATAGCAATTTACATAAAGAAATACTAGCATAAGCCCACGCAACATGCACAGAAACAGCTTTTCACTTTTTTTATTTGACAAGTAAAAGTTAGAAGCAATTTGTTAGAAAAATAAGTTAAACGCATTTCTGAAAGAATTACCTCATTTGTTAAATGCTTTTCACTTTTAGGGAGAGAATTACCTCATTCCTGAAAGCCTGACCAATTTGAGCTGCAGCAAAGGGGAGCTTGTTACCATTGTAATAGTACAAGTCTTTAAAATTAACAAATATGCCTTGCGCAGTTTCAGGACGCATATACCTGCAGAAAATGAAATAATTAATAATTCTGCTTCCAAGGGTAAGTACTTATAATTCTGCATACAAATTCAAGAGATGATAAAAGTCAATCAAAAGAATCTAAAGAGTTTAATACAATCAGATGTAAACACCCCCCACCCTACAAAAAAATGTCCTCATTGTGAGCGCATTCCCCACTTATTTGGTAGGGACAAAATAATTCCTAAGAACATAGGTATGTCTACCAAATACTCACCCAGGACTCAAGCCAGATGGGCCTATCGATGTTTGAAACATTAAGTTGAATGGATACGGATCAGACAGTGGATTCTTTGTGTCTGGAGCTGTAATGCCATACTCCTTGATCTTTGCACCCAGCTCTTCAGATGAGAGATCATCCAAGACTGCAAGTACATGTTTCAGTTCTGCTGCCTTCTCTGCAGTTATGCTAAGGTCTTTCTGAAGCTTCTCATTGCAAAAGTCCTTGAGCAAGTGGTCAGCACGGTAGCAGGTGCCCGTTTTCTCATCCTTGACCATAAGGTCAGTGAATTTATCAACATGCCCAGATGCCTTCAGGACAACCTCAGGTGTGACACATGGGCAATCAACTTCCAGCATGTTCTCCTCAAGCACGAAATGCTGCAAACAAAACCCAAAATTAAAATATGAATGAACTAATTTTGCAATAGGAATGTTTAATGTTGACATAAATGCACAACTTCTAAGTTTGTCATCATTCACACTGGTTCATTAATGAAATCTTAAAAAATCTAGGTCAAATGCTAGCAAAAAAGTTCCATCATGGTTAAATTTCAAGTAAAATTGCTGTGCTGAGGTCATAAAAAATGAAAATGATGACTTATAACTTGAAAACACATGTAGATACAACAAATGACAATATTGCATGCTTTATGGTGCATTGTGCATCAATCCATCTCTTCACCCCTCCCCTTTGCTTAAGATTTCAAAACTTCGTTTGGTTCAGACAACACAAGATCAACAGAACCATGCCTGCCGCACTTGATGCTAATCACTTCATGGTTCAAATTGGATATTCTAAATCTAGTGGCATATTGAGTACCATGTCATTAAAAATAATTTTAAATAACATGGCAGCCTGTAATAAAAACTGAACCATTACAAGTGAAATGGAAAGGTTATGTTCCATCCACTCCCCCAAACCTTCAAATACTCCGAAAAACTAAACCCCCCGAGGGCCAAACTATAACCACTAGCCTGCACTGTACTCCCCCATTTTTTTTTCTTTTCTCTTGTGATGACATAGGAGAACTTTACTCAGATTAGTTGCATGTCGACTGTTAATAATATTCCTATAGGCAACTGACCCCACCCACTAGAACCAATTACCGGGTAATCCGCACCCAGGAGGCTCTCTCATTTTTAACTCCTAACTTATTATGAATTTACAAGCTCCATACATCAAGATTCATAATTAAAACACTGTTTTATTGGATTTGATTGACACCATCAATCACATTACATAGCCCATCACTACACCCAAAAAAAAAAAAAAAAAAAAAAAAAGCTTAAAACTGTTATACTGATTGAAGTAATAAGCAATTCAATAACATATATAAAAGTGTCTTTCTGTGTTATACATTATAACCCCAAATCCTAACAATATATTCTCGATGCAATGCATGCACAAACTTCTTCAAGTAATCTATGCCATAACCAAATCCTGAGTTGCTAGTTTCAAAACAAAGACAAAGTAGATACAAAGAATTTGAGCTTTGAGCTAACCTGGCGCCAGAAACCGAGGACGTTGGACTTGACAGCACAACCGGGAGGCCCGTAATCGTAAAGCCCAGCAACGCCGCGGTAGATTTTGAACGACGGAATGTAAAACAGCCGCCGCTCGAGCGTGTTATTCACGGTTTGCCGGAAAGCTTCCCTGTTGAGCGACCCATCGCCACCGCCGCCGGAGACGGTAGCCTGGAGCTGCTTCTCGATCGAGGCCTTCTCGAGCTTCAACCCGTTGAGGGCTTCGATTGCGGCATCGACATCGGCCTTGGCGGCTTTGGCAGCCTTGAGAGCACGAACGGCGTTGCCTTGTGAATCCACGGCCGATTGCTTCTCGGCTAGGGCTTTACGGAGAGTCTCCTCCATTTGAATCGTCGTGTAGGGGGGGCGGCGCGTGAACGCGTGGGATAGGGTTGAGTGAGCGGAGTGGAGAGTGGTGAGAGGAGATAAGAAATTGTGACCAAAGGAATGTGTTGATAGAGCTATAAGAAGAAGACAACGCATGCGAGTGTGAGTTCGAGCCTAGCTAGCCTCGGCGATACTTTTTTGTTTGCACTAGGGTTTTATCTAAATGGTTTTGAGGATCATATACCCTGCGTATTGAGTAAAATAAAAGAGAAATTAAAAAAAAAAAAAATCCCTTGTTTTTTAATGCAAAGTCCTAACCATTGAGTAAATCTATTGGCACGATACATGGCATCTCATCAAAGCAACTTAAACTCTTTAATTATTTCAAGTTTTTTTTTTTTTTTTTTATGCCACAAAAATTACATGTTATTATCATTTTTTTGGATAAAGTAAACAAGTTTAGTAAGTTTATGTGCTGTTTAATGAAAAATATGAACGAAATTACTTCAAAGATAAGATTGAAATTCTAAAATTTCTAAGTGTAGTTTGCACTTTAGCCTTCAAAATAGAGAAATTCTACATCAATAACATTTTTACAGTACTTTCATAACAAATTTTAGGTGGTAAGGTTTTATTGGTTCCAATTTGAATTTACTAATTAAATTACTCTTTGGCACACATATAACCGTTTGTAACAATCTCCCACTTAAGATTTATTATAAAGTATTATAAAAATATTGTGGACATAACATTTATTTTAAAAATAACTACAATAGATATAGAGTAATACTACAGATACAAACTTTTTTTTTACAAAAAGTAAAATAAAATAAAATTACAAACTATTATGTGGCGAGTGGTTATTGATAAATGAAAAAATGATGTCAATAATAGGTCTAGATAAAAATCAATAAGAAATTCACCACATCAACAATTTGTAAAAATGTTATAAAATAGTTTGTGGTTATAGTATTACTCATATATATATGGGTTCAAGTGATAACTAAGTGCATGCCCCATATATGTGGTTACAACTTCCAACCCCCGTCTACCTATCTTCCACTATCTACCTATAATAGTAATAAATAAAATAAAACTATAATTAGGTACATATAAAATGTTCATACTTGAATTTAATGCTAATGATATTCATTTTTTTTTTAAATGGCAAATCTTAAAAAGAAATACAATTTTATCATTTGGTAGAATATTCAAATGAGTCATTCTTGATTGATTTATTCAATAAGGGGAAAAAATTAAATAGTTTGTTGACATATGTTTATACTTAGATTTTTACTTTTTAACATAATGTTTTGATACAAAAAAAAAAAAAAAGAATAATGTTTTGACCGCGATACAATGATTTTTGTTAATATTTATTGTACTTCTCAAATAAATTATGAAAATCTATTGCAAAGGCGCACTAATAATTAGAACAAGGTAAAATTTTAATTGAGGTTTTTACTTTCATTAATGGAATTTTTTTTAAGAGAATATAAATTAGTTTCAATTTTCAAATGGTTTGAGAATAATTTTAAATGGTTTTGAAGTTTTTTAAATAATGTGGAAATTAAATGGAAATTTGTAATTGAGTTTAAAATTAAAATAATTCAATGGACTATAACTAATTTTAAATAAAAGTGACACTTGACACCAAAATATTGAAGATATGAAATCTAATTTAGGATACTTGGTGCAAATTAAAATGAGAGTGAACTGATTTAATATTTGTTGAGTTATCATTTTATTAAATAAGTATAGATTGTAAGGTAAATTGAATCTTGGCGAAAACACCATTTTGATCACTACATTTTAATAGCAATCAATTTGGTCCTTAATATTTTCAACTTGCACTCAATTTGATTCCTATTGTTAATTCACTAACAAAAATGTCTATTTGGCAAACGGTTTATACAATTGGCATGTCTAATATTAAAATATTAAATTAGATGCTAATGTGAGTAAATTTGAGTGGTTAATATGGCCACATCAGCACATAAATGAAAAAAAAAAAAAAATACCACATATGCTTTTAATAATATATAGTATATTTTTTTGTACCAATTTTTTTCCTTTTCTTTATTTTTTCTTTTTCTTTTTGGAAACCCACAGCCTCACAAAAACTTAAAAACACGAATGAATCTTTTTTTTTTTTCATCTCTCTCAGTGGTTAATCTTTTGTTCTAAACCCAGATCCACCAAGCCACTCCCCTTCATCTCCACTGAATCAACTTTGTCTTCTTCCATCATTCTCTAATCAAAATCTCTCACTTTTTCTCTTTCAAAGGTCCATCCCTTTTTTCTTAAAGCTGATCTTTGTGAAAGTCCTAACAGGCAAAGACCATCCATTTGGAGGTGGAAAGCTCTAATACGATCAACAACGTGAAGGCCAAGATCCAAGATGAAGAAGTCATCCACCCAATCAATCAATAGCGTTTAATCTTTGTCAAAAAGCAATCGGAATGTACTCTCGCCGATTGCAACATGAAGAACAAGTTCATACTCAATGCAGCGACGATGCGAGGCTAGATCCTTACGAATCAGGCTTGAGATGATGAAATCTGGATTAGAGGAGTTGCGGTCAATCTGTGGCCATGGTCCGGGCTCCATGGTGGATTTGTGGTGTTTGGCAGTTGGGTTGTGGTGAACACTGAATATGGGTTTAGTAAATCTAGGTTTTGGGTTTTAGTTTGAATTTGGAGATTTTGGCTAAAATTTATGGAATTTATTTTATCTTTCTTGATTGATGGCATAACATTCACTGTGATTGAAAGCCAAATAGAAGGCTAGAATTTAGAAACAATGTGATCTTTGTTGATTTGAAATTGTTGGACTAGATTAGTGTTTAATTATTAGGAAATTGCAAGAAACGAATTAGAATGAAATTTCATTCTAATTAAAAATATTTTGATGGAATTTTTTTAAATGACTCATTTTCTAAAAATTATTGACTTATTTTCTTGTGTTTAATACATTCGAGAAAATATAACTAAGTACATGCCCCATATATATGTGGTTACAACTTCCAACCCTATCTACCTATCTCCCACTAGTAATAAATAAAATAAAATAATTAGATACATATAAAATGTTCATACTTGAATTTAATGTTCATAATATTCATTTTTTTTTAAATGGCAACTCTTGAAAAGCAATACAATTTTATCATTAGGTAGAATATGCAAATGTGTCATTATTGATTGATATATTCAAAAAGGGGAAAAAATGAAATAGTTTGTTGACATATGTTTATACTTAGATTTTTACTTTTTAACATAATCTTTTGATTGCAATATAATGATTTTTGTTAATATTTATCATACTTCTCAAATAAATTATGAAACTTTATTGCAAAGGCACACTAATAATTAGAACAAGGTAAAATTTTATTGAGGTTTTTACTTTCATTGATGGAAGTTTTTTTTTTTTTAAGAGAATATAGATAAGTTTCAATTTTCAAATGGTTTGAGAATAATTTTAAATGGTTTTGAAGTATTTTTAAATAATGTGGAAATTAAATGGAAATTTGTAATTGAGTTTAAAATTAAAATAATTCAATGGGCTATGACTAATTTTAAATAAAAGTGTTTTAAATAAAAGTGACACTTGACACCAAAATATTGAAGATATGAAATCTAATTTAGGATACTTGGTGCAAAATGAGAGTGAACTGATTTAATATTTGTTGGGTTATCATTTTAATATATTAAATAAGTATAGATTTTAAGAGAATAAAGTTTAGTTACAAAATTTGTTGTAACTTAAGGTTACAACTTTATTTAATAAAATTAACAATATTATATATTTTGAAAACCTAACCATTGAATTGCATGTTTTTTTATGCTCTTAATATACATGTCAAATTTTGTGCCAATCAAATATTATTTACTATATGATCTATAAGCTTATATTTTATGCATAATTTTTAACTGCAAAAACTTGCAATTTAAACAATTTATTGATGATGACATAGCTATTGATTTTGAATTTTCTAGAAATTTTGCAAGCATGAAGGATATAGAAAGAAAATGTAATCCTATGGTTGATTTGTCAAAATTTACCTGCAATAAAAAGATATTGAGTAAAGTTGTAGTCCTAGACTACAACCAATTTTGATGTCTACAACTAATTTTGTAGTTAAAACTTAAGGCTATAACCTTACTCAATATCTTTTATTGAAGGTGAATTTTGACGAATTCATCATTGGATTACATATTCTTCTTATATCACCCATACTTGCAAAATTTTTAGAAATTCAAGATTAATAATTATGTCATCAATAAATTGTTCAAATTGCAAGTTTTTGTAATTTAAAATTATATATTAAATATAAGTTTATAGATAATATAGTAAATAATATCCAATTGGCACAAGATTTGACATGTGTATTAAGAGTGTAAAGAACATACAATTTAACGGTTAGATTTTCAAAATATATAATAATGTTAATTTTTTTTTTAAAGGATGTTGTAATCTTAGGCTATAATCAATTTTGTAATTAAGTTTTGTCCATTGATTAAATTGTGTTCCACCAATAATGTATTCATAAGTTAATTTTGATAGCCACTAGGTAGAGATAAAAATCTCAATTTAGAAGAAGAAATATTTGCTTATAGGGAGACACCAAATTTTATCAATAGTTTTTTCTTCTTCTTTTTTGGTTGGGGTGGGAGGGCATAAAGAATTGCACTGCATGCCATCTATATATATAAATTTTTTAGCAATAAGGAAGTCATTAATATTCCTTTTAGTGAACAAACAACATTTTTCATGAACTTTTGAAATAGAGAAAATTTGTTCAACAGTTCTGGCTTTGTAAGCAGAATGAAAAGTACTTTCAACAAAACTAGTTTTATAAATAGTTTTAGTATCAACTTTAGGAATATTCCAATTACGAAAATCAGGGATCAACTCATTATCATCAATAGTGTGATCTTCTTCATTTACAATATCAGGAGGACAACTAGTCCTAGAGCTGATAGAGGAGTTGGATCTCCACAGCCTATCCATACTATCCTAGGTTCAACACTCAGTTATCATGTTTTTCTCACAACTGTTGCATTTCGTAACACATACCCTAACCAACCTTATACCTCTCATACCCTACACGCCCTCTCTTGGCTCAAACGGGCCTTACAGTTAAGTTTTAGGAGTTCACTTTACGACTAGGGTGGCGCTAACGACGGTAAGAAGGGAACACAACAACAGAATATCAAACGTTCGGGTAGACACGAACAAGAAACAAAGACACAATAACACTACCACCGGCTAGAAAAGAGTGGTTCTGATACCATAAAGGGGGAAGGGGACACACTGCTGAAGGGAAGAGAGGGAAGCACAGTGATATTATAATGAAAATAATGTATGTAACTTGAAAGTAAATAACTTGAATGTAAGAACAATAATAAGGCGGTAGAACCAGCCAAGCAGTATATTTCAAAATAATTTAACGTAAATGAAAACAATAGTTCAAAGTAAATGAAAGCAATTTAGAACCATCCGGTAGACGGTAATCCGTCCAAGGTGGCAGTAGCAACAAGTAGAATAATGAACATAAAACTGAAAATACTTGTTATTGAAAGTAGAATAAACACTTACAATAGTAGTGAATACAAGATCTCAACAGTTATAGGTTAACAGTTACAGGTTTGTAGGATTACAAGACTTGTAGTGAACAGGGTGAATAAGGTAGTAGTAGTAGTAGAAACAAAGAATTCTCTTTCTAAGAGTTCTAAGGAGAGAATTCTGAACTAAAACTTGACTTGAAAAACCCCAAAACTTAAGGGACAACCCCCTTTAAATAGGCAAAATTTCGGAGTGAACAATGTCATGAATAGTAAAAAGTGAACAGTGTCAGTGAACAGTAATCTGTGAACAGTAATCCGTGAATAGTAAAAGTGAATAGTATTTTTTCCATTTTTTGAATTAAAAACTTCTGAACTTTTTGTCTTTTTCTTGGTCCAAACATTGTCAGGAGAAGCATGGCAAAAGGAATATCATGCAAGCCATGTACGTAGATTCTCTTTTCTTTTTTAAAAGACTTCAATATGACTTCTTTTGTTGGCTTTATTGAAACCTTTGTCAAACGCATCTCCTCATAACATCTCATCTCTTCATATATCATCATTTCATGGCTTGTGGCTTTTCAGATGCATTTTGAATATTGTAATAATTTTGGTCATTGTGCAGGCTAGACAAATAGGAGAATCAAAACCTTCCGCAGAATTCGGAGTATCATGAATCAGTTCCGGATTTTCCGCAACATATTTGTGAAGGACAATAAAATATTTTGGCTTTTGTGCAAGCCAGACAAATAAAGTAGCATCAGTCTTGTAACAGTAGTGACCTCAAGAATATACTCATCAATCAGTAGAGGGAGTATCGGATGGATAACTATCAAAAGGATCAAAAGGACCTTGTGGAGAATCACATTCATGCTCATGGTAAATAGCATACTGGTTATAGAATCCACAATATAAAATTGGCTCAAACGTTGGAGTTTTCCCCGGGATGAGAAGACTCCTTGGATTACAATGATCAGTAATTCGCAAATGAGCAATGGCATCAGAATATGGTCTGGGACCAAAGACAGAAATCCTATCTGTGCTTCCCATGAAATGATAATTTTTCCATAAATTCTGAGCAACATTACAATGTTCAGCAGAGAGAAAATCCAATTAAATTCTAAATTGGAGTTTAATTTTGCGCCATGTGTCTCATCTAATTTTTTTTATTTTTGTGGCAAGTGAATTATTGGGTGCAAAAACCAAAGATTCTAGATCCAATTAGATTTTAAATCATATATATATATATATATATATGAGAAACCATTACCCATTTTAGAAATTCATCCGTAAAAAAATGTGTAAGTTGTAATTCTTACACCATGTGTGTGTGTGTAATTGTGATTATTTTTAAATGAACTCTTGCATATGCATGAGGTTACACACTAGTTATTATAAATGGACATGACTTCTAAATTGCAACAGTTTCATATAAGTTTGAGATTTTAATTTACAAAATTATAAACTTGATGTCCAATTTTAAATAGGACATAAGTTTGAGCGCTAATGTGATTTTTCAAAAAATTAACCTATAATTCCACCTAGATTTGGAAAGATTGGACTTGAGCCCAATAACCCAACTCATAAGAAAAACGGGTCAACTTATACTTGGCCCATTGAAATGCTAGGTTGGGTTAGGTCATCTTCTGCCCGACCCCATCTTTTAAAAAGGGAACTTAATAAATTGAACCACCCCAGTCACTTCTGACAAACCTCTGCAACACTTTTGACAAATTGAACCACCCCAATCCCACATGTATGTATCTTTTGGGTGAGTAAGAGCATCCACATGGGTGAAACAATTTTTTAATTATTTATCACAACAAAAAATTATTTTATCTATTCTATCTACTCACTTTTTAAAATATTTAGTATCAATAGATCTATTTTAACTTTCAACACAATAAAATAATATAAATATCACAATAAAATAATATATCTACTACAATAGCAATGTGAATGCACAAATAAAAAACAATATATAAGAAAAGAAAAAAAAATTAGATTAAAAGAACAATAGTAGTGTGACTGCACAAAAAATACATAGCAGTGTGAATGCTATATAAAAAATGAAAAAAAAAATGAGTAAAAGAAGTGTGAACATACAAACAATAGCATTGTGAACACAGAAAAAGAGAAATATGAATAAAAGAAAGAATAAAAAAGAGCAAAATAATCAAAAGCAGTGTGAACGCACAAATATAATTTTTTTTTTTTTTTTACCTTTCAACTACCGTGCATAGCCAAAAGTAGCTGTGCACTGTAACTGTGGAGCCAAAAAATATATCTTTGGCTCCACCATTGTAGGGAACATTTTGGTATTTGGTGGTACTAAAAATAGCAATATAGCTATTTAGCACCACCAATGTGGATGCTCTAAGTCCGGTATAATAACTATTTTCACAATTTTGTTAATACTTGTCCATGGAATTGTGATCCAAATGAACCTACTAGGTTTTTCTTAGCACTTATAACATGTTGGCGAGGGTCAAAATTAAAAATATTGTTATAGTAGTAAACATAAAAAAATGAAGAAACTAGAAACAGAGACAAATCTGGGGAGGAAATCCCAAAGGAGTAGTCCATGTGGGCATGAGTTAGGAAATGGTGCCTCATTCTCTTTGAAGAAGAAGTCCATGTGTCCATTGAGAATGGTAACCCTTTGGGCATTTTTATTGGCATTTTCTTGTTACTATTTGTTAGGTTTATATTTTTATGTAATTGGCATATTATATGACAAAACACATTTTACTTATATTTGGGTAAATCTAAGTGGGTTCAAGATGATTATTACAAATGGTTACATTGAAGACATGAAGAATACTCAAGAAAAGCTAAATTTGCAAGTCTCGATACGTATCCCGATACTTATTGATCTATCGAAATTTAATGAAGCTCGATACCTATCTCAATACCTCACAATCTATTGAGCTACGAGATTTTAGAATATAGCCTTCAACGTTAATTCTATTGGCTATTTGTTTATGGGTTTGTGTAAATCTAATAGGAATAGGAGAGCCCAATTAAAAGGCCCATTAAGCTCCTATTTAAATAAGTAGGTGGAAAAAAAAAAAAAAAAAAAAAAAAACCAACCCTAAAAAGCTTCATATGATTTTCTCTTTGAAACTCTAGCCTCCTCCTACAAAAGAAAGAGATATTGCTGCATTTCTTGTGGGCCTTTGGGTACTGTAACCAAGCAAAGTCTTTAGCACCAACATTGACGATCTTATTGGTGTTTCTATATGAAGCTATTACAAATCAACTACAACAATCAAAGGGTTGCTGTGGAGTCAATCATGTACTTGGATTCATGTAAAGGAGTTAGTCACGTTGGGAGCTGTGCAAAGGAAAAAGTCTTTACAAGATCAAGTCCAATTGGGTATTGGAGCAAAGGTTCAACTACAGGCTGTTATTTTGGGATAGTCTAGGGTAGTGGTAAAATTCCTTACACTTGTAACTGCTTAATTCTTGATTAGTGGATTTTTGGAAATGGTGACTTGAAAATCACCTAGTGGGATTTTTGCCTTGCGAAAGGTTTTCTCCATTAGTTAATAAATCACCGTGCATGTCAAGTTTATTTTCTGCTTCACTTTAGTTATTTTGGTGATTTGTTTGTACCTCCACGATTTGCATGTAATCTGACATAATTATCAACTTAGGTAATTGAATTAATTAACCAGGGTCAATCTATAACCCAACAAGTGGTATTAGAGCGGGCACACTCGGATTAGGTTTTAAATTTTTGTTGTGTGATCCATTGACCCCTGTTGTTATGGAAACTACTGATTGTTTTGATTTGCATGATCTTGTGTTGAATGATGATGATGATATTCAAGATGCCTATTGTAAACTTTATAAATTTCATGTCAGATCTGTTAAAAGCTTTACAAAATTTAAGGCTAAATTTGAGAATGTCAAACTTGAAAAAGATAAATTGATTGCAAAATTGGATGAAGCCAATAAATTGAGTGAAACTTTTTTAAATCAGTTTTCATCTCAAAAGGACAAAATTAAGAGTTAAACTTCTTGTTGAGCCTAACTCTAAAGAGAAAAAAATTTATAATCCTCCATTTAAAAGGAATGATGAAGAGTTGAAGACTAATATTGTTAGGATAGACAAAGGTAAAAAAATCTAATGTTATAGCTGAAGTTTCTAAACCTATGTCTAAAACTCCTCCTAGGCTGAAAGAAAAATCTGAATTTGTCTCCACTTGTCATCATTGTCATGTTGTTGGTCATATTAGGCAAATTGTCCCAATTTAAGGTCTTTTTCAACCTCCAAGGTTAGACCTCCTTCTAGGAAGCCTAGTAGTTCTAAAACTACTCATGTTTGTCACCATTATAATGCTTCTGGTCACGCTCATCCTAAATGTTTTAAACTTTTCCCTCATAAGCAAGTGTCTAATTGATCTCAACCTTTGTCTAAAGGCTCTGTATCTATTCTTGGTGAGTTATTAAAAGTTTTAAGCTTTTTAACTCAATTTTAGGGGAATTCTAATTCCTCTATGTCCCTTAGTAGACATACTAGGACACATGCATTTTCATCTTCATGGCCAAAGACTTGCGCTGTGTGGGTGATAAAGGATCCTAAGATTTAATTTTCTTTCTATTTGTCCTCTGCATTAATTCTTTCCATCTAAAGTTGCTCTTCATGTTTTATACATGTCGATACCTCCTCGATACATCGAGATCTTCTTTGACACCACCCCAATACATCGAGCCTCTTTCCTTAACCTTCTGTCTGCTTGATACCTATGTCGATCTATCAAAGTCTTCCTCGACACCTCCCTGGATACCTCTTGATAGATCAAGCTCCTCTTGCATGCATTTCATATGTTTTTCATGTTTTGCATTTTTGTTATCCCTTTGTGTCCATAGCATCTTGTTTTCATGTTTTTTCATGTTGGTCTATGGTTTCTTGTTTTCCTTGTTCCCTTTATGTCAGTTTTATGTCTGTCTCCGGTCAAGTTTTTTAGCTTTCTATGCCCTTAGTTTGATACACTTTGATATTGATATATTTTGATATGTGTATCTTTGTGCTTTCGTTCACATGCTATGAGTGAGATATTCTTGTTGTTTATTTTGCTAGCACTATGAATAAAAGTTCACATGCGTCTTGTTTAGAGTCTTTCAAGAAAGACAGGTTAAAGCCAAGTCAAGATTCCAAGCCTTCTTCTTGCGATTTTGTCACGGATTGCCAACGGAGGAGATTGTTAGGTTCATATTTTTATGTAATTGGCATATCCTATGACAAAATGCACTTTACTTGTATTTGGGTAAATCTAAGTGGGTTCAAGATGATCATTACAAGTGATTATATTGAAGACATGAAGAATACTCAAGAAACTGCTCAAGAAAAGCTAAATTTGCAGGTTCTGATACGTATCTTGTACATGTCAATCTATCAAGATTTAATGAAGCTTGATACCTGTCTCGATACCTCTCGATCTATTGAGCTAGGGGATTTCAGAATATAGCCTTCAATGTTAATCCTATTGGCTATTTGTTTATGGGTTTGTGTAAACCTAATAGGGATAGGATAGCCCATTTAAAAGGCCCATTAAACTCCTATTTAAATAAGGAGGTGGAAGAAAAAAAAACCCGAGCCGTAAAAAGTTTCATAAGTTTTTCTTTTTGAAACCTTAGCCTCCTCCTACAGAAGAAAGAGATATTACTGTGTTTCTTGTGGGTCTTTGGGTTCTGTAATTAAGCAAAGTCTCTAGCACCAACATTGACGATTTTATTGGTATTTCTATATGAAGCTGTTGCAAATCAACTACAACAATCAAATGGTTGTTATGGAGTTAGTCACATACTTAAATTCGTATAAAGGAGTTAGTTACGTACTGGGATCAGTGCAAAGAAAGAAGTCTCTACAAGATTAAGTCCAATTGGGTATTGGAGTAAAGGTTTAACTATAAGTTGGTATTTTGGGATAGTCTAGAGTAGTGGTAAGATTCTTTATACTTGTAACCGCTTGATTCTTAATTAGTGGATTCTTGAGAGTGGCGACCTGAAAATCACTCGGTGAGGCTTTTGCCTTGCGAGAAGTTTTCCCCATTGTTAACAAATCACCGTGTCAAGTTTACTTTCTGTTGCACTTTAGTTATTTTGGTGATTTGTTTGTACCTCCATGATTTGTATGTAATCTGATCTAATTAATCGACTTGAGTAATTGAATTAATTAACCCAGGTCAATCTATAACCCAACAATATTTGAGTTGGGAGAAATGGGTTTGAGAGGAAAATGAATTCAAATAATACTTATGAGTGTGATGAGATGTAGCACACACAAAATTATTCACATGCAAATGCATAAATTTCATCACACTCTTAAGTATTTTTTTGTGATTGGAAAATGCAGCAATCTTGAATTAGGATGAATGAAAAATATTGACCTTAAGAGAGAGAGAGAGAGAGAGCAAAGACTAGTTTTCTTAATCAACTTGAATCAATGCACTTTTTGTGTGTTTACAATGTAAATTTATATGGCAAGTACAATGTAAACATATAAAAATCCTTTAACTAATTTATATCAGCCTCTCAATACTTCATCATTATTCTATTTAAATATTATTTTCTCGTCATAAAATATAGTATTTTCTTTCTCTTAAAATATATATATACACACACAATCCTTCCCTAATTTTATCTCTTGGTCATATTCTCTCCCTTCAATGCCAACCACTTTGTAATGGCACCACCACTTCTACTAGAGAAGCAACGAATCATCGATCAATACCCATGCCATCAAAGAAAAACAATTTCAATAATCCAAAGATAAATGAGGAAGCCAATTAGATCACAAAAGAACCATCTCCAATAACACCGACCCCTTTTCCAATCTCTTTATTTTGATTTTGGACAAATGGATCTAACGGCTGATAGTGGTTCAATTTCATTCGCAGAAGACAAGAGATTAAAAGAAAAAAATTATGGGCTTTTTTTTAAGACCAGATCGCAACACCATCAAAAACACTAGATCGCTCCGCCACCAGATTGCACCATCCTTCTATATTTGAGCTTGAGCTTTAAAGAAAAAATTATATTGGTGAGGAATGGGAAGCTAAGGGAAAATACATCTTATTCTTAGTTGAAAATATTGCAATTGCAAATGAAATCACATAGTTAATTTTCCAAGCATAATATCAAAAGATTAAAACACAAATACAAGTTTGGATGAAATTATTTCGAGTTACTCACATTTGCACACATATAAAATACAAATAAAAGACTAGGTATGAGAACCACACTGAACACTCGTTATTCAATAAACCATAAGCATGCTTATCTAGTATGCCAGAAAAGTCTTTCCATCCATTGTAAAACTTTGAAGGAGCGTAGAACTTTATGGGCCTGCGATTAGTCAATAGAAAACAACATAAAGTGGAAAAGTTCAACGTAAGTAAAGAACTTAATACTAACATTAAGAAGGTGAATAGTTTGATTTTTTACCTTTCATGTAGCTAAGCATGTTGTGCTAAATCCCAACGCCAAGAAGAATGTCTCTGATGAAATGCAGCTCAAATATAACCTTGCTAATGTCCCATCGTTCTTGTGGCAACTCCACAGAGCATGCGACTCCAACCTTGACCATGGAGATCAAACACTCCTCTATTCTATTTGTAGGGCTACAATTCTGATTATCAATCACTTCATCAACATTTCTTAAAAGTATTGGGTCCGAAATCTCCATTATATGGTTAGGCAAGGCCATTTTAGCATATTTGTGAAGGTTAAGGCCTCCCTCAAACACACAATCTGTGGGTCTCTTTCCTGTTATCATCTCTAATAATAAGATTCCATAACTGTAGACGTCCCCTTTAGTTGACACCTCCCTTCCTAGACCGTACTCTGCCATTCATAATATTTGATATTGATAATACGTTCACATTATGATTTGGAATCTCAAAAAGTAATCATGGTTAATGTGGGAAATCATATATGTTAACAATTAAAAAGTCTAGTAAATTGTTGTTACCTGGAGGAGTGTACCCAATTGTTCCCCTTATTCCAATCGAGCTGCTACGTTCTAGATTTGTAAGTCCTAGAAGAAATTTTGCAAGCCCAAAATCTCCAACATGAGCAGTCATATTAGAGTCGAAAAGAATGTTACTTGGCTTTAGGTCACAGTGAACAATTGGCGTTGGGCATTGGTGGTGTAGATAATCAAGTGCACAAGCAACATCAATGGCAATGTTTGTTCTTTGAAGAAGGCTCAGATTTTGTATATCATTATTTGTTTCCAAATCCATATGTAACCAATTTTCTAGACTTCCATTCGGCATGAACTCATAAACTAGAGCCTTAAAATCATTGCCCTGAAAATCCACACTTGAGCAAGAAGTGATGATCTTCACAAGATTTCGATGACGAATATTTTTCAAGGCTTCACACTCGGAGATGAAGCTTTTGGAAGCACCTCGACGTTCAATATTTAGTACTTTGATTGCTACAATTGATTTTTCCTCACCAAGGATGCCTTTATACACTGAGCCAAAACTACCAACACCAATCAAATTTACTGACGAAAATCCATCAGTTGCTTTAAGGAGCATTTGGTAAGACACTTTCAAAAGTGACTGCCTCAAAGAAGATTCTGAAGATTTATGTTTTCTTCTATTTTTGTGCCTACAAAATAAGAAAAGTGACACTATAGTTACTACTAGAATAACACATGTCATTGAGATTACCACTTTGAGTGCAAGAGGCCATCTCATTTTCTTCTCTTCTTTTGTTAAGCACCTAGGAAACTGTAGCTCTGATATGCCCCCACATAGTCTATTATTTCCGATGAGTGATATTGTGCTAGCATTTGCAAACACTCCTTTTGTTGGAACCTCTCCTTGAAAATCATTGAAGGATAAATTCAAATTCTTCAAGGAGAGTTTCTCCAAGAAATTTGGAATTTGACTACTCAAGTTGTTCCTAGAAAAATCCATGACTTGAATACCTCTCAAAGAACTCAAGGATGTTGGAATTGCTCCTTCAAAGAAATTACCCTCCATGTAAAGGTACTCAAGGCTTGCACAAGAGCCTAGGCTGCTTGGAATTTTCCTAGACAACTTGTTATCAGATAAGTCCAACTTTTCTAAATGGACAAGATTGCCTTTTTCTAATGGTAGTGATCCTACGAAAAAGTTTTGAGACAAATTAAGTGAAATTGACAGTGTGGAAATTGCAAAGACTTGCTTTGGAATGGTGCCATTGAGATTGTTTTGAGAAAGATCTAACAATAGCAATTTTTGGCAATTTTCTATACTTGATGGGATAGTTCCTTGCAATCTGTTATTTTCCAAGTACAATTCATTTAACAATGATAGGCTTCCAAGGGAAATCGGTAACCTTCCTGAGAGTTTGTTGTTACTCAAATATAATCGTTGTAATTTTTTAAGATTTCCAATATTATTTGGAATTGTCCCTGTAAATTTGTTACCTTGCATCGATAAGGTGGTCAGGTTGACCAAATTACCCACCCATAAAGGGATCTCTCCAAAAAGAAGATTGTCGCCGATTGCAAAATAGGTAAGTTGGGCCGAAAGATTAACCAAAACATTAGGTAACGTACCTTTGAATTGATTCACTTCAAGATATATTTCTTGTAAACTGCTACAATTGAGTAGAGATTGAAAGAAATTCATTTCATCATCATCTCCACTTCCTAAATTATTTTCACCAATAAATAATTCCTCCAATTGTTGTAAGCCTCCAAAATTTATAGATACTTTTCCCGTGAAATGGTTCTTGTAAACTTCAATCTGTTCGAGCTCTGAAGCGTTAGATAATGAGACTGGAAGAGGTCCTGTAAATTGGTTGTCATGGATTTGAAACCCTTGGAGATGAGGAAGGGTGAGGAATAAGTCTGTAGGAAGACTTCCACTAAGCTCATTATCGGCCAATGAAAAATCAATAATAGACGAAAGATTATATAAAGATGGAGGGACTGAACCGGAGAATCTATTTCCACCAAGTCCAAGAAATGTTAAGCTTCTTAATTGACCCAAGGCATCTGGAATATGTCCACCCAATACATTTCTGGCTGCAGATAAAATTTGTAGAGAGCTAAGGTTCCCAATGAAATGTGGGATTCCACCTGTGAGATTGTTCTTGTGAATAGAAAGAAACTCCAGCTTTGTCAAAGAAGCAAGCTCTATTGGGATTGACCCTGAAAGGTTATTTTGACCTGCTCTAAGAAACTTGAGGTTGGAGCAATGGGAAAGGTTTGCAGGAATTTCCCCCGCGAAGGAGTTGTTATACAGGCTCAATACTTGCAGCCTGAATAGATTGCCAACTTCATCAGGGATATTGCCTCCAAGGGTGTTGTTCGAGAGCTCGATTTCCCTAATGAAGCTGAGGTTGCCTATGTATGGAGACAAGGAACCCACCAAACCTCGAGACTGCAGATCTAACACAATCACTCTTCTATGCTTGCGGCCACACGTAACACCTTCCCACTCGCAGAAATGGAGGGAAACATTCCAGGAGCGGAAAACTTTTGTAGGGTCATCTGTTATCTTTGTCTTGAAGGCCAACAAAGCTTGTTGATCTGTCTGACTCCCACCGAAATAATTGGAGTTTCCAGTACTGCCAGCAAAAACAGAAAGTTTTTTTACATGCTGCAGTGCAACGAACAAGAGAAGATGAAGAATAGCTTGGAAGTGAATTGTGCACAATAGTTTCGGACTCATTGTTGCAAGTGAGGATCCTCTTCCTTGCCTTTTCATTTTCAAAGTGCAAAATTTGGGTTGTGCTTGTCAATAGGGTATCTATTCAGTGGAAATGTTGGAGCTAGCACCAGGGTTTTGATGATGAGAAAGTAGAATAGAGTGGGATAGTGAAGTGGGTAGAGGTCAAAGCGGGGAAAATTTTCAAAGTCTAGCTTGAAATAACGGTATGAACAGTGATTCCATGCAAGAAACTATGATAACTTGCGTAGTGCTGGTGTATTCAAAAGCATATGCCACGAACTTATTTTACAATTTTCTCGTCTAATGCTCCTAAATGGTCCAAAAATATGATATTTTTCTATTGATATTGATGAAATTTTAATGGTTCCTGCTTTGTTCAATGGGAATTTAATAATTTTCTTTTGAATTCAAGTTGTCATCATGGTTCCCACCTTCGATCTAATCCCACGAAATGTCATTGTACCCCGTGTCCTGTGTCCTTGTGTGTGCGGATATGCTTGCCGCGTACATATCTTACAACTTTGTTAAAGGTATGGTAATGCCACTTTGGATCAGAATTTCTGTCAAAGAAAACGACATTGATAAAGGTCTGCAACACTTTTGACAAATTGGAACCACCCTACATGTATGTATGTTATCAACAAATTTCTTTCGTGTTACCATGTTAATTCCTTGAATAGTACTGTAATGGTGTGAATTGAAAGAATTCTGAGGTTGGGGTTTTGCTAGTATGATTATGGGATTTTCTCGTTATATTTTGCATTTTTGCTAGTCCCTTAAATTAAATAATATATATGTGTGAAATTGAGTTCCAAATTAAATAATTTTATGATTTTGGGATTTTCTCTTTATATTTTGTAATTGGCAGAAATATAGGGTTTTAAGATTTTTATTTAGGTATGAATTTTGGGGTTTGTTCATCCAACTGCAACTATCTCAAATTGGGTGTTTTAGTGTGCGCTTGGCTCCAAACTTAGCTTATTTTACTATTCAGCTTATTTTTGCTATTATTCATGGGTCCTACTACACTTTTTGATACTATTCATGGGTCCTACTGTACTATTTCAATTAACTTTTACCTTTATCTGTAATACTTTCAGCAAAAAGTTTTCAGTTTTAGCAAAATAAGCGGATCTCAAACAGATCTTTAATATGTGATTAGCATCCCTATTTGCAACTTCAATTAAGTTGGATGTAAAATCGGTTGATTTTTGCTGGAGGTTGGGCTCTTGAAATTCTAGACCCCAGATTTTCTTTGGGGTTGTATATCTAAACCAATATCAAAATATTTTGTTCCCCTAAGTTAAAACAAAACCACCTTAGGCATGACATTGAGAACCTTTTGATAAATCAATAGTTATAATAGGAGTGGAAAGATTGAATCTTGTATATCTCCATTGAAAACACCAGAAGGTACCAATTAAATTATAAAACTATTAGCGACATTGACAACTTTGGTGAAAATTCCATTTATGATTTGTTTGGAGGGGTTTTTGGTGTCTACAAAAGTCCCAAGTGCATTTTACAAATTTTTGTTAAATTTAATTACAATTTCTTGGACCAAGTTTTATAAATGGAGGGTGTAACAGTAACCCCTATGACCCATTATATAAGAATTTAGTACTTTTAAAGGGCCAATTTTGTAGTTTTAGTCAAATTTTCTTGTAATCTCGGTCAAATGAAAATTTAGTCTTATAAGGATTATTTTGGGCATAGATAGAAAAGTGGAGGATAAAAAAAAAATTGTTTGATTAAGGAGAAAAGTGAGAAGATAGAAAAGATAATTAATATAAATTGACACATATGTGCTTATTAAAACATTATGCCTACTAAAAAAAAAAAAAAAAAAGCAATCAGGCCAAGTTATTAAAAAAAAGATAATGCCTAAACATATATATATTTTTTTAAAAGCAAAGAGCGAACTTTTTTTAGGGGAAAGACATCACCACTTATATTAAGAAAAACCGGCTAAATTAGCCTAAATTATAGAAAGAAACTGTAGTGGAATATCCTCCCTCCAGAGTAGCAGACTTAGTTAGACTATGAATAACCTTATTACATTTTCTCTTTATATGACAGTGAGTAAAAGAAAACAAAGCCTCGCATCTTCAATCAGCAAACCATAGGGGGTTAAACTTTTACTCTCATTTATCAAAGCTTTCATAACCATCTGAGAGTCCCACTCTAAGACAATTTGGTTGATCCCTATCTATGAAGCACACTAGAAAGCCTTGGCAGTGGCTAAGGAGCTATTTGGTAGTGTATTTTAAACAACAATTTTCAGTGATTAAATAACATTATACGTATTTCCACACACTTTTTTATCCACACATATTTCTAAAAAATACAAATAACGTTACTAGAACAACATTACCAAACGGATCCTAAGGCTTCGATTTCCATTTGGGCAGTAAGCCTCTGGAAGTTGTTGCTGAGAGAGAAGCAATCACCAAACCTTGGTTATTCTGAATAACTACACCAATCCTAGAATTATTTGCATCTAGGAATATGGCTCTATCAAAATTTATTTTAAACAAAGATTGCCTAGTCTTTTGACACCTGGGCAATCTGATGAGGGTTGTCATGCCCACCAAAAAAAAAAAAAAAACCAAAATACAATCATCTACGGCCAGTTAGCCAAAAAACAAAAGAAACAATCAGCCAAAAAAGTAAAATGACTAGGACCTGTTTGGTAGGCAAGCTCAAACTCAAATTTTCAGTTTGTAAACAACTTTATACATATTTTTACACACTTTTTCACCCACACGTATTTCAAAAAACTACAAACAACATTACTCAAACTCCTCTACCAAACGGCCCTAAGGCATCACGTACAGCGTACAGACACAATACACCAGAAGAAAGCTTGTGATTTGGGTGTATTTTTGTCCAAATATTTTTGCCCCCATCTTCTTTTCCATTTTATTTTGCATAGATTGTGTTTTGGTGAGCCAGAAAAAAAAAAAAAAAAAAAAAAAAAAAAAAAAAAAAAAAAAAAAAAAAAAAAAAAAAAAAAAAAAAAAAACTCTTGAACCCATCAAAAGCTCTTCACTTTTTTACCCCAATCAAATAGGAAAAACTAAAATCTTTTCTTCTACCTCAAATATTTTCTATTCCCACCTCTACCAAAGCAAAGCCTTACTCTTTTCACTAACTACAACACCACAGTTTCCTCTACTAGTTTGCAATTTGCACCACCTTTAGCAACAATTTATGTCAGTGTTGTCTAGGTCCTTGTCAAACGTCTACAATGTTTGAAGATAAAAAGTGGAAGAGACAAGTCTTGGTGGGTAATATTTGAACTTTGAAAATTGAAAAGATACATTTAAATGTGTGAAGATAAAGTTTTCTTGGAAATTGGATTTACTCACTTGTCAGATTAGACGTGTGATGTGGAGAAAAAAAAAAGAAAAGAAAAAGAAAATAAATATGGGAAGGGGTATCTACTAGGCTTAGAGCAACAGTATTAATTAGTGCAAAATTTTTATCTATTTTATAATAAAAAATCTACTTTTTCTATTTTACACACTTATTTTTACAAAATACCCACATCAATTTATTTATTCTACACATTTATTCAATAAACTATTAATCTCTTTAACACTCATCTCTCTCACACACTATCGTTCAACCCACACACTGTCATTCAACCCAACAATATGGATCTGAGAGAGTTGATTTAAGAGATCAACGCCTCGCCCTGAGCAAAACCCACTTATCAATATCGATGCAAAGAACTAGAAAAAACAAGCCGATCAACCCAAAGACCCACCGACCCACACCCATAATCCCATACCCACAATCAACCAAAAAAAAAAAAACAATGATGGGGCTTAGGTCAGCGGCATGGGTTAGCGAGAGAGTTGATCTGAGAGAGTTGATCGGTAAGAGTGAGGTGAGTCAGAGGTACTAAGATGAGAGAGAAACAAATACTAAAATATTAAATGGAAGAGCTATAGTAACCGTGCATATATGCACGATTACTGTAGCAATGGTGCATATTTGCACACTTTTACACTGACTGATGTGGACATTTTTTGGGTTAAAATGTGCAAAATGATGCACTTTTTGTATTATGCAAGATTTTGCAACTATTGATGCGGTTGCTCTTACGCTTAGTGCATTCCTATTGGCAATTGCAAATGGGAAATGTAGAGGAAAAGTACAATCAAGACACAAAAAGGTGTTAGCAACCGGGCTTGTAAAATGCCAAAATTGCAAATTTTTTTAGTGGGTAATATATCATATTATTTTAGTGGGTAATATATATTATTTTAATGAGTAGAATAGGAAAATAAAAATTAGGATGTTTGGTGTGTTGTAAAATGGTATGGTATAATTGATAAAGTAGATTTTTGAGATGGTAAAATAGGATAGGATACAATTTTTCATTGCGAATGCTCTGACTTGTGCGTGTGGCGAATAAAAAAAAATGAATGAAAAAAAATTAACTAAAGGTGATAAAAACGATGGGAGGAGAAAAAATAAATAGGAAAAGAATATTGTTTTTTTTTTTTAAAGCAAAGGATGTAGGGTTGGTTAATGTATTACGTACAGTTTTCAAAAAAAATAAATTAATTGATCCAATAATTACTAAAAAGATTAAGATTAGTATTATAAAAGTTTATTTTGTAAAGAAGTATAATATATATATGTAATTATTTTTTAATATATCAATGAAAATAATGAAATAATAATTATTACATTTAATTATATATAGTATTTATTATAAAAATATAAGTAAACTCAAAACGATATAACAATATTGACCTGTACTAAAACATATCATTTTCTTGACCAAACTGAAACCCATCTGATACAAAATTAATTCACTTAAAAAATAATAATAATAAAATAAAATATTTTCTTCTATCTCAAATATTTTCTATTTTCCCCTCCATCGAAACAAAGCCTTATTCTTTTCACTAACTACAATACCACAGTTTCCTCCACTAGTTTTTGCACTTTGCGCCATTTTATGTCAATGTTGTCTGGAAACTCATTCACACTTGATTAGACATCTCCCCACCTCCCCCCTTTCTCTGTTTTTGGACTTGGTGTTAAGGACCTTGTCAAACGTCTGCAATGTTTGAAGATAAAGTGGAAGAAACGAGTCTTTGAAGATAATGTTTAAACTTTTAAGATTGAAAAGATACGTTGAAATGTGTGAAGATGGCCTGTTTGGTGAGTGAGTTCAAACTCACATTTTTATATTTTAAATAATATTACACACTTTTTCACACACTTTTTCACCCACACGTATTTCAAAAAATTTCGAACAGCAATTCTCAAACTACTCTACCAAACACCCCAAATTGGAAATTGCATTTACACAACTGTTAGATTAGACGTGTGATGTGAAGAAAGAAAAAAGAAAAATAAAAA
The DNA here is from genome assembly GCF_001633185.2 of Quercus lobata. Lineage (NCBI taxonomy): Eukaryota > Viridiplantae > Streptophyta > Magnoliopsida > Fagales > Fagaceae > Quercus > Quercus lobata. Next base: position 55,720,977 of record NC_044911.1, read on the forward strand.
GAAAAGAAAAGAAAAAGTAAACAAAGATGGGAAGAGGGGCTTGGGATCCGGTGCACCGAGTGCAATTCATCATTCCTACTTACAATTTTTTTTATTTTTTACCTTTTTAACTTTCACTTTTTACTTTCTTTTCTTAACTTTTTTAATTAATGGTTAAGATTGAAAGTTATTTTTTATAACTATTACTTCCAACAATTCAAAAGAATTGATCAGGTGCAATACTTGTATTAGGCTTACCTATGCATGTGGAGAATTAAAAAAATGAATGAAAAAAAATTAACTAAAGGTAATAAAAAAGATGGGAAGAGAAAAAATAAATAGGAAAAGTATATTGGTTTTTTTTTTTTTTTTTTTTTTTTTTTTTTTTTTTTTAAAGCAAAGGAGATTGGGTTGGCTAATGTATTAGGTACGGGTTTTTTTTTTAACTATATTAATTGATCCAATAATTACTAAAAATATTAAGATTAGTATTTGACGAGGCTGTTTTTGTGTATACTCACGTGTCTTCTGCTGAAAGCGTGACTTTGCTAGATCAGATTTGTTTTGGGGAATTCAATCCAAAAAAAAAAAAAAAAAGTCTCATAGACCAATGGCTTCCAGTGCATTTTTAGCCTAGAAAATAGATAAAATTCAAAGTCTATGAATCGCGATAATAGTTGAAATAAATAAATAATATGTTTAGTTGAATAACTTTGATTAAATGATGAGTTGAACATCATTATATATATATATATATATATATTAATTGATTTCCAATATTAGAGAATAATTAATTAAGTGTCATATGTCCAATAATGGGATGAGTCCAATAGTCCATATCCAGGTGTGGAATAGTTCATGTTCAACATAATACGATATGTCTGGAAATGATCTATGTCCAAATAATGTATGTCAAATAGTTTACGTCTAGTCGTGGTTCATGTTCAAATAATATAAGTCTAGCGGTGATTTATGTCCGAATAATATATATCCAATTGTGGTTCATGTCCAAATAATATATGTCCGGTGGTGAGATAGATTCAATTTATTAATATATATGTTCATTAATGGTGCAATGTAGTAATGGGCTTTGATGTTGCTAAGTAGTTAGCTTGGGCTTTTGATAAATAATTTGTCACGGGTTTAAATCTTGGGCTTTGGATATGGTATTTGAATTTCATTGATAAAATAAATTTGTCACGTGTTTATACCATGGGCTTTGATTATGGGGTTGAATCCCATTGATAAAATAATTTTGCCATGAATTTGAATCATGGGCTTTATTATATTGCCAAGTATATGTTGTCTTGTGCTTTGAAGGAATAAGATGTGTGCATTGGGCTCATAGGGCCAGTTTTGGGTTTTGCTAAGCATTAAAAAGGAGAGAGCAAGATATGTGGTTTTTGGGCTTTATGATAATGGTTTATATTGTGGCCCAATTTGGTAACAAGATAGTAAATATATGTGGACTAATTTGGTGATGGGATGAGAAATATTTATGAGGGCTATTTGAGTATTTTGGTGAGTGGATAAATAGGATCAAATAGGTATGTGCATATTTTTATGCTATTGGATAGGAATAATTTGCAAGGGAATTAAGTGTTTTTGTTGAAAACTTATCTGATTGAACTGTTGGAGAAGAAAATTGATTGTCCAGTGATAGGAATGGTTTCGGTTAATGAGGTCCCTCTTTTATACTGAAGTGATGGATAACAATGGGTTTGTTTGGCGGCACAACTGTTTACTACTAATGAGGTCATCTATTGCTGATGAGATAAATATGTCCAGCGATAAGAGGGGTTTCTACTATTGATGCCCTCTGTGGCTGGAGAGATGAATATGTCTAGCAACAAGAAGGCTTTCCATTGCTGGAGCCCTCTATGGCTAGGATGATGAGTAATAATAAATTATTCTAGTAAAAAGAGAAGTTTCTACTGTTGATGTCCTGTGTGGCAGGAGAGATGAATATGTCCAGCAGTAGGAGGGCTTTCTACTACTGAGCCCCTTGTGGCTGAAATTGTGGGTAATAATAAATTATTCCAGCAAAAAGAGGAGTTTCTATTGCTGATGCTCTCTGTGGTTGGAAAGACGAATATATCAAGCGGCAAGAGGGCTTTCTACTGCTGGAACTCCCTGTGTCTGGGATGGTGGATAATAATAATTTATTCCAGCAAAAAGAGAGGTTTCTGTTGATGAAACCCTTTATTGCTGAACTTTGAACCTTTTTTTTTTGTTGCTATCGTTGGATAGACTTTTCATTTTTTAGGGATAAGTGCTTCTTTTTTCTTCAACTCATGGGGGCCATAAGCTTAGAATAAGCATGTTGAAAGCCTTGGAGTAGCTCAAATAGTTGAGAGATAGATGATTTGACATCTCATGGAATATCTTAAACATAATAACATTATGACTCATCTCCATGAGCTGCTAGATTAAGAGATATTGAGCATGTGATATGTAGAAGTTGAGATCTCCTTCATGATACGTGATTCTAGACTTTTGGAGGCACGATAAGGCTATACTTTATGACTCCCCAATGAAGTCGCCAGAATGATGGGGGCTGTTTTTGTGTGTAGCCACGTGTCTTCTGTTGGAGGCGTGACTTTGCTAGACCTGAATTTGTTTTGGGGAGTTCAATCCGGAACTTGATATTAGGCTGCATAGACCAATGGCTTCCGGTGCATTTTTAGTCTACAAAATAGATAAAGTCCAAAGTCTAAGAATCGTGATAATGGTTTAAATAAATAAATAATATGTTTAGTTGAATAGCTTTGATTAAGTGATGAGTTGAACATCATTATTATATATATTAAGTGATTTCCAATATTAGAGAATAATTAATTAAGTGTCATATGTCCAGTAATGGGATGAGTCCAATAGTCCATATTCAGTTGTAGTATAGTTCATGTTCAACATAATACGGTATGTCCAACAATGGTTTATGTCCAAATAATGTATGTCAAATAGTTTATGTCCAGCGGTGGTTTATGTCCGAGTAATATATGGTCAGTGGTGGTTTATGTCCAAATAATGTATGTCCAGTAGTGAACCCATGTTTATTAAATAGTGGGATAATATTAAAGTAGTTTGCATCCATCGGTACAGTAATAATGAGTTAACATATACTTAATAATTTGATTTTAAAGATAAAGAAATGTTGACCTATCTTTGTATGATTTATGGTTCCAACTATAGCATCACTTTATATGTCTAGCTGTGTGCATAAGTTGGTTAAGTTTTCCTCTTTATAATGCACTTAAATGATATTCCCTATGTAATTTTTTTCTAGTTTTTAGTCAAATATGAGTGAAATTGCCTTCCATGAGAAGGACTTTTAGTATTATAAGTTTGTACTTTTCATAAGAAGGATTTTTTGCATTATAATTATATGCCTTCCGTGAGAAGGGCTTTTGATAAAATGTTCTTAGAAGAGTGTTTGATATGTTTTAAGATACATGAGGATGATAAAAAAAAATATATGTTTTGTGAGATATGGTATTTGTAAGATATATTAGAAATATATGTAGGATTTATGTGTGGATAGTTTGTGAGGAATGTGTTTGTAAAAATATATATGGAAGTATGAGAGATATGAAGGTTAAATATAGTAAATACATGAGCTTATTGTTGCTGCTAGAGTAGTTTTTCATGTTATATCATGAGTTATGTGCTTGCTCACTCCCAAGTGCAGGAGATCGTAGCAATATAATTCTCGGAGTACCGAGGTCGAACCACAAAGAGCAGGGTAAATTCAAAGACAATATAATTAAATAACAATTTGGATGAAGAAGAAAAATACTTTTGCTTGGTGATTGTTAACAAGAATAATAATATAAACTGATTTAAATCAATAATGTAAATACTAGGGCATTGGGGTGTTTTCCTATATCGATATGAAATTTTTTGTGATCTAAGAAAATATCTATTTCATAATTGATTATTCTTATACAATTAAAAACTTATGATTCGGTTGAACTGAGACAATTCAAGAACGCATGATAACCTCGATTGATAATACGGTTAGAAAAGTTTTCAGAAAAACTCATTCACTTTAAAACCTGATTTCTATTTGAAACTATTAGAAATTCATCTAAACAATAAGAAAAACATGATTGAACTTATTGAAAGCATGGAAGAACTAATACATCAAAAGAAATCTAATTGAACAATCAAATATGTTATTGATAAAATCCTAGAAAGAATCACATTGAATATTCATACCGTATAGAAGAAACATAACCCCTAGCCCTAGCAAAGAGTTTAGGCTGCCATTAGAGAAAGAAAAATACAAGGTTTTCTCTGCCAAAATCCATTCTACCAGCCTCCCTTCAAAACCCCAAAGAAAATAAAACATTTACTATTTTAATTTCCGTCCAGGTTTACAGCGGTAACTTGTGAGTTAATTTCGGCCTTCAAAAATTGAGAATTTTGAAAAACTCAAAACTGGAAAGTTGTAGATATTTAAGTCACGGTTCCAACCCATCTAGCCTTGTGTCGATTGGATTTTTGAGGAGAGAGATATGCCCAAAATACTGATCAGTGCTCAAATCAGATTTTTCCTTTTCAGATTCTGCTTCTTTGATTTCTTTCCTTATTTGAAGCTTCTAATCATGGTAGACGATCCAAGCACTCCAGCTGCACCTCCTTAGACATTTAAGCATGGTCCTTTAGCTCTACTTTAATTCTAGCTTGGCTTCCATTTCTCACAAATTCCTATAAACTCATCTTTCTCACATAATTTCCTGAAAGTAGAAAATTACACACAATGAATAGCATTTTATTCAAGAAATTATGTAAAGATAAATAATAGGGACTAATGCAAATCATGGCTTAATTATACAAATTAAACATAATAATAAGGAGATAACGCCCATATAAATATATAACAAATATACATTTTAAGGCGTTATCATTATGTTGCTTTAAGAAGAGGGATTTTGTAAGAGAAATGGGCAAAGATATGGAGATTCTCTCTCCTTAAATACCCACCAATTCCCTCGTGGGCACCCTGGATCATAATCCGTTCAGTTTGTCATATAGAGTATTTAATTAGTATCTCAAACTACTTTCCTTTGAAAATTAAATATTCTTTTACAAAAAAAAAAAAAAAAACAAAAAACAAAAAATTGCAATGTTTCTTCCTAAGTTGAGGAAAATTAGACACTGTTTTTATATCTGAAAGCCTTTGTTTTTTACCCCAACATCATTAACAACACAATCAGAAACAACTGATCAAGTTATAAAAGGGTAATGCCACCACTACCAATGATAGGCATTCTCTCCTCCATCAATACTGCAAGTGGCACTATGTAGGAGCTTGGAGCCTTGAAATGTTTTAAGTTTTAGAGGAAATTTGCAGGCTAGCATAATTTTGGGAGAGAATATCGTTAGTTAGTAAGGTTTTGAAACCATTTAGGAAACTAGCATCTCAAGTCTTTGAAGCTCGAGTTCGGCGATAAAATCGAGCCTCTAAGACTCGAGTTCTAGTGCTGAGATGGAGTAATTTATCCACGTGGAACTCGAGTTTCTTAGACTTGAGAAGTATCTGAAGAACAAAGATTGGTGAAGACTCCAGCTGCACCTCCTTAGACATTTAAGCATGGTCCTTTAGCTCTACTTTAATTCTAGCTTGGCTTCCATTTCTCACAAATTCCTATAAACTCATCTTTCTCACATAATTTCCTGAAAGTAGAAAATTACACACAATGAATAGCATTTTATTCAAGAAATTATGTAAAGATAAATAATAGGGACTAATGCAAATCATGGCTTAATTATACAAATTAAACATAATAATAAGGAGATAACGCCCATATAAATATATAACAAATATACATTTTAAGGCGTTATCATTATGTTGCTTTAAGAAGAGGGATTTTGTAAGAGAAATGGGCAAAGATATGGAGATTCTCTCTCCTTAAATACCCACCAATTCCCTCGTGGGCACCCTGGATCATAATCCGTTCAGTTTGTCATATAGAGTATTTAATTAGTATCTCAAACTACTTTCCTTTGAAAATTAAATATTCTTTTACAAAAAAAAAAAAAAAACAAAAAACAAAAAATTGCAATGTTTCTTCCTAAGTTGAGGAAAATTAGACACTGTTTTTATATCTGAAAGCCTTTGTTTTTTACCCCAACATCATTAACAACACAATCAGAAACAACTGATCAAGTTATAAAAGGGTAATGCCACCACTACCAATGATAGGCATTCTCTCCTCCATCAATACTGCAAGTGGCACTATGTAGGAGCTTGGAGCCTTGAAATGTTTTAAGTTTTAGAGGAAATTTGCAGGCTAGCATAATTTTGGGAGAGAATATCGTTAGTTAGTAAGGTTTTGAAACCATTTAGGAAACTAGCATCTCAAGTCTTTGAAGCTCGAGTTCGGCGATAAAATCGAGCCTCTAAGACTCGAGTTCTAGTGCTGAGATGGAGTAATTTATCCACGTGGAACTCGAGTTTCTTAGACTTGAGAAGTATCTGAAGAACAAAGATTGGTGAAGACTCCAGCTGCACCTCCTTAGACATTTAAGCATGGTCCTTTAGCTCTACTTTAATTCTAGCTTGGCTTCCATTTCTCACAAATTCCTATAAACTCATCTTTCTCACATAATTTCCTGAAAGTAGAAAATTACACACAATGAATAGCATTTTATTCAAGAAATTATGTAAAGATAAATAATAGGGACTAATGCAAATCATGGCTTAATTATACAAATTAAACATAATAATAAGGAGATAACGCCCATATAAATATATAACAAATATACATTTTAAGGCGTTATCATTATGTTGCTTTAAGAAGAGGGATTTTGTAAGAGAAATGGGCAAAGATATGGAGATTCTCTCTCCTTAAATACCCACCAATTCCCTCGTGGGCACCCTGGATCATAATCCGTTCAGTTTGTCATATAGAGTATTTAATTAGTATCTCAAACTACTTTCCTTTGAAAATTAAATATTCTTTTACAAAAAAAAAAAAAAAACAAAAAACAAAAAATTGCAATGTTTCTTCCTAAGTTGAGGAAAATTAGACACTGTTTTTATATCTGAAAGCCTTTGTTTTTTACCCCAACATCATTAACAACACAATCAGAAACAACTGATCAAGTTATAAAAGGGTAATGCCACCACTACCAATGATAGGCATTCTCTCCTCCATCAATACTGCAAGTGGCACTATGTAGGAGCTTGGAGCCTTGAAATGTTTTAAGTTTTAGAGGAAATTTGCAGGCTAGCATAATTTTGGGAGAGAATATCGTTAGTTAGTAAGGTTTTGAAACCATTTAGGAAACTAGCATCTCAAGTCTTTGAAGCTCGAGTTCGGCGATAAAATCGAGCCTCTAAGACTCGAGTTCTAGTGCTGAGATGGAGTAATTTATCCACGTGGAACTCGAGTTTCTTAGACTTGAGAAGTATCTGAAGAACAAAGATTGGTGAAGACTCCAGCTGCACCTCCTTAGACATTTAAGCATGGTCCTTTAGCTCTACTTTAATTCTAGCTTGGCTTCCATTTCTCACAAATTCCTATAAACTCATCTTTCTCACATAATTTCCTGAAAGTAGAAAATTACACACAATGAATAGCATTTTATTCAAGAAATTATGTAAAGATAAATAATAGGGACTAATGCAAATCATGGCTTAATTATACAAATTAAACATAATAATAAGGAGATAACGCCCATATAAATATATAACAAATATACATTTTAAGGCGTTATCATTATGTTGCTTTAAGAAGAGGGATTTTGTAAGAGAAATGGGCAAAGATATGGAGATTCTCTCTCCTTAAATACCCACCAATTCCCTCGTGGGCACCCTGGATCATAATCCGTTCAGTTTGTCATATAGAGTATTTAATTAGTATCTCAAACTACTTTCCTTTGAAAATTAAATATTCTTTTACAAAAAAAAAAAAAAAACAAAAAACAAAAAATTGCAATGTTTCTTCCTAAGTTGAGGAAAATTAGACACTGTTTTTATATCTGAAAGCCTTTGTTTTTTACCCCAACATCATTAACAACACAATCAGAAACAACTGATCAAGTTATAAAAGGGTAATGCCACCACTACCAATGATAGGCATTCTCTCCTCCATCAATACTGCAAGTGGCACTATGTAGGAGCTTGGAGCCTTGAAATGTTTTAAGTTTTAGAGGAAATTTGCAGGCTAGCATAATTTTGGGAGAGAATATCGTTAGTTAGTAAGGTTTTGAAACCATTTAGGAAACTAGCATCTCAAGTCTTTGAAGCTCGAGTTCGGCGATAAAATCGAGCCTCTAAGACTCGAGTTCTAGTGCTGAGATGGAGTAATTTATCCACGTGGAACTCGAGTTTCTTAGACTTGAGAAGTATCTGAAGAACAAAGATTGGTGAAGACGATCTGAAGAACCGAAGAACCAGATCCGGAGGAAGAAGAAGACACAATCTGGAAAATACAATATGAAAAACGTAGATTCGAAGAAGGAAAACAGATTTGGAGTGGAGAATGCAGAATGATCTGAACTAGAAAACGCTGATTCGAAGAACGCAAAACAATCTGAACAGAGATTTGGAGTTGAGAATGTAGAACTGAAAAACAAAGAAACTCAAGTATTATAAACTTGAGTTCTACGTGGATATCACGTCAACAATTTTTGTTTGCCAGCTCTGGAACTCGAGCATTTAAGACTCGAGTTCTATTATGAAACTCGAGTTTTAGAAACTCGAGATGCTATTTTTCCACATTTTTTTGCAAAAATCACCACTAACAAAATTGTTAAAAATTTAAGGCCAAATGGAAAAAAAAATAAAATAAAATAAAAAATTCTTAAGTTTTACTTACACTAGTTGCATATCCACGCGATGCGTGAAAATATATAATTATTTTGTAATGTGTTATAAGGTATAATTTATTTTCTAAAATTTATTGAAGATAATATGTTTTTCTTAAAAATTGAACTATTTCTAAAAGTTTTTTTCATCTCTCTATCTCTACAAAATATACTGTATCATTCTATTATTTTGGGTTTTTTTCCTTAGAAACTTGGGTGTGATTGATTGATATTATTCTTTTTGGAAGTGGTTTATGTTCTTTAAACTTTTGGTATAATGTGTTTTTTTGGGTACAACTAAACTTTCTTACGTTTCAAATTAATGATTCAAATTTCTCATTCTCTTAAGTAGATTATCATGATAATCAAATCTTATCCAAGTCATGCTGCGGAATAGGATAACATTATATCATTATATACTATAAAATGTCATACAATAATATCTATCAATTAAAGAGAAGGAAAAAGATAACAAATTAAAACACAACCAAATCGCGTCAATCCAAAGTAAAGTTTGACACAAAAATACATCAACCTAAAGCAAAGATGCAATAAAGAATTAAAATTCTACCAAAAGAAAGAAAAAAAGTAGAGAGAGAGAGAGAGAGAGTATTTACCTTTTTGTGTGGGCAAAATATGAATTGAATGAAAAAGAAAATGGCAAATTTTTATAGTAAATAAAATTGGGAGAAAAAAGTCAAAATAAAAGAAAGATGAATGGATGAAGGAATTGTAACAGTAAGATATAGAGTAGTGGAGAGATAAAAAGGTAAAAGTGTGGGAGAAATGTTGGAGGAAGTGAAATTGTACGGTGAGAGAAAGTGTCTAAAATAAGTGGATGATGTGGTCACTAATGTGGCGCAATAATCGCATAGTAACAATAAATATTATATTTCAACTTTTTATATATATAGACTAAAGGTCAAATGTTTTGTAGAATATATGGAAGCCCAATTGTTTTGTAGAATATATGGATGTCTAGCCCAAACCCTCCCCCCCCCCCCCCCCAAACAAAGAAAAAGAGTATCCATGATACATATAACCTTATGATCTTAAATGTTCTCTCTAATTTGACCTCCAATTCTGTAATCCTGATTCCGCCCTTGCACACATGGTTCTTAGCAGAGAGAGAGTAATCCTGATTCTGTAATCCAGTACATTTGTACCGATGTTTCCAAAGAAAACTATAAAAATAATTAATTGCTTTGCAGAAAGATGCAGAAACCTATGAAAAAAAGGCAAGAAAATGTCCTTCCTTACAGTGCCTAATATTTTGGTGATGCAAATACAATGTAAGAAGAAAGAAAGGGAAGTACTTATGTATGGGAGGACATTTGTCTTCTGAAGTTGAAGATGTGATGTCCCTAAGGACTAATGTATTAGGTAGAAGTGAAAGCATTATGTAGGTGCTTACAAACTCTTCAGTTAGTGAATAGGGCACTCCATGATCTTTCTGCTTTTTAAGATCAACCAATCCACTTAGGATATGTTGGTAACTATTTTTCCCCATTATTTTCTATTTCCAAAAACAATTTTCTATTTTTGAGACTAAAAAACTTGTTTAGTAACCCAAAATGAACAGAAAACAAAAACTATTCTCAGAACTCAATTTGTGAAAGAATTTGAAAACATATAAAAGGTTGTTTTCAATTTCTAATTTTCAAAAGTTAATGAAAACACACATTTAATTTAATGACTCTATCTCATTTAATGAGTTGGCATTAAAGTTCAAATTCTAGTAATAACATATTTTACTATTTTCTATTTTTTTTCTTCAAAAAATTATCTTTTTAATTTCAACTAACCAAACATGTTTTTGATTTCAAAAATAATTGTTTTTTCTTTATATTCTCAAAAACAAGTTTTTGAAAATAGAAAACAAAAACCGTTACCAAACATAACCTTAGTATTGGTCCCAATGTATGTCCAAATAAATCCTTAAATTTCTTTCCCAAAAGTCCATACCTGAGAAAAAAAAAAAATGGTGTACAGATTTGATTTTTAGTGAAGTGTAAACTAGAAAGCGATGGCATTAAAATTGCATTAAATGTTACTCTCATCTTTGCTGATTTTCTCTTTTCCTCATAAATTGTAAAAGGATCTCTATTCTTTTTATCATTTCTTCTTCAAATTAAAACAAATATTTAATGTCACTACTTTAAAAATGAGCATTATGTTTCATCGACTTATTTAATATGTCTCAACTATCTCCAGTTTACTCTCATCCCTACTAGAAGAGTATTGGTCTTCAGGAGTTCAATCAATGGTGTGGATTTTAGTGATGAGACAAAACTTAGGTACAGTACTTTAGGTGCTATTCCATAGGTTCCCTCCTAAGATTCAGTCATATGACTACTTAACTAAAAAATATGCTTCCATCCCATGAGAAGAAATCCACATGATTGAATTTTAAGAGGGGAATCTAAGGAACAACACATAAGTACTGTACCTAAATCTTGTCCTTAGTGATGACACCTGTAGTCACCAATCTTGCGTGCCTATAAAGCTGCTCATCATCCAAATCAAGGTAACATACCTAAAACCAAAGAGCAATCAACCAAATCATTAGCTGAACAAAATATAAATTATTCATGAAGTGCATACATTATCAAACATTACATGCATATGAGGAAAATTATAGCATAAGATTCTACAATAGCTAACCAGAATAAATATGACAATTTAATTTTTATGCAGTAATATTGCACTTTTAATGAAACTAATCCAAAACCATTCAATTGAAATTAGATGCTAGAAATGTTCAAGTAAATAACCCTACTTCACCATGGGAAAAAAAGAATCACAGAAGTATGAACTAAAACAAAAATAACTTACTTTTAGCATTTCACATTCAACATTGTGCTCTTTGACAAAAAGAAGGCTGTTAGGAGGGAAAATCCAGCCCAGCAATTTCGAACATCACTTGAGATAGGAATGCCTTTCTCATTGATGATGCACAAAATCATTAGTGAGTTGATTGTCCACACGTGTGCGAATTGAGGTACTTGAAGAATAAGAGAACAAAGAACCTACATAGAGCACTGGTGGGGTGCCGGCTAAAGATCCTTTGAAGGTTAAGTTAGTGATAGAAGAATCTTCAAAAACTCAAAAGTGTGAGAGCTAAGAAATTTTATGTACCTTAAGTAAAAGGAGGCTTGGTGCTTATATAGTGGTGTAGAGCTGACCAAGATCTCTTGAATGTAGGATCTTTCCTAGTAGAGAAGATTTGGAGTTAAGGCCCCAAGATCTTAGGGCTTTTCTTCCTATACTAGGAAGATACAAATGTGTAGTAGGGTTTTTGGACGTGGTGTGCAAGTTCTTTCCATATAAAGATGCATGAGTGGGGAACACACAAATATCGTGGAAGGCAAGTGTTCTTACTTTCCAGTATGCTCGTCATCCCATTGGTATGCTTACCAATTTGTCGGTGTTCATCATTACCCGTCGGTATGCATGTCATCCCGTCAGTACCTGATAACGCCTTAAAATGTATACTTGTTATATATTTATGTGGGCGTTATCTCCTTATTACTGTGCTTAATTTGTATAATTAAGCCATGATTTGTATTAGTCTCTATTATTTATCTTTACATAATTTCTTAAATAAAATGTTATTCATTGCATGTAATTTTCTACTTTCAGGAAATCATGTGAAAAATATGAGGACATAAGCTTTGAGGATGTAATTTTCTACTTTGAGGATGTAACACCTCTCTTTTAAACAGGACATAAGCTTGAGAACTAATGTGATTTTTCAAGAAAAAAAAAATATGATTCCACCTAGATTTGGAAAGATTGGACTTGAGCCTAATAACCCAACTCATAAGAAAAACAGGTCAATTTATACTCGGTCTATTGAAATGCTAGGTTGGGTCGGGTCATCCTGTGCCCAACCCCATTTTTTAAAGAAGGGAACTTAATTAAAAAAAAAAAAAAATTTATGTTTTGCTTTTAAGGGTAATATACAAAGTTGGATGTTCTCTATGATGAAAAGAGAATTACAATTGTGTTTATAGTGTGTACAAAAAAGAATTCATATATTACTTGACTTTCTTTTCTGAGTTTTTATTTTTATTTTATTTTTATTTTTATTATTTTTTTTTTATTTACATTGAAAGGAAGATAGAGAAAATACTTATTATAATTCTTTTTAGTTTTTATTATTATTGGCATATTACATACAAGAAAATAAGTGTCAATCCTTAATCCAATTGATCCAACACCGTTTGAGACCCGACCCGGTCGCTAGGTTCCACCGAATAAAGTTTATTCCGCTGATTTTAAAGAAGAAACAGGCAGAAGAACAGAAGAGAAGAGTTAAAAAAAGACAACATTTGTAGATATAACCGGTAACTAAAATAACACGTCCGGTACGGGCCCCATTATCCATCCTTCACAAAACAAAGCAAAACCACCTCAGCAACCAGCTCCTAGTCCTATGTACTATAAAATAAAATATATATATAAACACCGCTCTTCTCTCTCTTACCACCTACTCTTCCATTCCACTATATTTCTCACCTAAGTCCAATCTTAATCTTATATTTCTTTCTCACTCCCTGCTCTTCGAAATGTCAGGTGAATTCTTTCGTTTCTATACCTACTACTAGTATGCATCTCTTTCTCTTTTCATTTCCTTTCCACTTTGTTTAGATACATGTAATTTAATTTGGTCATTAATTTCCATGCTATTTAATTAACCCTACACACTCAAAACCGTATAAAAAAAAAAAAAAAAAATTCAATTTAGTTTTGCTCATTTGCTGTTATATTGATTATTAATGAACAAAACAAATGGAAGTATGACCAAATAATGTTCAAATCTAATCTACCGAAGCAAAATATTGTTGTATACAATTGATGTTAATTTTTTTTTTTTTTTTTTTAATTTTTTAGTTTGTTGTCCTTTTTAATTATAGGTGTAAAGTGTTTGACTTGTATGAAATATTTTCATTGCTTGGGGTGAAGCCCTGGGTTAGTGTAGTAATAAAGCCTGCTGATGCTTTTGTATATATGGGGTCAGGAATCAGGAATCAGGATCAAGTGTAACTATTTGTCGATATTACATCATTTAATAATGTTTCATTGGGTTAATTTTTTGAAAATTGAAAACCCCACTAACTCTCTTTATTCATAACTCGTGTGCTGGATTTCATATTAATCAGGCATTATTTACAATTCAATTCATTAATGCATATTATAAATATAATGTATGCAATAGAGCATACACTAGGTCTTCTTAAGCAATGATCAATCAGTACTTTTGGGAGTAATACTGTCTCCTCTCATATACTAGGCCTCACAGGCCAAATTCATGGTGCAGTCCATAATTAAAGTGAGAGAAGGGCATGTTGCTCCAGGAGTATTGAATAATTTTTGCCTCATTTTGCCATCACTTGTCTCTACTCTGATAACCATTGGATACAACACGGTTTTTCTAACAAATCATGAAATCTAGAAAGAAAAAAGGAAATGAGAAAAGAACTCAATGATTCTGGAAGCTCAAAATACCAATGGTAGAATATTATGATTCTTGTTAAAGGAGGTTTCATGTTTTATAGACGTAAAAGCATTGTTAACTAATGTAAAAAATAACAGTGGAAGTATTTAGCTTTGTTTTGTGACACCTATAATTGAATGGGTGCTGGTGAAGGTATGGACTGATTAAGTTTTCCATTGAGAAAGCTTTAGAGGGAGTTTTTAACATGAAAATTGGAGATGGGTCACAGATTAGAATGTGATTTTTGTGGTATTTATATGATATTGTTCCCCTTAAAACCCACATTACAGAGGTGAAGGTTGTTGTTGTGTACTCCTCAACTTTCAATCTTGTAGACTAATTTGGTCAAGAATGCAAACTTCACTTTTTCCTCAGAAATTAAATAATACTAGCAACATAATAAACATTTCATGAGGCTTTCACGAGTTTGAGTCTAATAAAAATTGCAAATTTTTATGCAGCAATGTCAGGGAAGGTTGTCCATAATGTTTTTGTATCACAGTGCTACCTACAGAATAGACAATTCGTCGGCACCCAATATCGAAGGGACAGTTGTGCCCCTTATGTGCGCAACTTGCTTCCCTTTCAAGGAGGGAAGTTGGCATGGACTGGCATCTCTTCCATGCAATTGCACACCTTATCAAAACACCAGAGTCCTTTTGTTAACAGAGGAACTGTTCACTGCAATGGTCTGTTCTAGACTCTCATTATCCAGGTTGATATAAAGTGCGAAACTAGAATTTCTAGACACCCTTAGAGTACTTGTTGTTTTCTTTTGTGTCCAGCATGCATCGGATTTTGTCCATTTTTCTTCACACGTGTGTATTTTCATTCTGTTATTTGAATGGCCTTGCTTGCAAATGAAGCTAATTTTGTGACATGTTATTGTCTTGTTTATTATGATTCTTTAAAAATATTTTGACCTTCAGTATTTATTGATTTTCCATTTGTACTTTTTTCGCAGTTGCTCCCACTACCTCTGCGGTGCCATCTATTGACACAGTTGATTTTTTGAAGCTTCAAAATGGCAGGTAGAGAATAGTTCCAGTATCACATCTTCTTGTCTCCTGGGTACTTGAAAGTTTGTGGTATCATTATTCATTCATTAATATTCCTTTTTCTTCTTTGGAACACTAAGTCACTAGCCCTGTTGGGAGACAGAAAAGAAAGCAGGAATCTTGTCACCGAATTTAATCCCATTTTAACTTTGTATCACATATTTTTTTTAAAGCTTCTTGCATTATTATGAAGTTAAATATTTGCTAGTCATGACTTTTAGGAAACTTATGGCTTTGCCAGATTACAAATGTTCTAGTGTCTTTTTTTTCCTTAAAACAGTAGTGCCCAAAGAAATAATTTTTAGTTTAAATTTACAATGCGGGAGTGGTCTGGACAAGCAGAAGATTCTGAAGACTGAGATAGCATTAAATGAAAATAGAAGTAAAACTATCAAATTTCCACCAAGTCTTGAGATTGAGAGTGTTATGTAGTGCTCAGCAACTTGTTTACCTAATATGAAATGATGAAAGGATATGGTTTCTTGATATATAGAGCATATCACAGTCAACCACCCCATCAATTCGTTGCATCTAATAGAATACCGGTATTACCCCCTCAATTATTCAAAATCTCCAATTGTTAACTTTCAAACCCTTGTGCATGGAAGTACTCAACTCGTAGCAGTAACAGCTTCCTGCTCATATGCAACCAAAATATTGTGTGTTTAATTCATTTGCTCTGACCTGTTTTTTGAACTTTATTTTCTTTATTTCCCTAGCAAGCATATTTGCTTTGGCCTGATTGGTGTCACTTATGGGCTGATGTTGCTTTATACAGTGATATACGGGGTGTTGCTGTTGCTGGTGTTGAGGGAGAGCCCGTCAACCTCACCGAACAAGTTGCAGAAGCAATAGCGGCGGCCTTTGCTGGATGGTTAGTGGAAAAAAAGAAAGCTGATGGCTCTCGACATTTGAGAGTTTCAATTGGCCACGATTCCCGAATAACTGCACAAGGGTTACAGGTTTCTTAGCCAAATATATTAGTGCTTCATTCACTATGTGCTTTTCACTAACAATTGATATATATGAGTGTGCTTTCAACGGGGAGGAACGTTCCGTCCTTGAGTTGAAATGGTTCTTCTTGCTTTCTTTGTTTAATTGGATGATAGATATGAGTGGTCTTTCTATTCCTTCCCTTTTGGATTTTGTAGATTTGTGTTATTTTGCTTACTTTCTTGTGTTCCCTAAGTAAACTGCCTGTGTACCAGGGGAGCAGCTTGTACTATTTTTATTTCATTTAATAAAGCTTTATAACCTATCAAAATAAAAGTCTATATATGTGTGTATGTGAAAATTATGAATTTGGTTTTCTCCAAGTTGAAAAAGTATAAATGAAAACATGGATGTTAGAGCCGCATATGAGGTCTACCAAGAACTATGTGAAAATAACGTTTGTTTCATTGTGTTAACCAAAGTTGCTTGTCTTGTTTGTTATGATGGTTTTGTTGCATTGACATTGTTGTCCTTGTTTCGCTGATGTTTGTAGTCATTGATTTTTTCCTAGTGCTAGAAAATATAAAATTTGGTCTTTTGGAGGAATCTCTTTTACCCTCCAAGAACATATGAAAGAAGGTTTTAGTATCTACTACTTTCAACTAACAATTTTATAATATAACTTCCAGGATGCAATTTCTCGAGGTATTGCTGGTGCTGGCCTGGATGTTGTTCAATATGGGTGGGTGATGATTTTCTTATTGTTTTGTGTTGATCTTATTGTTGACAAATGCTTAATGATCTGAAAAAATCAATAGTTTTTTTCCCATATGAGTCCCACCACTGGTGGTCTAGTAGGCAATCTAGCCAAAAATGTCCTCTGTATGGGTTGGAATTCATGTTCCAGATAATATCTAAGCCATTAAAAAAAAGGCTGTTCTATTTGATCTGGTGCCTTGGTCTTGTCACATGTGAATGGACCACCGTCTATCTTTGGCTGTTTAAGTCATGACTATGCTTTAAGTTGTACAGATGTTAGAATTTGCTCAATTATCTGTTTACCATGTATTAGGTCCATGCTGTCATCAGCATTGCTTTTATTTTTGTTGTTGAGTTTGATGATGCTTGAAAATCACTGACGAAGACCAGTTCTGTATGTTTTCTTTGCCTTTTTGTAGATTAGCATCTACACCAGCAATGTTTAACAGCACACTTACTGAAGACCATGGATTTTTATGTCCAGTTGATGGATCCATTATGATAACAGGTAGATTACACATGTTATTCTGTTAGATTGCGTGTTATCATTAACAACCTTTGTTCTCGGTCCTATTAGAAATCCTGTTACGTTATGATCAGAACCTTTTCTCTCTTAAAAAGTATCATAGATCTAAACACTTGGTGATTGGCCTTTGATCTCATTCCAATGCTTTGGCAAAAAGTTCTCTCTCTCTCTCTCTCTCTTGGAGGTGAGGTTAATTTTACTTGATTGAAATTCTAATTTGTATGCTCTGCAAACAGCAAGTCATCTGCCTTACAACAGGAATGGATTCAAATTTTTCACAAATGCTGGAGGGCTTGGGAAAGCCGACATCAAAGATATCTTGGAGCGTGCTGCAGTTATATACAATAATTTTACAGTAGAAGGTTTGATGAATTCGAAGGAAAAAGCTTCTGCATCTATAAGGAGAGTTGATTACATGACTATATATACATCTGATCTTGTAAATGCAGTCCGCAAGGCTGCAGGAAACATAGGTATTACCTCAAGTAAACATTTTATTGTAGTAGAAATGTATCTAGGATAAAGATCTCTCCTTCTACCTGAAGTGTATCATGAATAGAACTTTGAATCATTATTCTGTTTCCCATATACCTTGATTAGGTCTTGCATATCTAAAAATGCTTTTATTATTGCTTCTCTATTCTTCTTTGCTGTTACCAAGCTACCAGCGCCTCATCTTTTCTTTTTATGGGTTGTTTTCTGAGACGCTTTGACCTGTTTGCTAATTTTATGGAATTGTTAATATCAGAGAAGCCGTTGGAGGGATTCCATATAGTTGTTGACGCAGGGAATGGAGCAGGTGGATTTTTTGCTGTAAGTTTCCTATGCAATCTTATTTTGCCTTTTGACATATGATTTTGGCCTTCAGTTTTGAATTTGTAAAGACACTTGTTGCTTACATCATTTATATCAATATTGTTTATTAAGTTTTTGGGAGGTTGGCTGCCCAGGCACCATGTTGCCATTGCATATTAAAGTGTGTGCCCCCATTTATGTTGCCTTGGCCATTGCATACCTTTGTTCTGAAATGATCGATGGATACCTGATCTTAGGAACTCCCAAACTATTTTGTTGTTTTGATAAATAGTGCTATTGCCATTGGTCCACGGACCAAATGGCATCTCCTTCCTCCATAAGTGGTGGAGGGTGAGGCGAAGGGTTCAATCTTGTGCGGGTGAGTGAGTTGTTTATTTACCTTTTAAAAAAAGTAATTTTCATTGATCTTTAAGTTACTGAATTATCAAATTTTGGTTCATTTAACATAGTGTTGTTATGAGTATGCTTGATATGCATTGTGCTTAGTGTTGTTATGAGTGTGCTTGTATGCATTGTGCTTGGTTTAGTCCCCTGAGGGTAATTCATGAATTATGCTTGATTGATTCATTGAGCTTTAAGTCATGTATTCTATTATTATCTGAGTGGTATCTGATATTCATGTTTTATTCAATGGTTTATCAGGCAAAGGTGCTTGAGCCTCTGGGGGCGGTTACTACTGGTAGTCAGTTCTTGGAGCCGGATGGTAATATTTAAAATTGGAAAAGAAAAATTAGTTAATTATTTTGTGATTGGTGTTTTAAATAAATATCTGTTTTGGTATCAGGTTTGTTTCCAAATCATATTCCAAACCCAGAGGATAAGACAGCAATGAAAGCTATAACTCAGGCTGTTCTTGATAACAAGGCTGATTTGGGGATCATCTTTGACACTGATGTTGACAGGTAATGGTCTTTTTGACTTATGAGACCATCAAATAAACCTCATATAATGTTTATTTTTAATCAAGTGTTTTTCTTTTTTCTTTTTTTATTCCTTTTCTTTTAGATCTGCTGCTGTTGATTCCACTGGCCGTGAGTTCAATCGGAATCGTTTGATTGCCTTGATGTCCGCCATTGTTCTTGAGGAAGTAAGATTTTCCTGTTTCTGCCATCTCAAGGACCATTATTTTTATATTTGAGCCTTGGCTCATCATTTCTTGTTCTTAATCTGTTCTGTTTGTGTTTTTTCCCTAGCATCCTGGAACAACTATTGTTACTGACAGTGTGACTTCAGATGGTCTGACCACATTTATTGAGAAGAAACTTGGTATGGAGAAATCTAAACAGCCATATTATGTTTTTTTCTTCCTCTCTTATTTATTTAACTTGCAATTTCTTCCAGGTGGGAAGCACCATCGGTTCAAAAGAGGCTACAAAAATGTCATTGATGAAGCTATTCGTTTGGTAGGATAAATTGTGCACTTATCATTGTTGTTATAGACTTATATCAGAAATTTGAGACTACTAATTATAAATGGGTTCAGTGAAAATTCTGGGCCACTAGTATTTTGTGTCTCCATTGACAATTAGAATGAAAGCTGATAATTAAATCAAAGGATCTTTTGCTAATGCTTTGTTAAGCCTTGCAGTTTAAGATTTATAGCAGCTCTGTTTGATTCCAAGTTGATTATCTTCTAGCACATAATACTCTCTATAATTTTTTATTTTTTGGTCTTGCTTTATTGTTTATTTTTGCCTATACATTCTTTTGATCATTGGAAAATTTTTGTCTTGTTTTCTTACGCTAACCCTTGTATGTAATAATGATCAAGTGTTTTTCAAATTTGTGGTGTGCTACATTGCAGCTTCTATGACCCTCTTCTGACATGTTAATTGCTGACAGAACTCTATTGGTGAGGAGTCGCATCTGGCTATTGAAACCAGTGGCCATGGAGCTCTCAAGGAGAATAACTGGCTTGATGATGGTGCATATCTCATGGTAGGACTTTTATGTCACATGTTAGTGAAGTTTCTTTTTTCATGTATGGTCAGCTGCCCATTTAGTGGCAAACAACTTGGATGCATATATCTTTTTGATAAGTAAAAGGATTAATTAATCAAGATAAGACTACTATAGTAAACAGGATGTATATTAAAGTAACTCCAAAAAAAAAAAAAAACCTGAATTTTAAAAGATCAGCAAACTCTCTACAAAAGAGCAATAATAAATACTTGCTAATACTTCCATCCAATCAGACAGTTTTAGGAATATAGATTTGAGCTAAATCACTGCGAGTTCAACTCCTTCAAAGGTTCAATTATTCCTTTCTCTCCAAACAATCCACATAAGACATAGTGGAATAAAGTTACCATACTTCCTTTGCAACAAGCGAGCAAATAAACAACCATTTTCCATCTTTAATAATATTTTTCTGTTGTTTCTTAACCTTGATGGTAATTTTACAGGTCAAAATCTTGAATAAGCTTGCTTCAGCCAGAGCTTCAGGAATGGGTGGTGGCAGCAAAGTTTTAACTGACCTGGTACAGGGTCTGCAGGAAGCAGCTTTTGCTGTAGAATTAAGATTGAAGATCAATCAGAATCACCCAGATCTCAAAGGAGGGTATGCCACTTTATATGATTTCTGTTTATAACCTTTTTCCTGGGTGTATCTGATGTGAAGTCACTGATAAATTTAAGTGTACAGATCTTTTCGGAACTATGGAGAGGCAGTGCTGAAACACTTGGAGAACTCTATCGAATCAAATCCAAAGCTTCAAAAAGCCTCTGTTAATTATGAAGGGGTAAGATTAGCCCATATTTCACGATGAAGATGAAAAAAAAAAAAAAAAAGGTTAACCAGGATCATTTTTTATTGTTCAGGGTCATCTTATTATGATTTATTGTAGATACAATCATGACTGACTAATTGGACAGTTGTGACATTAACATCACTGAGTTTGCTTAACTCAATCTCTTTCATGTGGTTTTAATGCTCCTTTACTGTACCCACAAAGTTATCTCTTTGTTTTACTTTCCAATAAGGAAGGCGAGGGTGTCTTCCTTTTCATCAATTATGATGGTTTTGGGTTTTGGCAGCTGAGACTAAGTTTTAAATAGTCATGACAAGCATATCATGTATGGAAAGGTAGTTGGAGTTGAATTTCTTTTATGAGGATCCAGATTGGTAGTCATGCCAAACTTTTACAGGTTTTCAATTAACGTGGAGTGAGTGAAAGAGTTGGGTTCTTTTTTTTAATGGTTCATCATTATGTTGTTGTTTTCGTCATCTTCATTATCTCTATTTGCAATGTTGTGTTCTTTGTTGCAGTTTGATGGTTTTGTGACTCGTGTTTTCCCAATTTGTTCATGCAAACAGGTCCGAGTTTCTGGCTTTGGGGGTTGGTTCCTTCTTAGACTATCACTTCATGATCCTGTGCTTCCCCTTAACATTGAGGTAGACGAGTCTTCATGAGTAAGCTATTATGGTCATTTTGAAAATTATGTTAACTAGTTCAAATTAAACACACTGCAGGCACCAAGCAATGAAGATGCTGTCAAACTTGGGCTTGCTGTGCTCGCTGCTGTTAATGACTTCTCAGCTCTAGATAAATCTGCCCTGGACAAATTTGTCCAGGTATCATAGACAAGCTATCTAAGCAGCGAACTCTGAGACTTTCATGTCCACCTTTGTCTTGAAATGGTTGTACCCCTCAGTGAGGCTGATCTGCAACTTTGATGCTGGCTAATTTGATGCTATGAAGTTCAAGGGTCTTGGAGACAATTGCCTCAAGATGCCACTAGAATATTGCGATATAAATGAGTTTTCCAGGCATAGAAGTTCAGATATGAATAATAAAAAATTCCGAATGACATGACTTCTTGCAAGATTTTTATCATCATAGTCATTGTAATACATTGCAGTTTTGGATTGCTACAGTATGTACTCCAACTTTCTTAACCATCCAGATTTATGATGGGCACCACTGGCCTCCTTGATTGTATGATGTCTGCAGTTAGTTTTGTGTTGGAAGGTTTTAAACCTTGTATCCTGTTGAGTAGGTTCCAAATGTTCATGCGGCAAGTAAAGAAACATACGAACGGTGCATGGTTCCATCTTTCAGTTCTTTTCCAATGAGAAAACTATCATCATAGAATGACTTGGTAGATCCTACAAGACTACAACTTCTTGCTGGGCGGTATGTTTGATTGCATCTCTCTCATGAGGGAACTACGCCAATAAAGATGTGATTTTAGACATGGCAATTGCTTTGAGAATATTTGAGATTCTATTACAGCGTAGGGGGCTGATGTAAACTCATTACTGTAGCCGGCAATGCCTTGGATTCTCTATAATTCAGTTAACTAGCTAAACCCACTGCTGGTAATAGTTTGCTATTTGGATTAGATCTCAGGAATGTATAGCAAAACATACTACAAAGTAGTGTCTGGATGAGAACTGTTCGAAGTACCTGATCAATGGCTCCTGTAGTCAATGTAAAGCTTCATGTGTTATAGACTCTTTAAGTATTTCTAAGAACTAGTAACTACTCGGCGCGAGTTGAGTGTTTTTAGGAACTAGTAACCACTCGGCACTTGATCAAGGTGACCATAGGCCTTATCTTCAAATAAACTCTTTTCTTTGGTACAATGGGAAGGTTAAGCCCAGTTAAAGGGAAACAAATCGAGCCTAACTATAATGTTTCTAAGGCTGTAATTAGCTAACCAATCTACACGACAATTTCCTTCATCCTTGGGAGTTTTTAATTTAACACTCCCAATTCCCAATCCCTTCTTATAGATCACTTGTGACCTTGTTCTCTAATCACCAAATGTGATTTATTTTTATTTTTTTAGGGGGAAAAAATCAAACAATGGAGTGAGTGATTTCTAAATCCTACTATTCTTGCACCCTTAATAAGTTGAATGGACACCTCACATTGAAGGAAAAGAAGTATCCATTGAAAATGTATTTTAAGCATATATGCAATTATGCATCATCTTTCTCATAGCATAGCATGTGTATCCACATGGTTGAACACACACTGAGTGAAAATACATGTATCCACTATATTAGATAATCATTGCTTAGCTAAAAAGGAAAGGAGCATCCACATGTGCAGGCAAATATGCTCCTAACAAGCTTGGTTTTGACTTGTGTGTGTTTTACAAGAGCTGTATTAATCATACAAACAACTCAATGGCACATCAAAAAATAGACATGCGTCCATGAATAATACATTGCAATAAGATTGCAGCCAATACCTTCAGTTAATCTCATTATCTATCTATACAACAAACTAATTTCAACTATCCTACTCTTCTACTATCTGTTGTAATGGTTATTTCTGTTTCTAACTTATCACATGCTCATGGCGAATCTGTGCTGCAGCTGACGTGTTAAGAAGCTTCATCATGAAGCTGAACCTAACATCTGGAGAGGTCTTGGGTTGGGGCCAGTTTGCTCCTTCTGGCACCTTAATAGATCTGAAACCCTGGCCTTTATACAACTTTGTAGCCCCAGGATTGTTTAAGTCACAGTGCAATGCAATGGCACGGCAGCCCCAGCTCCTGGCTTGAGCCTCAGCTTTTGCTATGAGCTTTTTAGCTATTCCTTTGCGTCGGAATCTCTCCCGAACAGCAACATTTGATATATATGCAATTCCAGTCCTATGATAAATTCATCAGTGATGCACTTGTGAGGAATAATTAATTAAATGGACCATAAAATTCAGTCTCCTCATTTTCCACTAAAATCTATAGAGAACTTATTTTTTGCTGCCCCCCTTCCCCCCCCCCCCCCCCCCAAAAAAAAAAAAAAATCTCTTCTTCCACCACAGCTATATGATTTCTGCTTTATAATTTCTGAAGAACATGTATACAGTGAATAAAAAATATAGTTAAAAACAAAGAGACTTATCCTTTCCTTTTTTGAGAGGGGGGTTAGGGAACATAATTGCTAAATGGTTTTGGCATGTCTAGTGTCAAAAAGAAATGGGAAATGGTGGGTCAAACTGGTATTAAACTCTCATAAATTATGAGATGTAAAAGAGCTAGTTTTGCAGGAGGGCAGGGAACTATAGAAGAAAGATCAGCCAAAACCAAGTCAAACTACTGCCTCAATATCTTTACTAATTACTATATAATGATCATTATAAAACCATAAAGATCATTTTGAGCTATCAGTAACTACAGCTCCAAATACAGAACATATAGTGATTTTCATAAATTTAGCAACGATGTGTGGCACAACTAACAGAATTAAAATCACATATTGTTTCAATTATGAAAAACATGATTGACTATGAGAGCACCAAACATAAACACATAATGGTCATATTATTTCAGTTATGAAGCACATGATTGACTATGTGAGAACTGAACATAATCACATAATGGTCATATTGTTTCAGTTATGAACCATGACAAATGCCAATGATCATTGTTAGAATTATAGTTAAGTGATTAAATTCACTAAAAGCCTAAGGCTTTTGGGACAATCAGTAATTTGACATGGTATTAGAGCAGGAGATCTTGAATTAGATCCTTGTCTTTACTCTACCTCACATTTAAAATATTAAAAATCTCTTGTGTTGGGCCCCTCACTTATCAAGGGCAAGTTTAGGCCCACATGTGAGAGGGAGTGTTAGAATTATGGTCAAGTGATTAAATTTACTATTTCCTAAAAACTTAAGTTTTTGGGACAAACGGTAATTTAACAATCATATTATTAACAATGACTTTTTTATCCAGCCTAGCATTCATGGATGCCTATTTAGGTGAATCTTCATTTCACAGGATCAAAATGTTTGTTTCTTATGTGATTCAATCATCAACTATAAAAAAACAAATGGTGGTTTCAAATAGTATAGATATCTGGGCTATGGTGCATCTAGAAAGTTATTCACCAGAAGAAGATGATAAAAGTTCTAATTGGCTTTATTTTCAATGAGGCTGCACAAAGGCAACAATCAACATAGCTAAAAAGAAGGAGATCAATTCATCTGGAACTTAGTTGCACACAACTTAGATGGCTCCGCAAGATTTTTTACTTGTCAATAAAAATTCAATAAGGCCAAGGGTATATAACAAAATCACCTTCTCTGCCGGAGTCGTCCTTTCCTTGGAAGGAAATCAGCCACAGTATCAATTGTTAAAATTCCAGCCACATACCCCCTATTGAGACTGAATTTCCCATCAAAACTACCAATTTTGAAATCTTCGGGTCCAAAAAGGAAGGTTTCATCAGTAGAACTACCAAGTACAGCAACCAAACAAGTTCTCCTGCAACCATCAGGTACAGACAATCCTGCTAGCATTGCCACCAGCCTATCAAGCCTCAGCACAAAATCTAATGGGAAGTTGTATTCAGGGAAGAAAGAGCTGCAGTGGGTCTCAGCCACTTCCCAACAGTCCTCTAACCTGGCCTCCCTAACAACAATTCCAGGAGACACAGTGGGAAATAAATCAACCACTTGACTCGCTCGGCAAACTCCTGCACCCAGAAAACATAGTTAACCAAATAAAACCTAATGGTGCAAGTAACCCTAATTATTTAAATGAAAACTATGAGGTTCATTTCTTTTTTCTTGTAATTCACCGACTCCAACACTCTGGTGGGTTGCCAATGAAAAAAAAAGGCCTCACTCATCTAAGCATAGAAACCAAACCTAAGGAGCAAGAAACAAATAAAAATTTGCATCACATTGATTGATGAGGGTTATTTACACTGAAATTTTAAGACTAAATTAAGCTATATATAAAATTGACATGATGCACAGTGCCTATTTTAGAAGAATGGATCCTAAATATGGAAAATGGGAAGAAGTGCAGTGCTGCCATCAAAATTGATTCACATTGTTGTGTCACTGGAACAGCAATTGTAACTTTGACCAGATTTCAAGATCTAGTTTTCCTGCCTGCTAGTAGCCTAGTACAATTCTTAGCAATGGTAGCCATAATTTATCTAAGATAAATTGCCCAATAACAAGCTTTGCTTGACTTAATTTTTGCTCCTTCCTTATCCTGAGTTAAAAGGGGAAAAAAAAAAAGATATCAAAGTCTCAAAGACGAGTTTCATCTTTCTTGTTTACTTTAAGTTCTCAACACCAAGGTAAGCTGATTGTTGCACCACTTCTTATAAATTGATAATTCAGTGTTGCCTATAAATGTGACAAAAGAACAAAATTGGTGATTCTTCTTTAAATTGGAAGCCAAAAAAGTCCAAGCTAAAAACTTAAACCCACAAAATATTAAATACCCAATAGTGCCGGTGATGTTTCAGATCCAGCAGCTATGTATTCTCAAAGAAAGATATAAACTTTTTACATAGGCACACACATGTAAATTGAGAAAATATATGTAAAAATTAATAACGAAAGTCACAAACTTTTTACATGTACACAGATGTAAATAGAGAAATATATATGTAAAAGCAGTAAAGGAAAATTGGGGTACCAGATTTGGAGGGACAAAAGGGAGAGAATTCATGAGAGGAGCGATGATGATGAGCCCTTGGAGTGGAAAAGAAAGATGGGTTTTGTTTTTGTGGCTTCTTCTTGAAAGTAAGACAAGAAGAGGTGGTTTTAGATGAGTTTACAAAGGTTGAGGTTGGGGACACTGAGACGCCAAGTGGTATGCTCCGCATTTCTTGGAGGATTTCTTAAACTCTGTCCTGTCCCTCTCTTTCTTAAGCTAATAAGCAAAAGCTAAACAATCGGAGATTCTGTTTGGTTTTTGCTCCAATGACCCATAAGTTGCTACGTATAACTGACTTACCTACCACACGTGTGTTTTTGCTGAACTTCAAAATTGACGGATTGAGACGCACGTGTAAGTTAGAAATTCAGGTGGTGAGAGTGAGACTTGTCCTTCATGTTTTTAGTTTTACGGAGAGAATCACGGCACTAATAGCGCAAATATTACTACTATTTTTATTTTTTATGAACAAATATAATTGGGTATTTGTGGTTGAGCAAAACTACATTAAGGTGTACGAAGCTATGACAAGTTTTTTTTTTTTTGAGAATGAACTATGATAAGTTCATATGTAAGAAGTTAGCCTGACTTTATTTATTTCTTTGATGGGTTTCCATTTATGCATTTCTTGAATGGAAGCAAATTGATTATCAATGTTTAAAAACCAAAGTGATAGGTTCACCGTTAGAAGTAATGCCCCCACTAACGAGAAAGTATCTTTACCGTTGGATGTATGAGACGTATGTTTCACTGACATTTGGGTCTTATAATTAGATTTATGAAATGCATAAATAAAAAATTTCATTCACTAACCCAGTTTTCAATATTGAATACAAATTATTTATCTCACTTTTTGTGTACTATTTCATACTTTATCACCTATAGTTTATAATCAAAGTTTAAAATAGAGGAAAAAAAATTAGACATATGACATATCACAATTGATAGACTCTTGTGTGGCACTAGGCATAGACAATATGATCACTATCCGACATGCAAGAATATATCACCTAAGCAACCCCAAACACATCAGTTCAACCAAATTGATAAAAAAAAATGTTTATTACAATTAGATTAATCTCAATCATAGTTTTTTTGGTTGTTATGATTAATAAGAATTGGAAAATTTTAAAGCTATTACTAATTTTACTACAAAAATCCAACGAATTATTGTGACAATAAATGTGTTAATCCAACTGTTACTAATTGTAGTTATTGTAGCATCACTCTAAAGAATTATACCAAGTATAACTTCTTTTTTGAGGAACTTACCAAGTATAACTTAAGCATATTTTTTTTTTTTTTTTTTTTTGATAGCAACTTAAGCATAATTATATGTTAATCCAGCTATAAAAGGTCGTACCAAGGTCTAATATAATATTTAGAAATAAAAAAAATACATTATATTTGTGTGAATCTTTATATTTGAAAAACATTGACAGACAAAAGTCTGTTTATGAATAATTTTTTCTTTTTTAAGTATTTTATCTTATTTGTTTCTATACAGCTTTTTAAATCCTTAAATTTTTTTAAAATAATTATGGTTTGACCAATTTTCAATAAATAAAAAAATAAATTTTTAAATTTTTTTTTTTTTTTCCAAACGCACTTTATTAGACTGGTTCACCGTATTCAATTAAAGGAAAAACCCATCCAATCCAAACCAATGCTAAAACTGTTTAAACATATTAAACTATGAATCAAACCGAAAATGTGACCACTTCATGGTTCATTTCAATCCCATAGTTTTTAAAATATTTTTTAATTATAATATCGTTTAATAGAATAAATGTCAATCAATTTGCCAAATTCCAATGCGTTTTTGAGCGTTTACTTGACAAGATCGTATGTCCGTCAAAGATTAAAGAAACACGCTTTTATATGGTTTTTTTTTATTATTATTATTAATTTTTTTTTATAACATTTTGTAGCCATATAATCTTTAATTTGACAAACAAACACAAAATTTTGAGTGTCTTGCCATATGCAGGATCTTCCATTTTTTTTTTTAATATTTTTTATGGGAATATTTTATAGTACCCGAGTTTTTGGGGTATATTATTCACTCTGATCATAATATCATATACATGTATTCTAAGTATGTTAATCTCTACTATTCCTTCATGAATATAAATAAAAGGGTAAGATTAAAACACTTCAAATAAAAAGATTCTCACTAAAACCCACCATAGCCTAGAGGTACCATAGAAGAACCAAGCCTATCAAGAGAGAGAGAGAGAGGGTTCACAATTGAAAGCCATTAATCAACCATAGGAAAATTTGACATTACAAAGAAAAACTCACATTAACCTCTTCCATCTATTTATAAATTATCTAAAAAAACGGAATGATCTCTTTTCCCACCTCTTTTTGCCCTGACAGTTTTTATTCAGATCAAGTGTACTGTATAGGGTAGCGTTATTTTTGCACTCAATTTTGTATTCTTTCCCACCATGTTTCACATGGAGAGATCCATTAACATGATGGTATGGAAGAATGCAAACATGGCTTGGGAATATCATTTCCCAAAAGGACAATATCTAGTACAACTGCACCCGAAGATGGAATTTCAGATCCTTAGAAATCAACAGGAAGACTAGTTAGAAAAGCTAAGGTGTGGGGAGACGTGGACTTGCCAAAGAGGGAACACCAAGAAGGAAGCTTTTCAAGAACCATTTCAGTTTTTGGTGTTAACCTGTTCCAATCGGTTCTCAGCTTCAGAAGGGGTCGCTGTTCACCTCTCTGCCCATCCACATTGTGAGCCGATTGCATAAATTCTGACTTCCAGATAAGAGTTAGATTAAATATTGTAGGTGAATGCTTCCCACCCGAAAATTGAATAATGTGCCATCCATCTACACTGCTCTTGATACCAGATCGAACTAACTCCTCTGAATTATCTGCATTCAAGACTGAATATTGAGAGAGATAAAATAATGTTGGGTAAGTTAGCACTTAGCAGTCATATGGGGCACCACACCACAGACAACAACATTTAGCACACAACTTTCATCTTAAAATGTTCTCCATATTTTGCACGGAGGCATCTGTACTGGCTATACCCGGTCACAGTGTAGCTCAAAACAAACTGATGATCACATAAAGTGTTTTATGTGTCAATTTTACATGCTATCCTAGAAGACTTGCAAAAAAGTTGACCCTCATTGCATGGGACAACCTGCTCAACACCAGAAATGATGAGGTACATCTATAAAAACAAATGAAAAAACATATGAACAACTCCAAGTGCCGTACTTTTTGGTTCTTCAATTAAATTCAACCATGTGGCTGCATATACCAATGTGGCACATAGTTGAATTTAATTGTTCTTGGAAAAGATAATACACAAAATAGTTGAATTTAAGTGGGGAACTTAAATTACAGCACCTGAAAAGTTGTACCTAAGTTTTGCCCCAAAAATAAAAAGACATGATATATTATCAAATCTTGTGTTAAACAAGTGGGTTGGACTTTAAAAATACATCTACTACATAAGTTTAAATTATTTTAAATGCTGACCATTTCTGCCCTAGGGCAACCAACTTTGGGCATGCCCCATACCATGGCATCTGTATATGGAGCACCAGTCTCCATGTAGCATAACCCCACTGACAACAGAATTCATTATCTACTAGATGTTCTGAAAAAATGAATGTTTGCAGAAGAACAATGCCTCTCTCAAAACAAACAGCATGAATGAATGGAAAAATAAAGTCAATAGGAATAAAGAATGTGCGTTGATTAAAGTTCATTGTACCTTCAAAACTGAAATCTTCTATTTCCTCAGTATTGACTGCAAGAACCCAACGAATCGAACCTTTAGTATCAACTGAAACTCTTGTTATTCTTGCTTTCTTCTTAACATCACTATAGACATGAAGCAGGGGAATATCTGATTCGCTCCACCCATCTTCAGTGTCATCATAGGTCCAACAACCATATTTGACTGAAAAGGCAACAAAATCAACTACTTTATCTCTACCACAATTCAAACCTTCTTTAATCTGTTCAACCTCCTTGTTCAACTTTCCAGGAGTTGTAGAAAACAAAGATACATATGAGCTAATGTCTCGTTTTCCCTCAAATGTTCCAGTTGTATCTACAACATGAACAACCTGAAAAACATTAAAAAAAATTAAAATTAAAATCTCCACATATGCAAGGAAAAAAAAGGGTACTGGCACGGAGAAATTAGACAACAACATAGCAATGGCTGGTCAGTAGTTGCAAGCCATTATATTTCATGCCTATAAATTGAAAAGCTTCGACAAAGCCAACTTCCCTCAATTATGCTCCTCAACTGTTGTAACAGAAATATGCTACTCCGTGTTTGCATGTGTGTATATAAGCATTGTGAATGATGCAGAGTCAGTACAGTATTATGTGAACAATGCAAATTACAACTACTACTTTCAAAGCAAACATCATAAGTGGCAAAGAGAAACAAAAGAGGTGCGACTGGAAACTAACGTTTACAGCTCTGGCAGTGTCTTCAGTAAATGGTGGAACAATACCCAAGAATACTGCAGTGAATGAGAGGCCAAACAGTAAGCAAGTTGCAAGGACAATTGATCTTTTTGCACCTAGTCATCAATACATGTAAAAAGAGTTAGAATTAGTAATACCAGGCAATACACAACCTCATAAATGTAGATGCAACACCTTAATATTTAAGGGGAAATACGCCAACTTAGGAGAAAAAAGAAAACAGTTAGTGTAAAAATAGTTTGATTCTTTCAAACAAAAAAAAAATGTGGACACATAAGGCATCATACTACTCAGCTCAAAGAAGCTTTAAATCCTCATCACTTGGGATCTGTAACTTTTGGCATAGAGTGCAGATGCTAGTTCTATCCAAGGTAATTTTTAAACCAAAGTGAGATGAGATGTAATGCCCGGCATTTTCTGAACCAAGGTGACATCTGAAGCCCAACATTTCTGTTTCCAAATTATCTAAGCAAATGCATTTATGCAAAGTGCATTCAAATCACTGCATGACTGGTTAATTTGCTAGCACTGATGATAGCAACACCCACACAACCAGATATGTCAACATCACATGCAACAAAGGAAAAAGATTCAATAAACTAATACCTGAAATATGGACATACGAAAGAAGATACACCAAAGTCAGGCATATGACAGCAGCAATAAAGGCAGCAATTATTACATTCCCCAACCACTCGGGTGTGCTACCAGGATTCCTGCATGAAAATACAACGCAGGCTAAGCAGTCACTTCCTAAATGTCTAGCAAATGAAGAATAGAAGTTCAAATTGCAAAGCAGAAACATGCATGGATCAATATGAGAACATGGGTATCAAGTAGCTGAATGTACCAGCTTGCCGGAAAGAATTGCTCACATGGACAATACTAGGCTAGGGTGTTATAATTGATACTGTTTAATAGTAAGGCCCATCAATGATCATTGTGTTGAATATGGCAGCTTACCGTGCTTAACAAACAATGAGAACATGGAAAAAGAAGCAAGAATTTCAACTCAAAGGCATAAGACGTTTAAGAGTTGTATCATGTTTGTAGATTTACAAGAGTGCCATAAGCTATACCTATCAAATCGAACCATATTCCCAATTACTGTGCCAGCCAACTGAATAAAAATGCCAGCAGAAATTAAAATTGGTACAGCTAGGCCCATCAGCAATGTTGCAAGTTTGAGTGGCTTTGGTAAACGGGCTGGACTTAGAGTTGCCTCAAGCAAGCCATCTAAATAGTCAAGCATAACAATTCAGTTAGAAGCAAAAACTACCAACAAAATGTGTCCCACTTGTCATCAATAAGCGTCATGTCATCATACATGCATTCCATAGATCAAACAAGGACCAGTTAAGATGGTTATATAAGTAAACTTACAAGCAAATGTTGGTAGAACCAGCCAAACAAGAGCCAAATAAGACGACCCAATTTTATAATAGTTTCCCATTACAAGAAGAATGAGCCACTGAACAGATCCAGCTTTATAAATCCATCTTTCAGACTCTAACTTGATCAAGTCAGCTTGAATTGCAGGTGACAGTAGCTTTCTCTTGGAATATACAGTGGACAAATAAGTTTGAAGAAAAAGATAACCCAAGTGTTGACCAGTCAATGCGCCAAGAAGAGCAGGTGCAGCAAATAACCCAACTACCAACCATGGGTTTGCGACATAGGGCAGTGGTGATGAAGAGACTAAGGGAAGAATAAATGCAACGAGTACAGAAAAACCTAATGCCAATATCCACATAAGGATAATGCTCAAACATGACAGGGCCAATGAAACTGCGGCAGGATAACCACCCATAAGCAATGATGCAATCCAAATGAGAAGTGATTGTATTATTACTGAATTGTAAAGCATATTTGCGAAATTTTGGCTGAATACAACCATATATATCCCCTGAGATTGCAACAAGTGTTAGAATCACCACATTATAAACTTCAAAAAAGAAGGAAAATGAAGGAAGAAATAGAGTGCTAAGCCAATAACAGTGATAAAAGTCTGCAGTTATAGGTACCAAAATGTCAAAATATATGGCAGCATTCTGGCCTTTATTTTCCTCTTGTTCCATTGCATTGCCTTTAGGAAGATGAGGGGATGCAGCAGAGTGAATCAGAAAAGATAGCATATTTTCTCCAAGATGTTGAAGAGACCCTGGTTTCAGAAGCTCTAATTTGTCATTCTGCATGAGGTTAAAAATTCAAATAGTAATCAGTAAATTCAACATGAAAATCCTAGGAAATATTGTGTAAGTTCTGTTTCCTCAATCCCCTTTTTTTTCTAGGGAAATATTCAGAATCAAAATGTAGTAGAAAATTATATAGCTTCCAAGCTTCAAATGCCCTTTGTAATTTTAACTAGTTAACCGCGTCTTGGCACATTAAAACTAGCCCAAATTTCAAATGCAAATAAAGTTAATATGATATGTGTCAAGTTGGTGGTAAGGACATTTTTTCACGAGGTTAACGTTGCTGATTCAAATGCTTAGTTTTCTTCCCCCACCCCCCCACCCCACCTTTTTTTTACCCAGAGTTAGTTGATATCAGATGATGTCTATACAACTGTTAGATGACAGGTATGTTTGTCTCAACCCTTCCTTATTGTTTTCTCTCTGGCGATTGGTTTATGTATGTCAAAATACAAGCGGAAACATTAACAAGTGAGCATCTGCCTAACTCAAAGCTGCTCTCCTACACATCCCCTCATTGGATCAATTAAAAAGATGCTTCCTCAGGCTTCAGCCCATTACAGCACAGAATAACACTCATTATGCAGCAAAGGGTGTGTGTGCGTGCCACAGTGCACCCAACCAATGCCATCCACCTAGTTAAGCAAATATTTCTGAAGATTGGGTTGTGAAAGTTAGGCAATTTATGACAATGGCATCACTTCAGATCAAGTTAGCTAATGGTTGCACAATGTGCTTCGTCATACAGAACCACCTTAAGTAGTTGCGGTCTTAATTCTACTGTTTGACCAAAATAAGAGGGGGGAAGGGGGGAATCAATGTACAGTAGTGAAAAGCAGAAGAAACTGTTTTAGATGAATTTAAGGGGGGAAAAAAGACAAAGTGGAAAACCTTGGTGTGGTATACTGCACTGTTATCTGTGTATGCAAAGTCAAGCCCTGAAAGGCCAGCAACCTCTTTGTATACTTGGAAATCTGTTGAAGATTTTATGGCTCCAGAAAGAAAAAGATCCTGCAGCATTAAGTTACTCAGCTTAAGTAATCTTCCTGAATAAATGCACATCAACTATCAAAAGTGATACAGGAGAGAAGAAAAAAAAAGCATCAAGAAGAAGAATTACAAACCTGTGCTATGATTTGGCCAGATGGATATTTAGCTACCGACGCAAAGTTTTCAATAGCCCAAGGATGAGGACCAGCCTATCAGATGAGTAAATAGAGATAAGATGGGAAAACCATTATTCAAAGCAGATCATGGGGATCGATAGACAACCTTTGAAAAATATAAAGAAAAATAGATATCTGATACACAATAGATATTTTGCCAACAATATCAACTTAAAAGGAAATACATAGTGGACTGCCATAACAATTGGACCATTTGCCCAATTCAAGAAGGTCAATGTACCATCCTTATCTTTGATAAATGGAAATTTTGGGGGTCTGCACTGTGAGACATTGGCACCCATGTAAGATGCAACATAACATGAGTATGGGTGGACATGTGCCCAACTTGCCCATATCAGGCACTTGTCCAGGATGGGATAGAGAAACACCTTTTTTTTCTTTTTACAAGTTTTAGCCCCAGTGGGAGGAAGAATGGGGAGATTTGAACTAGTGTCATCCACTCCATTAGATGTTATTCCCAGAGAAACGAATTCTTAAGCGCTAATAGATCCCAAAGACGATTTTTAAAAAACATTATTTTTTCTCTGATGATTGTCTCAAATTGATTTTTTCTATTGATGATCGTCTCTAATTAACTGGAGAGACCAATTCGAACAGGGTAATACACCATGTGAATTCAGCAGTATCATCTCGTCTCAATACTGTGATTAGACATCAGACATATAGTCATATACAGCTGCATCTTACATAGCTTACACGGTACATGTAAAACATATTTAGACAATCACCATCTATGTGGAGTCCAGCTAACCAGAAAGTTGATGTTAACCACATGGAGCTATAAAAGAATCCAACACTAGGGAGATATGATCCATAAACTAGACCTGAAATATGCCAGACTTCCCTCCAATACCCATGGCCTCCAAATCAATAGCCATACGGAGAGTTTCATTCCAGGGGTGCTGCATCAATAAATTCAAAATTAATACTCCTACTGGAAAGATTATGGTTTAGGTACTTACAACAAGGTGGAGCAATGCAGAAGAGTAATTACATCCACACAGGTAAGAAACAATTCATGAAATAGATTTTTCAAAAACAATCACTCAATTGTAAAGATGGTTATGTAATAACATGAGCGTAAAATTCTTGTAAGTCCATTCAACACATAATGAACCATCTCCATAAACATTTAGGTTTTTAGTTGTTCAATCTAAAACATTGAACGAAATTCTCCTTCAAATTCTATTCACAAACCACATCTAATTCCATCAAACGCAAGTTTATGACTAAAATCAGACCCTAATGGGAAAGATATTTAAGTAGTTTTCTTCATTGATTGATATTTTTTATTTATAATTTTTGTTTTTTACCCATATATCTGCGGTTTTTATTTTAATCAATATCATGTTAACCCATGAATGAAAAAAAAAACGTATATAGAAATTGAATTGTGCAACCATGAGTAAACAACTTCCCTACGTGTTTGCATTTATCTTAAGAACTAGATACAGAATCAATTCTTGTCATTCATTATACTAGAAGATAACATAAGAGCACATTATCTCAAAATGAACTAAGGCATGCAATAAACAACTTCAAGCAGCTTCATGTAAACCATACATTATGGGAGTACAGTACAACCTTATCATATGGTTTATTATACTACCGAATCTATATCAGAAAAGATTAGTAACCAGAATTAGAGGATGCACTAAAAATGCTACCAACCTGAGTTACAAAGCTATGAGCACCATTTAGACCCTCCTCCTCCCCAGTATTAAATAGAAATATAACAGCATGCTTAAACCCAGCCCACTGAGAAAACCCTCGAGCAAGTTCCAACATAACAGCTATACATGAACTGCAATCTCCGGCTCCTCCCCTGCAACATGCATTGCATTTTTTTTAAGTAACAAAGTAGATTTTATGATTCAAAAGGAAATATTTGCAAGAATAAACTTAAAAAAGCATCACGTGAGAGAAGAAAGCAGAGAATATGCTAAAATATCTTGCAATTGCCCATGCTAATCACTGAATGAGAAGAGGGAGAAATAAAAAAATAAAAAATAAACATAAATTCTCCTTGAAGAGGGGTTAAATGGCTGACAGCCACAACTACTTGAAACTTGTTAAGGATGAGATTAGGGTATCAAAATCTCAATTTTAGTTTGATGCAGGACAATAAGGGGGGGAACTTGTGTTTGGGTGGTTTTCAAGCTTGTGGGTGGCTGTTGACTTTCAGTTGTGCTCTGATACCAAAATTTGACATAGGACAAATTCACAACTAATGCAACACCAAAGATGAAGAATAAAAAAACAAAAACAATCTAGGAATTAGTACCTAGGCTTGCTTGAATTCAACACTAAGCAAGAGAAAACAAACCTAGGAATCAGTACCAAACCATTGGGAAAAATTTAACTGAAATTTTACTGATCAAACAAAGTCTAAACAACTTTAATAAAATTCCAAACCGATTATCCTAGTAGGAATAGAGAATAACTATACTAACCTAATAAGAAAAAAAAATCTAGACCAATTAGGGAACGAAAAGCTTTGACTAATTACATAAAGTACATAAAATAAACACAAACCCTAAACATTAATTGATTAGGCCCTTAGGCCTATCTAATAGCAGGCCCCATCCATATCGCTACAGGTTTGGCTCCCTTCTTTTTGTGTCTACCCCCATAAGCCTATGTAATTGCATGCCTATATCTCATGTCCGCACCATAGTTTTGCACGGACAAATATCCATTATAAGATCTTCTTTTTTTGGTTTTTTTTGGCCGACACAGAAAAATTCTTTTCTTGACTTCTCTCAATGTAGTAATGCACATAACAACATGAAATCCAAAAAAAAAAAAGGGATAATTACAACTTACCCACTTGTGATTTGCCTCTAATTTGATTTGCCTACCCGTGGTTTAAATTTTGACACTTTACCCACCTGTGATTCTCACCGTTACTCTAACACATATTATGTAAAAAATAAAAGCCCAAACAGATCAAAACACTCTCACTCAAATCTTAAACATGAAGAACATACCCAAATTTTGAAACTTGAGTTGGCTCACTAAACCCAGAACATGAAGATTAATCAAAAACTAAACCCAGATTTTTCTGTTTTTCATGTTCAAACTAATTGTACCCAAACTAAACCCACAATCATGTTCTGGGTTTAGTGAGTCTAAAGAAAAGTAGAAGAACATACCCAAAAACTAAACCACCATGCATCATCGTTCCCAAACATTTCTATAATCTGGTTCAGTAGGTTCTTTTGCCCAACATAAAGAGATTCCATAGTCTTATCTATCTATCTACTCCACTCTTTGGTCCATTGCAAGGCTCTGATCGATAGACTGATACCACTGCACGGATGAAGGAATACAATCTGATTTTTATTGTTACTCGGAAGAACTTCCAATGCCATCAGGAACCTTCCCAGAGAACTGGTTCTTACCCAAGTTAATGGCTCTCAGATTATTCGAACCTTCAATACCCTTTGGAATCTCACCCTCCAAGGAGTTATCCGATAAATCCAGTGATCTAAGCCCATTCAAAGACCAAATCCCAGATGGAAAAGACCCCAAAAACTGATTCGACAAAAAGTTAATAGACGCAAGAGTTAAACATTAAATTGTCTGCTTTCTTCCCAGAAAGCTTGTTCTTGGCCAATGAAATGACAAGTAGAGACCCACATTGCCGAAAGAAATTTGTGACGTGTTTGATTTGGTTTTAATCTTCAGTTGCAGTGGTTGTGGGTTATGTTCAAAATTTATGGGTTTAATTTTTGGTTAATCTTCAAGATTTCTGGGTTTAGTTTTTGGGTATGTTCTTCTACTTTTCTTCAGACTCACTAAACCCAGAACATGATTGTGGGTTTAGTTTGGGTACAATTAGTTTGAACATGAAAAACTGAAAAATCTGGGTTTAGTTTTTGGGTATGTTCTTCTACTTTTCTTCAGACTCACTAAACCCAGAACATGATTGTGGGTTTAGTTTGGGTCCAATTAGTTTGAACATGAAAAACAGAAAAATCTGGGTTTAGTTTTTGGTTAATCTTCATGTTCTGGGTTTAGTGAGCCAACTCAAGTTTCAAAATTTGGGTATGTTCTACACGTTCTTCATGTTTAAGATTTGAGTGAGAGTGTTTTAATCTGTTTGGGCTTTTGTTTTTTAAATAATATGTGTTAGAGTAACAGTGAGGAGAGGTGGGTTATAGCACAGTAAGGGTGAGAATCACAAGTGGATACCGCGGGTAGATAAGGCAAATCAAATTAGAGGAAAACACAGGTGGGTAAAGTTAATTATCCAAAAAAAAAAAAAAACTAGTTTTTAGAGTTTGTGTAATGATACAGGAACTTCGTGGCCAATACTGAAACTTTTAACCATGAAAAAACAACATAAATCGTCACTTTCACCAGCTACCATATAAAAATTGCTTTCTCTACTGAGCTTGCACTATACAAATTTGACAGAAGATCAATCAAGTAATTTGCAACAAAATGAAAATACAGAGATTGAACATACGTGGAGAACACGGTATCAATATGAGAAGAGACCAGAATAGCATTTTGTGCTGCTTTGGATTCAAATTTTGGCAAAATTCTCAAAACGACGTGGTTTAGATCCGAATACAGTAGCGTTTTCCCCAAAAACAAGCCACTGGCCATCTGGTTTGCGCCAGATCGTACATGAAAAGCCTCCACATCAACCTCAACCTCCCAGTGCGCCTTTTCCTTGATATTCTTAGCCGCTTCCAAAACATACTGCGCGTCACGGAAAAAAAGCATTCAGACCGGAATTTCATCAAACACCTGGTGTGCAATACAACATGTGCATAGATTTATGTACCTCAAAAGCGAGGTCGAGAGCATCGGAACCGACGGAATGAGGACCTAAATCGGTCAAGGCTTGGATGTGCTTCAACGCTTCGATTTCGGAAAAGCCTCTTTTGCCGGCCTGCTCGGCTGTGATAGGCGCCGGCAAGCTCTGGAACTGGTGCTGATACACGGACCAAGAGCTGTACACGATCAACGCGAACAAGGTAAGAAACACAAACGGTGATCTCCGGGAGCTATTTACACGAACTTTCGCTCCCGCATCTTTCTGATCAATTTCGGATTCCGAACTCGGTTCTTGACTCGCTGAACTCGGTTTTTCCGACGAGATTTCCGTTCTCCGTCGCATTTTCCCTCAAAGAAATGGATAAGGAAATTTGAAAAAGAACAGTAATATTGTGGAATTAAGCGCACCGTTTTAAAGAGAAGAAAAAGTAGTGACGTATTACTGTGTGATTGTTAGATGGGGTTTGGGGTCTTAGACTTTGGGGATTTGATGAAGCTCGATCAATTCCAGGCCGTTGAGATTTCATTTATGGCAAAGAGTTTAATAGAAACAGAAACATTTAAGCGATGACAGACCGTCCAATCAGTACCCACGTGGATCGCTCTTCTAATAAACGACATCGTTTCGCGGACAAAACGGGTAGTACTGAAATGAAATGAAGCTATTTCTTGATATATCGGTTTCAGAGTCAGTGGTCCCCACACTGCGCCACTTTTGTTTTCTCTACCAAAAGAAGGAAAATTTATTGACAACTGATGTGGTCCTCTGAGCTTCTTAAGAAATTATTGCTTCCGAGAGGACCACTAGTCCTCTCAATCCTCCCAACTTCTTAAGAAATTATTACTTCCTCCTCGAGGACCACTGGTCCTCTCAGTCCTCCCACCCAATTAAAAAGTGTCACTTAATTTAAATTTATGACTCAACTCCACATCACCACTTAACCATTAAATTAACTCTTGTTAAAAAATCAAACCATGGTTAAAAACTAATAGAAACACAGCAGTACCAACCGGATCATTTAACCCAAAATCATCGATTCAAAATTTCTCTCAAACCCTTAAAACACATCTGCCTCTTTCTTTCTCTCTCCCTCTAGCTCTATTTCCCCCAATAAGAGAAGAAATTCCCCCTCTTTCTGTATGAAATTGAAATTTAAAGAAGTGTTAAGTCATGGAAGGCCGCCGTTTTCACAAGAATTTCGACAGTGATACAGTCAGTGGAGGCCCAAAGGAAAAACCAACAATTTCCATGGCGGCTAGTTTTGGTATCGGTTTTGGTGGGGATGTGAGAATTTTGGGTTGTAGCATCTTTGTCGAGAAGCAAAGATAGGACCCAAAGCCCACAAGCTCCGATCGGTTTTGGTTTTAAGACTCATGCTTATTCGATCTTAACAGGGATGTGGTTGATGAAATGAATGCATACAGATGTTTTAAGTTTTTTTTGAATTTGTAATGTGGGGAGGTTAATATCCCGAGTCCTAGTTTTTAACTCGAGATTGTGATTGTGAGTCTTTTAGTTGTTGGGTTTCATGGTTTTGCATTTGAATGTTGTTGTTGATGCTGCGAAATTGATGTCCCAAAGTTTTGAAGAAAGATTGTATCAATGGCTTTGAAGAATTGGTTCTGATGTGATACAAGGCCAAAATACTGAGGCATGTGCTAAGGCAATGGTGTGCATTAAGGTGTGTTGGGTGATACACAGCTGTGTGCATTGAGGTGTGCACTGGGGTGCGTGGGCTGCTGCTGTGTTGTGCATAGGAATGGCAATGGGTCGAGGTCGGGTTTTTGCATACCCGGACCCAACCCACGGGTTTGGACACGCAACTCAGACTCGACTCGATTATTAATCGGGTTTTTTTCCCGGGGCCCAAACCCGCTCCGCCGAGCCCCATAGCCCAAATCGTGGCCAAACAAAAAAAAAAATTTTTGAATGAAGCCCAAATTCATTTTTGTCTCCCTCATCTCTGTTTAGGCACTGCATTTACAACAAACACAAAACACAATATACACAATTTCTTCCACAATATATTACAGTTACACCTAGGGGTGTTCGCGGTGCGGTATGGTGCGGTTTTGGGCCATTTTTAGTACCGCACTTTACAGTGTGGTTTACCTAAAACTATAACTACACCGCACCTTGTTTTTGCGGTCACATGTGCGGTGCGGTGCGGTTTAGAGTTTAGCCAAAACCATAACCGTGCCACACCTAATTTTTGCGGTCATATATGCAATACTATGTAAGATGCGGTTTGAAGTTGGTATATTTTTCAAATTTTGAGCTTTTCCTACTCAACCCAAAACTAATTTTTCCCTTTTTTTGGGTCAAGTTTTAAATTATTGAGTTAGTTTTTCTTTATTTTAAGTTGGCTTTTCTAGTCAACACTTGTTATGGTTATTAAACTTTTTTTTTTTTTGGAAAACTAGGGTTATTAAACTATTAATAATATATTTAATATTAAAAATAAATAAATATATTAATATATAAAGAGGGTGTGGTGCGATGCGGTGCACTATTACTTGCGATGCAGTGCGGTTATGCCATTTTGCGAGCGGTTTTTGCGGTTTGTGCAATTTATGCGGTTTGGTAAACACCCCTAATTACACCACAAAGTCTCAGAATTTCAAGTCTTTAAACTACAATAGCTAGAAGTAGCACAACCCATCTGTTGAAGTCCATAGTTTAAGTAGAAGACACCAAACAAAAAAATTGAAACAAACATATCATATTCTCAAAGACTCATATTAAAAAAAAAAAAAAAAATGAAGAGAAGTATAGAACAGATTGGCGGTGAGAGCTTAGGCTGACGATGAGATTGAGAATGAGTGAGAGCTTGGACCGGCGGTAGTGAATGCTTGGAATGGCAGTGAGAGGCTGAGATCTTGGGCGGTGCTGCTTGAAAGTGAGTGAAAGTGTGAGACAATGTGAGCTAAGATTGAGAGAAAGAGAGAAAACAACCTGACCGGAGGTGCACGTGATGGCCGGTGGTGACAAAGATCAGACGTTGGGGAGAGCAGAGTGATGTGAGGAGAGTGAGAGGGAGTGAGAGCAGCCAAATGGGAGAGGAGAGTGATGTGAGTGTAAGAGGGTTGGCAGCTGAGTGAAATGGGATTAAGGGAGTAGGGTTTTTTTTTTTTAACTTATATATATATAGGGGTATTTTGGTATTTTATCCTTAAACGGGTCGGGTCTGGGTCCAGGTTCGGGCCGGGTATGGATAAAACCCAGACCCGCTTCGGGTTTTTTTAAAAAAAAAAAACCCATACCCGACCCTATAATTTATCGGGTCGGGTAAAATCCGGCCTATTAGGGTCGGACTAGGCCGGGTATCCGCAGGTCGGATATAAATTTCCATCCCTAGTTATGCGTGGGCTGCTGCTGTGTTGTACCAAGGAGTTGAGCAGTTGATTGGGATGGTCAGAGGTAGTTAGTTAGTTAGGTAGTTAAAGCAGGGTTGTTAATCATTGGGTAGTAAATTAATTACTTACTTTTAATGCATTGATTAGTGAGATGTAATCATTGCTTAGGGGATTAGTTAGTTAACATGGATTCTGTTACATAAATAAGCTGGATTGTATTGATGAGGGTCATAAGGAATAACACATTTGATTTCACTTGCTTCCTTTATTGCTCTGTTTTTGGTGTTTGGATCTCACTGTAAATTTTGTTCATTTTGGCAATAAAAATTCTCAATTGTTGGGTAGTTTGTTGTTGAGTTTGAGCTTGTTCCCAATTACATGAACTGCTTTTGAATAGTGCCTCTCTCATTGAGTATCAGGGCAAATTGTTGGTAATGTTGTTATAAGAGCAATTTCTCATTGAGAAGTGTAAGTATTTTGTTTTGATGGATGAACTCTTGAAAAAAATAAGGTGCTGATTCATCTTTAAAATGGGACATGGAAGAAAGAATTCTAAAACATCATTTCCCTCCCAAAACTAGGCCATATACAATATCTAATAAGAGGATCATAAGTATATTAAAATAACCACATCTATGAGCAAAGATTTTTTTTAAAACAAATTGAACCGTGCCTTACCTCTTCCAGTAGTGAGCAAGATCCAACTGTCCCTAATATAATTAATGTACTATTTCTTTTCGTTAGTGCATTTACAGAAATTGCATAGCTGCATAAACTTGGAAATAAAAAAAGGGCATATGGATCACATGCTACTTGCATGCAATTAAAACATTGGGTAACAGATAGAAGTTACAAGTAATATAGAAGATACAAATATATCAAATTAAAATTAAAGTCTCTCTCATACAGGCATGTAAGCAAAAACATAAGTACATGATAGTTTCACACTAGCTTCATTACAGGCATCAAGGACTTGTAAAGTCCACTCCAATAAGAAATCATCCAA
Organism: Quercus lobata; assembly: GCF_001633185.2. Classification (NCBI taxonomy): domain Eukaryota; kingdom Viridiplantae; phylum Streptophyta; class Magnoliopsida; order Fagales; family Fagaceae; genus Quercus; species Quercus lobata. Next base: position 55,764,804 of record NC_044911.1, read on the forward strand.
TTTCTCAATATCACATCTTTAGAATACATGGATAAATCTATGCAATAGGAACATTCCGAAACTAAAAATGTCATAATAACTGGACAGGAATTTCCATGGCAATTGTTCAAGAAATCACTTTCTAGAACTTTTATTTCATGTTGCAGTGACTCTATCTTACAAATACCATCCGCCATGCACATAAGGCACCTACTAAAACACCATTTCACTCCCATCAAATTCCTGACCATGAACAAACTAGCAAACCTTTTTTTTTCTTTTCCTTGAGAAGAAACCAACTAGCAAACTAAGATAAATTCTCCTTAAAGAGGGAGAAATAAAAAATAAAAATAAACATAAATTCTCCTTGAAGAGGGGTTAAATGGTTGACAGCCACAACTACTTGAAACTTGTTAAGGATGACATTAGGGTATCAAAATCTCAATTTTAGTTTGACGCAGGACAATAAGGGGGGGAACTTGTGTTTGGGTGGTTTTCAAGCTTGTGGGTGGCTGTTGACTTTCGGTTGTGCTCTGATACCAAAATTTGACACAGGACAAATTCACAACTAATGCAACACCAAAGATGAAGAATAAAAAAACAAAAACAATCTAGGAATTAGTACCTAGGCTTGATTGAATTCAACACTAAGCAAGAGAAAAGGAATCAGTACCAAACCATTGGGAAAAATTTAACTGAAATTTTACTGATCAAGAAAAGTCTAAACAACCTTAATAAAATTCCAAACCGATTATCCTAGAAGGAATAGAGAATAACTATACTAACCTAGTAAGAAAAAAAAAATTCTAGACCAATTAGGGAACAACAAGCTTTGACTAATTACATTAAGTACATAAAATAAACACAAACCCTATACATTAATTGATTAGGCCTTAGGCCTATCTAATGTTGGAGTATGTGTGTTTCAAACTCTTAAACTATGCTTGTGTCCCACATTGGTTAGAGATGAGTTCTCACGTAGGTTTATAAACCATTGCACCTTTTAAGTGATAGCTTGAAAGATAATGGGCTAAGGGTTGGAGTTGGGCTTGGGTTGGACTCAAGCTAGTCTCTCTCTCTCTTGGGCCTCATTCCTTTTCCCTTTCTTTTGTTTTTAGCCCATTTTGGTTCTGCTCGTTGGGGCATTTATTTTGTTGCTTGTTGGCTTGCACAGTAACCGTTGGGAGCAGCCCATATCCTTTACTTAGTCAGCTTATTAAACCCTACAACACATAGTATTCATATATCATATTTCTTCATCTTCTCCAGCCGTATCTCCCCTCTGTTTTGCTGCACATAAATTTCAGCTTCAATTTTTTTTTTAAAGAAAAGAAAGGCAAGTAAGGTTGTTCCTAGTTCTTCTTGCTTGAGTATGTGATCAACTTGAAGAAATTACTATAATCTAATCTTGGGGGATTGTTCGGCCAAGAGAGCCATTCACACCGAGTTTTACTCCGGGTGGCATGAATCAACCTTTAAAGACAACGCATTTTGCGTGATTCTATAGTTTGTGAGATATTTCTAACTTTATCTATTTAATTTTGTCATTGCTAATTTTTTAGGGTTTGTATTGTTGAATCAAAACTTGTTTATTTAGCCATATTTTTCAACAATTTTAAAGGTTGATATTTGTGTTTTAAAAATGAAGAAACAAGTTGTTGATTCTCTTAAGGTCATTTCGGAAATTACAAAACTTGAGGCTTTTAATGGAAATAATTTTAAACGTTGGAAAGAAAGGGTTTTGCCCATCTTGGAATTTACTGAAATTGACTGGGTTCTTTATGAGCCTAAACCCAAAGAAAATCCTAAAAATATAGCAAAGTGGGAAAAAACAAAACTATTAAATAAGTTGTTTGATAATTATTGTCATTTTGCTTGTGCTAAAGATTTATGGGATGAACCTTAATGGTCGTTATGGGTTTGAGGGTGAGGGTGAGGGTGCTAAAAAATTTGCTACGGCTAAATTTATGTCTTTTCAAATGGTTGAGGAAAAAAGTGTTTCTAGCCAAATTGAAGATTTTCAAAAATTAGTATCCGACCTAGCTAAAGAGGGTGATGTTTTACCTAAGAGGTTTATGGCTTATGGCCTAGTGTTTAAGTTGTCGGACTCTTGGAAAGAGTATAAACACTAGTATAGCCACCATAGAACCTATTTGAATTTTCAACAAACTATCGTTGATATTCAAATTGAAGAAACAAATAGGATGTCGAAAAAAGTTTCTAGAACTAAGGAATTTACTTCCAAGGCTAATGTTGTAGAGGGAGGATCCTCTAGACCTCCACAACATAATAAGAAACATGATTTAAAGGAAAAAAGAAAATTTCATGGGAAAAAGAAAATTTCATAATAAAAATGGCCCAAATTCTCAAATCCAAAAGAAAAAGGGTAATTGTTTTATTTGTGACAAGGTAAGTCATTATGCGGCAACATGTAGGGCGGGGGGCAACTTCAACAACAATAAGAACAACAAAGGCTCTACATCAAATAAGGCAAATGTGGTGCAAATTGAAGAGATCATTACGGCCGTGGTGTATGAGGCACACTTGGTGACAAATGTGAAGGAATGGGTAGTTAATTCGGCTTGCACAAGACACATTGGTGCATTCAAAGAGGAGTTTAGTTCCTACACTCCTATGGCAGAAGGCACCGAATGTGTCTATGTTAGGGATAATAGGTCCATGCCGGTGAGTGGTAAATGAAAAGTACTCTTAAAGCTAACTTCCGGTAAAACTTTTTCACTCAATAATATCCTTTATGTACCTCACTTTCGACACAATCTTATTTCGGTACATTTGCTTGGTAAGGCCGGTATTAAAGTTTTATTTGATGGTGGCATAGTTACTTTAACTAAGAATGAAGTTTCTGTTGATAAGGGCTATGATGATGAAGGTCTCTTTGTACTTAATGTTAATCAAGTTATTAATGAAAAATGTTCATCTTTTTGTGCTTACTTAGTTTATTCCATTGATGTTTGGCATGGTAGACTTGAACATGTTAATCTTGGCTATATAAAAAAAATGAAAGAATGTGGAATTATTAACTCACTAAGTGAAGCTAATATGGACAAATGTGAAATTTGTGCCGAAACTAAAATCAACAAGAAACCTTGTAAATCTATAACAAGAGAAATCGAGCTTCTTGGATTGGTACATAGTAACTTAGGTGACTTAAAACACACCATGACTAGAGGTGGTAAAAGATTTTATGTGATCTTTATTGATGACTACTCTAGATTCACTAAACTTTATTTACTAAGAACCAATGATGAAGCTTTGGAGATGTTTATAAAGTATAAAAGTGAAGTTGAAAACCAAAAGAATAAAAGAATTAAAAGACTTAGAACCAATAGAGGTGGTGAATATAAGTCTAATCCTTTTAAAGAATTTTGTGAACAAAATGGCATAATACATGAGGTAACTCCACCTTATTCACCAGAATCTAATAGAATAGCTGAAAGGAAAAATAGAACTCTTAAAGAAATGATGAATGCTATGCTTGTTAGTTCTGGGCTATCCTCCAACATGTGGGGGGAGGCTATTCTTTCGGCTTGCCATATTCAAAATAAGGTACCTCATAAGAAAATCGGTAAAACTCCTTATGAACTTTGGGAAGGGCGTAAACCTAACTTGGAATACCTCAAAGTATGGGGGTGCTTGACTAAGGTCATGCTACCCAAGCCTGAAAGGAGAAAACTTGGTTTTAGAACATGTGATTGTGTGTTTATTGGCTATGTTTGTAATAGTTCATGTTATAGATTTCTTATCATCAAAAGTGATATATTAGAATCATACACTATTAAATGAATCTGAAAATGCCATATTCTTTGAGCATGTGTTTCCTTTAAAAAATAAGGAAAAAGAATTTCATGATTCCATTAAAATTTCTAATGACTTTGTTGATGATGTGCAAGAAATAAAAAGGAGCAAACAAGTTAGGAAGGAAAAGGATTACAGTAACGATTTTCTTGCCTATGTCATTGAAGATGAACCTGTAAGTTACTATAATGCAATTAAATCCATAGATGCACCTTTTTGGTTGAAAGCAATTAATAATGAATTAGAATTTATTATGTCTAATCATACTTAGAAATTAGTTGAGCTTCCACCCAAGGTTAAACCTATTGGTTGCAAATGGGTTTTTAAAAGGAAATTAAAACCGGATGGTACAATTGATAAGTTTAAAGCTCACTTAGTAGCCAAGGGCTATAAGAAAAAAAATAATGTGGATTATTTTGACACTTATTCTTCGGTTACTAGAATTGCATCTATTAGAATTTTATTTGTCATTGCTTTTATTTACAAACTTGTAGTACATCAAATAGATGTTAAAATTGATTTTCTAAATGGTGATTTAGAAGAAGAGATTTATATGGAGCAACCTGAGGGTTATGTAGTTCTTGGACAAGAACATAAAGTTTGTAAGTTAGTTAAATCTTTATATAGTTTAAAACAAGCACCTAAACAATGACATGAAAAATTTGATAATGTTATACTTATACATGGATATGTAATAAATGGTGACGATAAATGCATATATAGCAAATTTATTAATAATGAAGGTGTTATTATATGTTTATATGTTGATGACTTGCTTATATTTGGAACCAGCCTTAATGTTGTGCATGATGTTAAACACTTTCTTGCATTTAATTTTGATATGAAAGATTTGGGTGAGGCAAATATAATCTTGGGCATCAAGATTCTTAGGGATAATGATTACATTACACTATCACAATCTCACTATGTAGAGAAAATTCTTAAAAAGTTTGAACATTTTGATATGTCACCTTTGTCTACTCCTTTTGATTCAAAGGTGCACTTGTTTAGAAATCGTGGTGATAGTGTTCCATAAGATAAATATATACAAATTATTGGTAGTTTGATATTTTTGACAAACTATACTCGCCCTGATATTGTATATGCTGTTGGTAGATTGAGTAGATATACTCATAATCCTAGTATTGAACATTGGGATGCAATATCAAGATTGTTAAGATATTTAAAGGGTACTTTTGATTATGGTTTGTCATATTGTGGTTATCCTACTATATTAGAAGGATATTGTGATGCTAATTGGATCTCTGATACAGATGAGTTAAAACTCACTAGTGGATATGTGTTCACACTAGCTGGAGGGGTTGTCTCTTGGAAATCATCTAAGCAGACTTGCATAGCGAGATCCACCATGGAATCAGAGTTAGTAGCCTTAGAAAAGGCTGGGTCTGAAGTCGAGTTGCTTAGGAGTTTGTTAATTGATATACCATTGTACACTAACTCTATTGCCTCTATTTGCATACATTGTGATTGTCAGGCTGTCATAGCACGTGTTAAGAACAAAATCTATAATGGGAAAAGTCGACATATCCGATGGAGGTACAATATTGTAAGGCAGCTCATTGATAATGGTGTAATGTTATTGGATTTTGTGAGGTTAGAAAGGAATTTGGTCAATCCTTTGACCAAGCCACTAACAAGAAGGCTGGTGAGTGAGATATCGAGGGGGATAGGACTGATACTCAAATTCATTGATAATTGTGTAATGTTATTGGACTTTGTGAGGTTAGAAAGGAATTTGGTCGATCCTTTGACCAAGCCACTAGCAAGAAGGCTGGTGAGTGAGACATCGAGGGGGATCGGATTGATACTCAAATTGTGACACTATGGCTAATGCCCAACCTTTATGATGGGTGATTCCACGCAAGGGGTTAAATGGGTAGAGGTCATTGGTGGTCCATATGGGGACTATCAGTTTTTATGTGTTCCGCTATCTCATTGAGGAGATAAGTGATGAGTCCATCCCTATGGTGTGAGACAGTGTTAAATTGCAGATTGTTGGAGGTTGAGCTCTATCTCTTAATGGATCCATAATCCCTACCTGTTAGGATGAGATGTACTGCACACACTCTTGATAGAGACCACATATGTGGGAGTAGAAGTTGTGTGCCGCTTCTTATGAGACTTAGGTAAGTTTCTAGAGCTCTCATGAAACCCAGTAGCGCATGGCCTGTATAAGACACTAACCCGTTTATGAAACAACCTTGGTAAAGAAAGGTATGTAGGTGGTAAGTTTGGTTATCTAATAGCTTGCTTAAAAGAGTCTAACTCTACCATTGTCTAGTAGTTCCTACTTATTTATCCTAAGTATGGTTAAAACATTATGATACCATATTGATGCATACCTTCTTGAATTTATTGTCTTTCCTAGTTTAGTGTTTGTAACATGTGGAGGATTGTTGGAGTATGTGTGTTTCAAACTCTTAAACTATGCTTGTGTCCCACATTGGTTAGAGATGAGTTCTCGTGTAGATTTATAAATCATTGCACCTCTTAAGTGATAGCTTGAAAAATAATGGATTAAGGGTTGGAGTTGGGCTTAGGTTGGACTTAAACTAGTCTTTATCTCTCTTGGGCCTCATTCCTTTTCCCTTTCTTTTGTTTTGTTTTTAGGTGACACGAATTCTTTCTAATTCTATCTATTTAATTTTCCCTTTCTTTTGTTTTGTTTTTAGGTGACACGAATTCTTTCTAATTCTATCTATTTAATTTTGTCATTGCTAATTTTTTAGGTTTTGTATCGTTGAATCAATACTTGTTTATATTTTCCAACATCTAATAGCAGGCCCATCCATATTGCTACAGGTTTGGCTCTTTTCTTTTTGTGTCTACCCCCATAAGCCTATGTAATTGCATGCCTGTATCTCGTATCCGCACCATAGTTTTACACGGACAAATATTCAGACCGGAATTTCATCAAACACCTGGTGTGCAATATAACATGTGTATAGAATTATGTACCTCAAAAACGAGGTCGAGAGCATCGGAACCGACGGGATGAGGACCTAAATCGGTCAAGGCTTGGACGTGCTTCAATGCTTCGATTTCGGAAAAGCCTCTCTTGCCGGCCTGCTCGGCTGTGATAGGCGCCGGCAAGCTCTGGAACTGGTGCTGATACACGGACCAAGAGCTGTACACGATCAACGCGAACAAGGTAAGAAACACGAACGGTGATCTCCGGGGGCTATTTACACGAACTTTCGCTCCCGCATCTTTCTGATCAATTTCGGATTCCGAACTCGGTTCTTGACTCGCTGAACTCGGTTTTTCCGACGAGATTTCCGTTCTCCGTCGCATTTTCTCTCAAAGAAATGGATAAGGAAATTTGAAAAAGAACAGTAATATTGTGGAATTAAGCGCACCGTTTTAAAGAGAAGAAAAAGTAGTGACGTATTACTGTGTGATTGGGTTTGATGAAGCTCGATCAATTCCAGGCCGTTGAGATTTCAGTTATGGCAAAGAGTTAAAAAACAGAAACATTTAAGTGATGACAGAATGTCAAATCAATGCCCACGTGGATCGCTCTTCCAATAAGCGACGTCGTTTCGCGGACAAAACGGGTAGTACTGAAATGAAATGAAGCTATTTCTTCTTGATATATCGATTTCAGAGTCAGTGGTCCCCACACTGCGCCACTTTTGTTTTCTCTACCACTCATATATTCTCTCCTAGAAGAGAATCTCTCATAAAGTGTGATTGATACTCGATAGAGTGAGTGGTGATTGTCTGATTAAAGTAGTAAGAGCAATGAATGTGATCCACCCGACGGTGCACCCAATAGAGGCGCCACCGGTGACCGACGCGGCCAACAATGCGATACCCAGAGGGAGGATGAAGGATATGCAGGGAACTCCCGGTACTCCCGGTGGCCTTGCTCTCCGCTTCTTTCAGTTCGCTTTCGCACTCGTCGCACTATGCGTCATGGCCACCACTACTGACTTCCCTTCCGTCACCGCCTTCCGGTAACACGAAATCATTTCTTTTCTTTTCTTTCTTTGATTTTATTTATTTTTGCTTTTAATTAGAGAATTGGGCACTGTGTCTTCTTAGGAATTTTCGGGGTGGTTTTGACTTTTGATAGCTGGTTAATTTCTCTTATTTATATAATAATAATAATATAGACATAGTATTCCATTTCTTTGGGATAAATAAAACAATTGTTTATTGTTAGTTATTATTACAAATTATTATTTTTTAAAAATACTATATAGTAATTTGGAGATTAGGTATAGTACTCAGATGGGGGCAGTTAATTGCATTATAGGACACAGCTACTGGCGCTAAATTTAGTCAAAGGCCCCTGGTGAAGAAATATTGCAGCTAACATCTTAGTTTTTATTTATATATTTTTAGACACGCACCCAATGGGTCTTGAACCCCGACCTCACCCTTCACCTAGAACTTATAACACGAAAGAGTTGTCAGTTGAGGTAGAGCTCATTGGCCTTTCTTGCGAGGTTTTTTTATTGTCTGAACTCTGAGAGAATCTGAAGGAGTTTCAGTTGAACCTCCTTCCAAGAAGCTAGTTGAATTTTTTAGAGTGAGTATGACACCTTGAATATTATATGGTTTAAGTATGCTCTTATTAAAAGATCAGTGGAATCATATTATTTCTGACTTTTTTAAGTGTTTGAAAGTTGGTTTCTGAAGCAACCTGTTAGTTTAAAAACACAATTTTTTGCTTCTTATCTGTATTAATTGTAATTCTGTGCAAGGTAATCATATCATATGTGGTTTTTGCTGTGGCAGATATCTTGTGGCCACTGTCAGCTTGCAAAGCTTATGGAGCCTCACTCTTGCCATACTTGATGCATATGCAATTCTAGTGAGGCGCCGTTTCCGACATCCCAGGGTTGTCAGCTTGTTTGCCATCGGTGATGGGGTAAGAAATTTTTTTGCTGGGGATTTAATAAATTTGAGCTGTTATTGCGCCAAGTAAAACATGTCATGGTTGAGTAGCTTGTCAAATTTTGTAAAATTTCAGATAGTGGCTATTGTAAATGTTTTATTTTTACTGTTGCCAGCCTGTGTTACCCAAATTCTTCACTGCACCATACTTGTGTTGAACAACATGAAATGGAGTGATTTGTATGCTGATTAATTGATTCTTTACCTAGTTTATGATTTAATGGAAAAGCAAGGAGTGAAAGCTATGGTTCTTTCATTTGTGTCTGTATGGGTTTCCATATCCGAGGCCTACCCTTGGAGATTTAAAGGTTTTCTATTCAATTCATTGTTCATGCCTATCTAGCACACAATGTGCTAACCTTTTCTAGGTGTTAGAATAATATGGTTAAATGATTAAATTTACCATTTCCTAACAACTTAAGCTTTTAAGATGAGTGGTGAATTATCAATAGGTAAACTTGGCATCAGCTGGATTTTGATCAACCCAAAAGATCATGTCATCCTTGCCTTCTTTCTTTCCTTTTTTGATAAGTATACTATCCTTGCATTCTCCAGATCTTTTGGTATATATGGCACTAATTAGGTGGAATTGGAGCTCTCTTGATGGGCTTAGGGGAACCATCTTGTTTGGCAATGATTTTTGATATTCTAGAGCATTCTTTTTCCTTTCAATATTATTTGTGAAAATAAAAAATAATGTTTTAGTATTCTAAATATCATTGTCAGATGAGATAGTTCCAATCTAAATAAATGGATTAAAGTTTGAAGAGCCATTAATGATTATCCAATCTTTCAAGGAAGCTGTTGACATTGCTAGAACTGCGGAACCTGCTTCTTCTTGGTCCCCCTAGAAAGTTAGACAAATATAGTGTTTCTGTTGGTTTATGAATTTGGAGGAGAATGGTGAGGGTAGTGTGACTCAGTGGTAGTATGTTGGGCTAGTCTTCACCTTTTGTGATACCTTTCCTTTGTCTTGCTTTGCTTGAAGAAAATCTATCCTCGTCTATTTCTTCTCCTCTTTTAATAATTGTTTTTTCTGGTTAACAAAAAACTTTTCGTGACATTAAATATTTTTATCAGGCAGACCCTTAACATCTTTGATTCAAAGGTTCTGCGTAACCTCTGTTTTCTTATGAAATGGAAGCAAGATTTGCGAAGGATCATTGCCTCCAATGTGAGAATTGAGAAGTAGGAAAGTAGTTTTGGTTATTATGATCCTAACACTGTGCCATACTTTTTTTTTTGGTCTTTCTCCCAATTAAATTGGTTTAACTGTCCCCAACTTGTCAAGGAAACTAGACACACTGATAATTAGATGTAAAATTGATTTGCTTGATTGATAATCTAATCCGTACTTAAGTTTCATTTGTTACTAAGTGATGTTCTTTGGCCCTATTCAAATATATTATTTGCCAGAAAGTCATTAGCGGAACTTTTACTTGTTAGATTCATGAACCAATTGTATATAGACATGTTTTTTGGCATATGATAATCTGTTTTATTTATTTTCCAATCTGAAATATCATTTTATTTTCCTTATCCTTCCTTTTTTTAACTGCAGATCACTTCCACACTAACATTTACTGCAGCTTGTGCATCGGCTGGTATCACTGTACTTATTGGCAATGATCTGAATGATTGTGCACGAAACCATTGCACTAGATTTGAGACCGCAACAGCCATGGCATTTATGAGTTGGTTTGCTGTCTCACCATCTTTTTTATTGAATTTCTGGACATTAGCATCCAAATAAAAGTCATGGCATTCTGTGTTTTGCTATGATCACTGAGGGTTGGTTCGTCAAGTTCTACGTGTGATGTAATTTTTGATCCATTCCTTTTGTAAATTATGTAGCTCGGCCTAAAGCTTTATTATCTTCTTCTATTTGTATTTTTATTTTTTTCTAACTGCCTTCAGCTTTATTATCGCATTAAAGATGTGGAGTAAAATATATTTGAAGGCAGAATATCAATAGATTGAGTGTTTGGAGAGTTTATTATGATGGAATATCAGATTTGCAGGTTCTTTGAGGCTTAAGAGTCTCAATTATCTCATGCATGTATAGAATGTCTATCAGGTTTGTAGTTATATACTCGAATTGATGCAAACTAAACTGGGATTTGTTTAGTGGAGTAATGACAATTGGCATCCATAATTTGATGAATTCATCGCTTCTGTTTAATAAAGAGAAATATCATCAATCTCAAGCATGTACTGAAGCCATAAAGACAATGAATGTTAAGTTGCTCATGTTTTATGAGAGAGCATAGAGGTTGATCATCGTTTGCTATGCCATTATGGAAAAGTACCAGCCTACTAGGTGTCAATTTAATCTATTTTTTCTAATTTCAAGGCCTGTTCAAAGTTCTCATCCAGCAGATGTGGAAAGGCTTCAAATGAACTGTTGAGTTAGAATTCTACTTCTCTCTACTCATAGCGCGCGGTTAGGTTCCCTACCCAATATAACTTTTTTTTTTTTTTTTTTTGCTTTCCTACCCAATATAACTACCCCAACGGTTCTATTGGTGGCACATTGATGGCTATGTTTTGGAACCATTTAATGAGTGACAGTGAGCTGATCTAATGGTGATGGCAGAACATATTGGTGACATTAATGGTGGCCCCTTTATATATATTGCACCTGATTTTTTTTTTGTAATAATATATTGAACCTGATTAAATAGCAATAAATGGTTGAAATTGAAAATTAGAAAAATAAACTTTCAATCTTAACCATTAAATAAAAAAATATTATTAAAAAGTTAAAAAATTAAAAACCTAAAAAAAGTTTTGTGAAGGAAATGAAGTAATTGCACGGTTCAATTGCATCTAGCAATTGCATCGGATCTCAATCCACAATTATACTGAGGAGTATCGGCCATTGGTCTACATGACCAAGAGGCACCATCAACCCTATTGTGGGTCAATCTACCTCAGTGATCACAATGGTTGCAAGAGACTGGAGAGGGAAATGATATTTGCTTGCTCCAAAAAAGCAAACACCAACTTCCCTCTCTAGGCATGAGGCTCTGAGATGGGAAGTCTTTCTTGCACTACGTTTAGAAGCTCAAACCATAACCTTTGAAGGAGACTGTAAAAACTGTTTCACAATAATATATAATCTTGGTTCAAAAATATCATGGAGGATCAAAAAAATTATGCAAAAGCTTAGTACTATCATGGAGACCTGTTTTAATGTCATGGCTTGCTAGGTTCCTAGGGAAGCAAATATGGCAGCTTATTCCTTAGCGAAATGGTCAATGCAAAATAAGTTTGTAGGAACTTTTGACTATTGTAATTGCCCCCCCTGTTTTGGTTATATAATCAAGGATGAGGCTAATGTTTCTTAGGGACAAAGCTAGGATTCAAAGTCGAGGGGGACAAATATAATTTTTCTTGAGCATATTGTTGAGGTCTAAAAGGGATCACAGTGAGGGAGGCCCAAAAAAGTGAGCCAGGCCCAAAAGGAAAAAACAAGCTAAGTCCAAAGAAGCAGGTGCAAGGGGACCACGAAAGAATAAAAAGGTCCAGGAGGCTTGAAGCCCAAACGAAGAAACATCAAGAAGGAAAAGAAACTCACGGCAAGAGGCTAAGTAGCCAGGATCCTCAGCAATCATCAAGGGGCGCGGATCCTTCCAGGCGCATAGTCAAAGAAGATTAAGACAGTTCGAAAGAAAAGGACGAGAAAAGAAAATAAGAAACAGAGCAAAGAAACACAAGCGCCAAAAGACCCAGTGACATCTCATGACACAAGCAGGAAGCGTCTCGGGGAACCAGAACAGAGAAATACGAAAAAGAGAATGACATCAGGCGACTTTCAATTTGGCAGAATGAGATTCCACCCAGATGGGAAAAAAGGGCAAACAGGGAATTGACAAATGGTGAGACCGAGAAGGGCATACCTCAGCACATCCCGAAGAAGGTAACCAACCAGGGACTTTCAAAGGAATCAAAACTGAAAGAAGAAAAGAATGAGAAAAACAGGAAATAGAACCTGCCGAGTGAAAGGCACAGAACAGGCTCTGTTCACAAGAATGCAAAACAGGGGAACCAATGGTTCCCCTGGAAGGCCAGAACTTCATTATAAAAGGAAGGGGTAGGTTACGAAGAGAAAGCAGCGAAAAAGAGAGAAAAAAAAGAGATTTTCTAGAGAAAAGAACTATCAGTAAAGTTGTGGTGAAGAGAAAGAAAACACTAAGGGAAAAATGAATATTGCTTCCCGGTATCCTGTAAAAGCCATTATTGCACATACTCGGATTCAAAGATAATCAAACTTTGCAAGTTTTGAAGGCTGAAATAGCCATTCAAGACTGTAATTTTTGAGTTTGACTGAACCTTGTATCACATCCTAGTGAGCTTTTTGTAACTTAACAAAGAACATATTAATGAAATATGTCTCAGTAATTCCAGGATCCCTTTAACATTATTTTGTACCTCTTTGTTGATCCTGTTTTCTTTTCCAAATTTATCTTGTTGTTTTGGCATGTCTCTCCATACGAATATCCTTACTTGTCATTTTACTTGTATTGTAGGAAGCATCCCCTGTGCATCACTTGACTCTTAAACAGCTTGTTAGCTGCAGTGAGTCAAGGCCTGGTTCACCAAACCTCTTATTAGGCCCGGGATCCTTAGGCCTGAGTGTCACAAAAAAAGGCACTCTCACACATATTTTCTAAAATCTTAAATTTATACCTACTATTTAATATTTAAAAAAAAATTTGGGGGGGGGGGGGCCACAGCCCCCCTCAGCCTGTACATGGTTCCGTCTCTAGTTCCTCTTGTTATATAGTTCTCTATTTTCATTATAAAATCTTGTTGTTTATTTATAATAATAATAAAAATTAAGAACTGAATTATCTTCTCAGCATTATGAAGTTGTAAATGATTAAGGAGATTACCAAAATATATGTAAACAATAGAAGAGGGGGGGGGGGTATGAATGATGCAAAGAAAGTATTTCTTCTCGAGTTCTTTGACAATGATAGACATATAGTGGATTATAGTGTTCTATAGTTCTTTTGAGAATGCTAAGTATTTTTAACACATACATGGGGAGATAGGAGAAGGTCTTAAAGAAACTGATAGTGGTGTATATCCAAAATGGTCTAACTCTTAGATACACAGCACAAGTTTTAAACTTTTTTAACTCACACTTATTTTCCAATGTGGGATTAACTCTGATGGAATAGTGAAAAATTGGTCCAACTCCAGTTCGTCCATAAGGATCATCCAGAGCCAATAAAGCAAGCAAGATCAGGAATCACCCAAGGACAAGGAAAGATGTTCATGAACGATAATATCGCTCTTGAACAAAGAGATCTCCCATGGACGATGTTGAGGTCTAAAAAAGGGTCATAGTGAAATAAGCCCAAAAAAAAAAGAAGAACAAGTCAAGCCCAAAAGGAAAAATTCAGGCTAAGCCCAAAGTAATAGATACGAAGACCCATGAGGGAATAAAAGAAAGGCCCAGAGGATCCTGAAGCCCAAAAAAAAAGAAGCATCCGAAAAAAAAAAAAAAAAGACCACGGCAAAGTATAAAGAAGCAAGGATCCTCAGGAACCATCAATAAGCACGGATCCCTTCAGGCACAAAGAAAAAGGAAGACTGGGACAGATCGATAGAAAGAAGACAGAAGAAGAAAACAAGAAATAAAAGCAAAACGCGAGCGACCTCTCATGGCACAGACAGAAAAGGCCTCGGGGAACCAGGACAGGGAAGAAGAATGATAACAAATGACTTTCAAAATGGCAGAACAAGATTCCGCCCAAATAGGAAAGAAAAGGGAAAAGTGGAAGACGCCAGAAATGGGGATGCCGAGAAGGGCATACCTCAGCACGTCCCGAAGAAGATGGCCAACCAGAAGCTTTCAAAAGAATCAGAACTGAGAGAAGGAAAGAATGAGAAAAAACGGAAAAGAGACTTACCGAGACAATGGAGACAGAACATGCTCTGTTTGCAAAAGAGCAAAACAGGGGAACCAACGGTTCCCCGGGAAGCCCAGAAAACTCCATTATAAAAGGAGGGGATGGGTTGTGAAGAAGGCAGCGAGAAAAAAGAAAGAAACACAAGAAAGAATAAATTCTCTAGGAAAAACTATCAGAAAATCTGTGTAGAAAGAAAAATACTAAGGGAAAAACAAAGATTGCTTCTCGGTATCCTGTAAAAGCCACTATTGCACCTACTCGGATTCAACGAGAATCAAACTTTGCAAGTTTTGAAGGCTGAAATAGCCATTCAAGACTGCAATTTTTAAGCTTGACTGAATCTTGTATCACGTCCTAGTGAGCTTTCTGTAATCAAACAGATAACGTATTAATGAAACATTACTTCATATTTCCCAGGATCCCCACAGCACTAATTTTTATCGCTTTGCTAATCCTGTTTCTTTCCTTCTGAATTTGCCTTGTTAATTTTTGGCACTCTTCGATATCCTTGTTTGTCATTTTCTTTATATTGTCAGAAGTATTCTCTGCATCCTACTTGATTCTTAAACAGTTCGTTAGCTGCGGTGAGTCAAGGCCCGGTCCACCAAATCCTCCTTTTTATTTAGGCCCGGGATCCTTGGGCCTGAGTGTCACGAAAAAGGCACTCTCACAGACGATAACTAGGTCGTCCATGGTGGTCGTCCGTGGACGATGATCAGATGTCCAGGGACAACCAAATCATCCATGCAATGGACGGACGTACGCGCAACACTTGGGAAACTTCCAAACACTTTGGAGCGGTTATTAAACCCATAATTATCGCCATGAGTTCCTTGAATAAATTAACTTTCGTTAGCGGTTACAACTTTTGTAGCTGTTGAGAAAGTTATGTCCGGACTCATTGGCTTCCACGAATCCTGCGGAAGTTATTGGGTGAATAACTGTCTCCAGGGTCTCTATATAAAGGACCGGTCTGAATCAAATAAGGGTAAGAACATTCTGAGACTTGACTCCCAAAAAGTTGAACTCCTTTCCTGCGAGAGACTAACTTTGCCATCGGAGGGTGTTTGGCCGGTCAACCCCAGTTCCCTTTTGATCGCGTTTTCACTTTTGTAGGCCTTCCACAGTCACCAGTAGCCCATCGAAGCCGGAGCGTTCAACCTACTGATTCTGAACGATATCAAACCCATTGTTTTTTCTTTTGAGAATACTAAATATTTTTAACAGATACACATAAGGAGAGGAGAAAATGTTTTAAAGAAACTGACAGTGTACATCTATTCAAAATGAGATATTGAATTTTTTTATGTTATCAATATTGAAACAAACAATAACTAGTATTATTTACAATATATTGAGATTAATGATAAACGTAACAAAATACGTTCGCATTTTGGGAGTTTGGCCCAACTAAAAAAGTTGTCCAATTTGAAAACAATTTCAATTTGATTAGGGAAATTAACTTCAAGAGGCATAAAACAATTTACATGTTACATAAATTTTATGCCTAAAATGTCTTTTAAATAATTTTCACAAGCATAAACCAAACATTGAAAAACAAATTGTTTTAACTAAAATAAATAAATGGTTTACCTATTTTCTCATATCAGTTTAAAAAGATTACAAAAATAGTAAATGAGCCACATAATTTTATTACTACTATATTTATCATCCATGATGTGGTGATTGAAGAGACCATCGTTATATAATTTTAGTCACATAATTTTAATAAGTCACATAACTTATTTAAATAATATACACGAATAGTATCTAATAAATCGTCACATAATGAGTTGAAAATATAACTTCAAACATGTTTAGAGCTCCAAACATTATCCTCAAATAAAATTTCATAAAATTATGGCAAAGCCAAATTTTTTTCACGTATATATTCCTTTTGGGCAAAATTTGATGAACAACATTTTTTCATAAATATATTACATAAATAGCATGCGGCTGAAAGTATTTAGTAAGTTGGACTATTTTTGGAATCTGAGTTTGTCAAACTCAAGTTCCAAACCAAAATCGAGTTTCACAAACTCAATTTACTCTTGCATTCATCTTACTTGGATTAAAAAAAAAAAAAATTGTTGGAACTCGAGTCTAGAAAACTCGAGTTCCTTGCAGGTAAATTTTTTTTAAAATGGAACTCGAGTTTGTTACACTTGAGTTCCACGAGGTTTTTTTTTTTTTTTTATTTAATTTTTTTATTTATTATTAATAAAAAGCCATGTTAGATGAATCCAAGAGTAAATAGGTTGGGTTGAAACTCGAGTTCCTTGCAGGTAAATTTTTTTTTAAATGGAATTCGAGTTTGCTACACTTGAGTTCCACGAGGGTGTGTTTTTTTTTTTTTTTTTTTTTAAATAAAAAGCTACATTAGATGAATACAAGAGTAAATAGGTTGGGTTGAAAAGCTACATTGGATAAGTACGTACTATGTAGTATGCAGTGTGTACTACATAGTTCATAGTTGTTCATAACTTCAGTCATACTAATTTATTATTATATTGACCGGTTGGGTATTCGCAGACACCGGATCCCTATAAAACCCGAGTCCAAAGATCGACGAAAATTCATCAAATCTTGGGAAGCGGCGAAGGTATCCGCTACTTGCTCTGCTCTGCTAGAGGTCACGATCTCTACGGGGCTCTATCGGTCTTAAAAAAAACCACCGCGAACTGGAAGAGCTCCTCTTCTTCCGCCGCCGAAACACAAAGAATCTATTATTATTAGGTTTTTTTTTTTTTTTTTGGTTTAATCGGTGGTAGAGTTCAAAAATCACAAAGGCAGCCCAGCCATGTCCGGCATCCACCGCTCCTCTGGTGCTGCACTGAAAAACGGCCTCCCTCCCCAGGAACTCCTCGACGATCTCTGCAGGTCCGTACCAATCTCTTCTTTCTGATTCCTTAACTTGCTGTTTGGTTACCGGGAAAATTGCAAGAAAACTCTAGAATCTTCCGTTTAATAGACTATTTTCCAAATTTTCCTCTCTACCTTTCTCATTTCGGTTTTTTTTTTTTTAAAAAATAAACACGTTGATTTGTTGAGATGAAATTTTTAGGGCTTAGTTGATTTTTGTTACTTGATTGTGCCAAGATGAGCTATAATTTGTAGAACAAGTTTTGGAAACTGTGGATGATTAAGTGTTTTAGTTAAGCATTGGTCTAATTTTGATTGCAAAGAAAGAACTGAGGAAATTTGTAGTTATTTTGTGGTTTGGATAGTTAGAAAATCATCAACTCAACTTAGAACCCATCCTAACTAAGTGGGAAACCGTAGGTGATTAGGTTGTACAATTTAGTTAAGTAATTTTATTGGTGAATGTAGGTTTCGGTTTTAAGATTCTGCGGGGTAGCATCACGTGAACTATCATTTGTTACTGCCTAAGTGGAAAGATGAAATGTTGAAGTCTTTTTGGTCGATATGCTAATGTTACAAGAATGGATGTTTAAGTCGGGTTAAATTGATGGGAGTTTGCTTGTTTAAATATCTATCACTTTGTAATTTGTGCTCATAGTTCTTTGGATAAATTTCTATCACTAATTATAATTTTTGCTCAAGTTCAATGTGATTATATGCTAAACTGATGATAGCAAGTTCATCATGTTGCTGCATTGATGTATTGAGAAATTTTCAGCCACCACAATTCTGAAACCCTTCTGTGAGAACTGAGAATTGAACTATCTATGATTGTTTCGACATAATTTTATGGTATATATTTATTTAAATGTTGGAGGATTTTGCAGATATGTTGGGATACACAAGTATTCCTGTTATGGTTGCAGGAAAAACGGGTTTTAGTTTTATTTTAGGCTTATCTTTTATAATTCCTAAATTTGAAATATATGGGATTGGGAACCATTCCCCTCCTCTCCTCATGTTTTGTTAGTAATATTTTTACGCCTGCTTTCTTCTATGTCTAAAGTCTTCTTCTACTAATTTTCTGCAGTCGGTTTGTTTTAAATGTACCAAAAGAAGACCTCCAGTCATTTGAGAGAATTTTGTTTCTCGTGGAGTATGCACATTGGTTCTATGAAGACAATTCAGTGGAAAAGAATCCATCGCTGAAGTCATTCACTCTGAAGGAGTTCACTTCTTTATGTATCCTGTGCATCTCCCCATTCCCTCCCCACGAGCTCGCCCCCCCCCCCAAAAAAAAAAAAAAATCATTTCCATGATATACTGTTATCTGCTAACCTACTCTTTGTTTGAATGCAACTCTATAACTTTGCATCTTCTGGTGGAATGAATTTTTACTGTACTAGAAAAGCCATATCAAGCTAAAGACAAATGCAACCTGTTTAGACTTCAAACGTATTATCTTCATGCTGCTCAATTATTACTGAATCCATTATTATGGTGTTTTTGTCATTCCCTGTATCTGGATACTTTCGTGGCCCACCTTGTTAGCTGTGGAATTGCAATTCACCATCAGCAAATGCAGAAAAAGGCATGCCTGTGTGTACATGCACACATGCATGGACAGACACATAAATAAGCACTCATTCACACATGCTCAGTCTACCTTGTAATATGACACTGCCATTTGATTATGTGGCATCCACAACGTGAAGGAAGCATTCTTATTCTTAATAGTCTGATATCTTAAGCCAAGTATTACATTTCTATTATATGATCACAAAATTTCAGTGGTATTCTGTTCTAAACATAAACTGGAAAAGCCCGTATTGGTTGTTCCTCCTACTCCAAAGATCAAGAAGTTGTATGATGGTTTGTGACTTATCAAAAAATTTATAAAAAAAAAAATTTGTATGATGGTTTGTGTGGTCTTTGTTAATTTGAAGATAAAGAAAATAGCTAATCCTATGTGTGTGTGTATATATATATATGTATGTATATATTCTCCATCCTATGTGTGTGTGTATATATATATATGTATGTATATATTCTCCATCTTTGTGAATGTATAATTTTCTTTCCTTAATATATTGTAGTATTCAACAGATGTGACGTCCTAAAACCTTATGTTGCCCATTTGGATGACATTTTTAAGGACTTCACTTCCTACAAGGTCCGAGTTCCTGTAACTGGGGCAATCATTTTGGATGAGACCTATGAACGGGTATGTCTTTTTGGGATGAAATCTATAACTCATCCTCATCTTGGGCCTTTTTTATTTAGTAAAGTTGTTATATATATGCCAAAAGCCTTGTAGCTTAGCCACCACCTCTTGGCGTATCCAACCGAGATGTCTAGGTTTCAAATCCCCCCTCCCCCATTGTAACTATCAAGTTATCAACAAAAATAGTTGCTATATGTGTGTGTGTGTGTGTGTTTAGCTAATAATATATATTTTTTTAAAATTAATTTAACTTAGAGATGGCGAGTATATAATGTTGGGGTGGTATGAAAATGTGTGATTATGTATTGATACATGTCTACCATCTACCTTCACTAGTTCTTGTCTCCATTGAGTTCTTCCATTGGATAATCTTATTGGAGTTATCTGGTTTAATGATTTAGTTAGAATTGTATGTAAGATTTAACTTTACTCTTGTTCATGCTATTGACAGTGTGTGCTAGTGAAGGGTTGGAAAGGGTCAAGCTGGAGTTTTCCACGAGGCAAAAAGAGCAAAGATGAGGAAGACCACGCATGTGCCATCAGAGAAGTAAGCTTCTTTCTTATGGCATATTTTGTACACATGATTCTTTTATTTTGGTTTTTAAGTCGAGTTTAGACACTAATATCCGCTGACTTGAATCATTTCATTGCTAACAAAGTTGTACATGTGACAGCGTTGTTGTAATGAAGTTTTAAATATTGGAGTTATCTTTGTATTTCCAGTTTCTTATTTGATGTGAGCTAGAAAATGTGTAACTTAATTAGCACATTTGATGGATATGGATGCATGTATATATCCAATTTAGCCTTCTGCATGTAAGTGGTGTATGTGTTCAGAGCTGTCTACATTTGACACGACCATGTGTTTGATTTTTTTTTGGGGGGGGGGGGGATGATAACAACCTTCACTTTTGAGAGACATCAGACATGAAAGAAGAAAAAATATAAATATTTTCCGTTTTTTCTTTTAAAACATACTCTGAGGCTGGAGCATTTCCCATGTGATTCTTTAACCTACAATGTATAGTATGAAGCAAAGTTTATGAGTTCTTTATTACACTTTAGTTTTCTTAATCCTTCTATGGGATAACACAACTTTTTGCCATTAATATTTAGATTGTGACATACTTATTGTAAAGATGTGCGCTGGGGAGCTTGGTACAGTTTGGTTGGGGTTCAGGGGGTTCTTTTGGGCTGAACTGTACCTTAATGAGGTAATAATCAGATCCTAGGATTCTTATTTAAAAAAATAAAATCAGATCGTAGGATCAAAAAATAAAAGCCTTTACGAACAGCCTCTATGATACATAATAAAAGGAAAAATGTATTCTTATAAAAAAAAATAATAATAATAAAAAGGGAAAAGTGAATAAAAAGAAATTTACTAGTGAAACAATGGCAAGGGCAGTGAGGGAATTTGAAAGAAAGAGGGGTTTCACATTTAAGGGCTAGTAAGAGAGAGAAAGAAAAAGACAATGGATACATAAAGTAAAACAAGTCCTTAACAAACAGCCCTTAAGACACAATAAAAGTATATATAAAAAAGGTGAATAAAATGAAATTTAGCACTGAGGGGATGACGCGAGAGAGAGAGAGAGAGAGAGAGAGAGATGTAAGAGCTAGAAAGAAATAAAATGAGGGCTGTGGGGGCCGGGGGGGGGGGGAAGAGAGATTTAGATTAGGATAAAATGTTTTTATAAAATGTTGAACGTACTATACTATGGAAATACACCCCTCCCGGAAATTTTAAAAAATATATATAAAAGCTTTGGTTGGTTTTGGGGTGGAAATTTCCAAAATCAAGATCAGAGTAAAAACCAAAACAGAAAAAAATGAAAACCTAAAACTTAACCTACTGAAACCAAGAAATTCGGTTTGTCAGTTCAGTTTTGGTTTATTGTTTTTATTTATTTATTTGTTTTCACAGCCCTAATGTGTGCTCACTGATGAAAACCAATTTGGATTTTAAAGTGCTTTGTTTCAAATTTTTATTTATTTATTTTTAAATGAAACAATTGATTTACTACATTTTTTGTCCTACTAGCTTAGAAAACCAGTTTCTGATTAAATTTTCTCATAGAATGCCAATTATAGTTGGTAACCTAAATCTCTCTCTCTTTTTTCTCTTCCCCAAGATGCAGGCGTGCAATGCAGTCTTGCAGATATGAATGTTGACCCATTTGTTCTCTGTGTTGAATGCAGGTCCTGGAGGAAACAGGTTTTGATGTTTCTAAGTTTCTTAACAAAGATGAATACATTGAGTTGATATTTGGACAGCAGCGAGTGCGGCTCTACATAATTGCTGGTGTGAAAGATGACACTTCCTTTGCTCCACTTACCAAAAAAGAGATCAGTGTATGTGATCATCTCCATAGATGTATTTATTCTTAATTTTTTGCTTAGCAAGACTGAGAGGGGAATAACTAAAAGTTTCTTCTGCATAGAATTATGCAATTCTTATTAATATGGAAGATTATATTCATGCCCTCTCCTGTTTTCGAGGGGAGATCTTAAAAACTTCAGGTGGTGTGTGAAGGTGACCAGAACCCTTAATTCTTGCTTTGGGGAGTCATTGGGAACTTGTACTTAAATTTTTGTTTTGGCTGTTGGGGGGCATTGACCTGTCTTTTGCTTTTTCTTGCTTTGGGGTTACCACTTCCTGATTGTCATCCTCATTGGTATGGGGGTTTCCCTACATGATGTAGGTCAGAATACAGGGGTCTATTTTTTATCATTTATTTTTTATATTTTCTTGTAATTTTCGAAAATTTTGAGTTAGGGTTGTTATTTCCTTGATTTGAGTGGCTTTTAATGTGTTACTAGTCAAATAAGGGTCCTTTTATGGTAGAGTTAGGGTTCTTAATCATTGTTAGACAGAATGTTATACCTAGTAGCCTGTGGATAATTGTAATGTTGAATGGCATGCTTTTTATGTTCTGCGTGCAGGAAATCGCATGGCAACGGCTTGATGAACTTCAGCCAGCAAATGACGATGTGATATCTCGTGGGATTACTGGCCTCAAGCTTTACATGGTGGCGCCCTTCTTGGCGTGAGTACTTATGTCCTATTATTTTGATTGTTTCCTTTGGTGTTTTAACATCTTTGTCCAGTGCTTAAAAGATTCAATTTCTTCATGCAGATCTTTGAAATCATGGATTTCAACACATCAGTCCCCAATAGCTCCAAAACCTGACATGCCTCTCAAAGGTTTTCCCTCCCCTGTTCTCTTGAAAATGTGATAGCTTATAAACATCAGTTTATTATATGAATCTAACAAATGGATACTAGAGAAGGGAAAGAGGTGGGAAAAAAAAAAGTTAATAAGACTAATAAACCTGAGCATCTTGGTCGTATTGGGCCCTTTTAGAACTAAAAGAAGCTAATCTTTACAATAAAGAATATTGGATCGCCCTTTGTGGAAGATCTCAAGTTGGGAGGTGGAATTGAGTGATGATTTTAGGTTACTCTTTAGAATAAATTGATAATATTATTTTGTTGCGACTTCCAACTGAAGATGATTATTTCTATGGTCAGTTATTAGAGCTTTCCACTAGATTTGTTGAGAAATAATGGGGAAAATCGGAAAATATGGGAGTGAAAAAAGCTATCCAAATTCCAGGCCGCTTTCTAGTTCCAAGTTCTCATGAACCCTGTTGTGGGTGAGGTATTGTAGAATGTTGGAAAATGTAGCTAGAGGCCAAGACAAAGAACCACACCTGACACCTCAATGATGCTTGTCTGAATTGGTACTTTAGAGCATATAGGCACCCAAGCCTAATGCTGAGTTTCTTGTACACACCGTCCTGCATTCCTGAAATGATGGGTTTCTTTGATTTTTTTTTTTTTTTTTTTTTTTGAAACCCCGGCGATGTGATAGTTTTCTTGTGTGCTTTTGCTGATGGTGAGCATGTTATGAATTTTGTTCAGGAATGTGTGTCTGGAAAGCAAAGAACAGTTCGACTGGGAATAGCAGCAGCAGTAGCCCAATGATAATGGAGAGCCAGTCAACTAAACCTGAGCCTGATAACCCAGCACCTGGCAAGAGCTTCAGAAACTTTAGATTCGATACCTCATCCATCTTGCAAGCAATGGAAACTGCCTTTTCTGCTTGAAGTCCTTAGTAGTTTTTGTAAAGTGGTTTTGAGTTTTACATAGCTGGGTTAGTTTTCACCGTGTCACCTGTATCATTACACATTCACCACCCTTCCTTCACGCAGGCTTCGTAGCTGTACCAGCTGTATATGTTTGTGTCAGATTTTCAGGTTTGGGTTATATGTATATTTCTGTACAGAAGCCCTTTTCTGGCAAAATGATATGAGCTTCACTTTGTTCATCTTTGTTATCAGTAGAATTAAAGTCAACTTAGCAGTTCTTGTAATTTTCTTTTTATAAGCTTCAGTGGGTGTATCTTGGATAGCAAAATTGTTGTTATAGAAAATATATATCCTGACTAATGCAGTAATGCCCTGCCATACTCAGAGAGTGAGGCAAATGTATGGAGGGAGGATTTATATATCAAATGCGTAAATGGTATGGAACCAGACAATGTTAGGGAACATTAATAAGGGAACCATGTTACATTTCCTTCTAGCCATGTCTTCACACTCTCACCCTTGTCTAACACAAATTCATTACACTTTGTAATGCCATGTCCTGAAAATGCTAACAACTCATAGATGCTCCGAAAGAGAAACATGTTAATTGTTAATGCAACTGAAGAAATTACTCCTTGAACAGTCAATGTGTATCCACAATCCAAATACTGGAATGCAGAAACTGGACAACATATATATATATATATATATATTTATATATGACAGTATTGTTTAGAAACGAACTCTTTAGTAATAATTTTCAAGAACACTATTACATTTTAGACAAATGTATTTTCACTCTGCTTCCCTTTGATTTTATTCCGTAGGACTCCATAATTACAAGACTATATGTTTTTGCAATTAATGGAAATAACAAGAACCACACAAACATTAGAAGCTTAGTTAGATATAACTTATTTTCATTGGTTTATTTCATCTTAAGAATAAATTATATAAAAATATGGTTGTCAAATAAAAAAAAAAAACTTAGAATATATAAAAATAAATATTAAAAAGCCAAACCCAAAAAAGAAAAAAGAAAAAGACAGGGCTTTTGATAATAGTACAATGTACTTTCTTAAATCTTAAGATTAGTAACCAAACACACCGCTCCAAAATATACTTGTAGAAATAAATAAATAAAAAAAGAAAAAAAGAAAAACCCAAACCCCAAAACCCTAGCATTATAAAACCTGAGGGACAGCCTACCTTTCATTTCCTCCTCCACGACTTGCACATTGTGAAAAGCTTGCCACCATGCCTCCAAAGCTCGACCCCTCCCAAGTGGTGGACGTCTACGTCCGAGTCACCGGCGGCGAGGTCGGAGCCGCCAGCTCACTCGCCCCAAAGATCGGTCCCTTAGGTCTCTCTCCTAAAAAGATCGGAGAAGACATCGCAAAGGAGACCGCCAAGGATTGGAAGGGCCTCCGCGTCACCGTCAAGCTCACCGTCCAGAACCGCCAAGCCAAGGTCTCGGTTGTCCCCTCCGCCGCCGCCTTAGTGATCAAAGCTCTCAAGGAACCCGAGCGCGACCGCAAGAAGACGAAGAACATCAAGCACAATGGCAACATCTCGCTCGACGACGTCGTCGAGATCGCCAAGGTGATGCGACCTAGGTCAATGGCTAAGGACCTCAGTGGAACCGTGAAGGAGATTCTCGGAACCTGCGTCTCCGTCGGATGCACCGTCGATGGCAAAGACCCTAAGGATTTGCAGCAGGAGATTTCCGATGGTGACGTGGAGGTTCCTCTCGACTGAGAGAGAGATCGCGAGGTTTGCTCGCTTTTGCTCTTATTTTCTTGCCTCAGTTTGATTGCTTTTGTTAGAATTTTGAGAATGGATTATTAGACTGTATTCGCTACTGTTGTTGTTGTGTATTTATTTTCTATCTCTAAATTTCACAGTTTTCTTTTTTTTTTTTAGGTTCTATTTTTGAATCCTTAATGCTGGTTTAGAACAACGTTTAAATTTAATTCTATATGGATTACTTATTAGTTTTACAGTTCCTTTATTAGCGTAGTATTATAGTATTGGATTTGGTTCTGTTGTGTTTGATGTTGATATGGATTTTGTGGCGGTATGAATGAGATGGAATAATGGTATTTAGCGGGAACGGAATCCTCGTATATTTGAGGATATGGAAATTTCAGGGATACAATTGATAGTGGTGTTTGCTAGATTGTTGTTTGATTGGTCTCGAGCATGGAGATTTGCTGATAGTAACCCCCATTCGTGAATTTTTTGAAATCATTATAGTTCTGTATGTAACCAAAGTAGTCTTGTTTAATAAAATAATAACTTACCAAAAAAAAAAAAAAGAGTGAGATGGAATAATGTGTTGCTCCTAGATGTTTTTTTTAAGCCTTTAGACTCTAGAGTGTGCTTTTGTTTAAGTAGGACTAAAATGGAGTACATGGAACATTGGAATGTAAGTTTAGTTAAAGTAGGAATAGAGACAAAGGGGCGGTAAGACTTGATTGCCAAGAGCTACTAATATACAAGTGCAACCAGCTATGCTCTATGGTACCAAATGTTGGGTGGTTAAGAAGCAACATATCTATAAAATGAGTGTAGTAGAAATGAGAAGGTTAAGATGGATAAGTGGGAATACACCTAAAGATAGGGGTTGCCCCTATTGATGAAAAGATGAGGGAAAGTCGCTTGAGATGGTTTGGTCATATTCAGAGAGAGAGAGTAATGAACTTGTAAAAGAGAGTAAGTTGATTTTAAGTTGAGGGAACAAAAAGAGGTAGAGTAAGGTAAAAAATAACATTAGTAGAAGTAATAAAAAAAAGACATGTTAATTAGGGAAGTAAAAGAGAGCATGTCTTTAGATTGGATAAAATGGAGTAAAAGAATTCTTCCATACATATAAGTTGTTCCAACCTGTTTTGAGCTTTATTTTCTTTACCATTCTCAATTTTACTTATCAAAAAAAAAAAAAAAAAAATGGAGTAAAAGAATTCATGTGACCAACTCAATCTTAATCTGTTAAGGAATCATAGCCAACCCCAAATTTTGGGACTAAGGTTTTGTTGTTGTTTTTGCTGCTAGTTTAGTCAATGGTTTATTGATTTAACTATCGCTGATGGCTGAGTAAGAAAGGGGTCTAAGGGTCTATTTTTCCAATGTGTCCTTAGTGAGGATCTTCTTGATCTTTTTGTGATTAAACATGGAGGTGCTACGTTCACAACATTTTTACAGCATTTTCACAACAAATCATAGGTGGTTAGTTGTTACAGGTTCAAATTTGAACCTAACACTAAGATTACTTTTTTGTCCCAACAGTAACAACCAGTAACAACTTGTCACTTAAGATTTGTTGTAAAAATGTTGTGGACATATCATTTCTCTTAAACATGGTTTCACTTGTCGGTTTTGTTACTTATGGCAATGCATTCTTAATAATTTAGTTAAGACATATGCAATAAAACTTGACGGTGTGTTGCTAAGGGTTTTGTGAATGCTTCTTTTCACTTTTATTAGTTCTATCAGAAATCTGCTTTTCTTTGCAGGTGTGAAGGGAAATAAATTATTTCTTGTCCTTTATTGCTCAGAAAATTGGGTAAAAAACACATTAACACTATGTTTGGGAGTTTATAAAATAATGGAATGGATTTCATAAATCATAAAAGAATGAAATTGGAATATATGCTTGGGAGGAATGCTTAGGAGGAAATGGAATGAATATTCCATCATAGCCATTCCATTCATTCTTATTGAAATAAGGAAATAAATAAAATGTCTCTTTAAGATCCTTTTTATTACACTTTTTTTTTTTTTTCTTATTTTCCCTTCTTCCAAACGGACTGTAAGGTGCCCTTCTAGCAGACCACACTCTGTATTGAAGGCTGGTGTATGTGTGTGTTGTAGTTTGTTCTGGAATTTTGGAAATGGCTTGTTTGTGAAGTCGTTGCTTTGGACTGGGGTCTTGAGTTCTGCTTCTACAGGATGCAGACTTTTGACATTTGGAAAATTGTTATAGATAATTTTGATAGATAATGATCAGTTATCGTTGAATTTTGATAGCCGTTAATAGACTCCATTTTATTTTAGAATGTGGTGACCCATCCAAGCAATAAAGTTGCCCAATGTTCCCTAGAAAACCTTCGTGTCTATTAGGTCTTCTTTCCTCCAGAAGTTTCAGACTGCATCTAAGTTCTCAAGAGGATCTTCAACTTGGTAGAATGATTTTTGGATTTGTTAATTGTTATGCATTTCTATTTAGAAAACTTTCTTATTTGGTTTTGTATTATTTGATATCGATTTATTTATGATGTGGGGGGTTCTAGCATAAATAAATATCAAACGATAGTCACAATGGTCTTTCCTAAGGCCGTTAATCAAGATTTTGTTTTTCTGGTTTCCTTGTACACTCCCTGTGTACCAGGATACTGTTTCTTTTGTTGTATTCTTTTTTCTCCTTTTTCAATAAAGCTTCTTGGGCTCAAAAAAAATAAAGCTTCTTATTTACCGATAAAATAAAAGATATTGCTTTTTCTGTGGGTCTTTGGAGATTATGCTCCATAACCCCAGGAGAGATGATTTTGAAATTAGGAAACTTGAGAAGAAATAATGTGTTGAAATTTAACCTCCTAAGAGCATCCACAGCAGTGGAGTTAAAAATTTAGTTTTTTAGTTCCACCAAATGTTATTTTATCTATTTTATCTACACATATGCTGTAGCAGTAGATCTATTTTAGCTTTCAACATAATAAAATAATATAAAAATTACAATAAAATAATATAACCACTACAATAAAATAATATAACCACTACAATAAAATAATATATCTCACTACCCATCCACAGCACCAACCACAACAACTTCTACCATCAGCCACAACCACACCCACAACCACCACCACCACCACCAATAGTCCACAGCAGGTAAAAAAAAAAAAAAAAAAAAAAACTTCTACCATCAGCCATAACCACACCCACAACCACACCCCCACCAATAGTCCCCAGCAGGTAAAAAAAAAAAAAAAAAAACCCAAATCTCCAATTTTTTTCCTCAACCCAGACCAAACAAAATCCCCAATCACAAACAAGCACAATGTCGGCGAGTTGGGTTGGCGAGCTCCATAGGTTTCCCAGTCAGCTACCCAATATCCATGAGCAAGCACAACCACGAGTAAGCATTTCGATCGGCAGCATGGGTCTAAGGCGGATGGTGGCGTGGGTTTGAGGCTGATCGGCGGCTTGGGACGGCTAGTGGGTCGGTGACGTCGGGCTTTGGTGGCGACGATGTTGACAATGAGTTGGGCCGGCGGTGGTAAATAGAGCGAGCTTGAGAGAGATGAGCTTCAGAGATGAGATGAGAGTGAATGAGAGAGAGAGAGAGAGAGAGGCGCATGGTGTGTTAAAAGAATGAAAAAAAGGAGCAAGTGGTATTATTTTAATCATTGGGCAGAATAAAATAATATATATATATATATATATTTTTTTTTTGTTTAGCTCTCATGAACAGTGCACATTAGATGTGCACTGTAGTAATGGAGCTAAAAAAAATAGATTTAGCTCCACTGGAGCATGATTTTGGTATTTGAGGAGCTAAAATATAGTAATATACCAATATAGCACCATTGCTGTGAGTGCTCTAAGTGACCCGAAAATTTTACCCATGGATACCTGGACCCTAAAACCTGATCATTGCCCATATTTGATACCTACTTGAATTTCTTGCCCGTGGATACCTAGACGGCTAGACCTAATCCAAACTCTTTCTTTTTTTAATTTAAATATGTTGTGCAACAGCGAAAGCTATAACATCAGTTATTGTGATTTGATGCTAGCGGAAGTGCATTCACACGAACAAGAAAATAAAACATTCACAAGAAACAACAATATATATAACGTGGTTCAGCCAACTCCATGCCTATGTTCACGTCAATCAAAATATCTACTATCAATAATATGAATTACAACAATATAAATCAACGTTTACAACTCATACAATAAGACTCACAAACCTCACCAACATAAATTCATAGACCCAAAGCCCCAATACACCTAATAACTCTCACACTCACAAAACAAACAACTCTCTACACACAACTATGGGTAATCTTTTGACTCAAGTAATTTACCAACTACTCTTCGAAGAAATCCTCCATGTACTTTTAAGAGTTTTTCACCTTTTCTCGCATGGGAGGAACCTTGGGCCAAAGCCACCAAACTGCTCTTCAAAGAAACTCACTCATGTTCTTCTAAGAGCTTTTCACCTCTTGTGGGAGGAACTTTGGGCAAAAGTCATCAAACCTTTTGCAACAATGCTTATTTATAATGCTTCAATTCTATCCCTCAATGGATAAAGAATACTCATTACTTCTTCAATAAGAAATTCTTTTCATTCTATGATAGAGGAAAAATCCTTTCTTATCACGCTGAAGAAACTCAAAACAAAACTAATTAGGAATTAGAGGCAATATTCAACAAAATATAATTTTAAGATAAAAATATGATTTTCAATAAGCCTTTTTAAACTAAAACCAATTTCTCTCAAAGTATTTTGAAATGGATGACTAACAAGAATAATCATTATATCCCCCACATAAAGAAAAACTGATTTTCCTTGCTAATCAGTAACTTAAGGGCCTTAAAGAGGAACCAATAACACTTGAAACAATTAAGTTTGCCTACGAAGGGATACCTTGTTTCAGTTTTATGTGTAGACAATGCTACTTAGGTAAATTTATAAATACTAGAAATAAAACTGGCGAAGATATCACTTTTGGTACTCGCCAAATGACTACAATAACAGGAAGGTTTATTAGCTATTTTGTGAAAGTATTGTTTAGTTTTGGCAGGAAGGTTTATCTGATGCTTTGCATTTTTATTTTTTATACGTCACTCTATGATGATTTTTTAATCATCGGGCCAAACCCTAATTTGGTTTTGGTGTCAGTGTCATGGTGCGAATTCAAGTCCCTTATTCTTTAATGATTAAATAAACTCAAAATATGTTATGTTTCAATCTATATTTTGCAGTGAACATTTCGTACTCGTATACTCTTTTGCCTGTAGTGGTGCATAAGAAGAGGGGGGAGGGGGGAAGAGGTAGTTATAGTTACCTCGATATTGTATAAATTAAGATAATGGCTTGGTATTTGAGTTGAAAGTTATGCATAATTCTACGGACACACTTAATTTCACACCCAATTTAATACTTAACACTTTCACATAAATCTATCACAAACACCATTTTTATTATGTATCAATTATAACTTGACATATAATCCATAGCCTTACTATTGTGAAAAAATAAATGTGACAAAATGACCCTTTCTTTTCTTTCCCCCGTTTTTCAACCACTATCTTTCCCATTTCTGTTTTTTCTTTATTATTAAATATGGTTGTGACTTGGGAGAATATTGTTTTTCCTTGGGCCTAGAACGAGAACTAAATTGCTTAATTCGTGTTATAATCGCAAGGCCTGTTCAAAAACCCAAACCCAACAAAATTTCTAAGATCTTTGTTGTGGCCCACACCCCAAAAACAAATCTCAGTTACACAAAAACTGTGATTTAGGCAGTGGGCTGGCATGGGCCTTGTTTCATGACTTGGGTTTAAATTTGCTATGACTAATACATAGTTAAGTTAATTATGGGACCTCTAAAAGACCAACATATTATTGAGAAAATATAAAAGGCTGTTGGGAGCAGGCAGGGATAAAGGTTTGATTTTAATTGACCATTATGCTGCTCACACGCATTCTCTTGATACCTTAACCAAATATGAAACCTATTCATAGAAATAGGTGTTTTGAGAAAGCATCCAAGGACTATACCAATTACCAAGTCGGCAAGGCCAAGCTGGCCCACCTTGGCTTCAGTCATTGGTTAGTATGGAATCCATTATAAAGTACTTCTTTAATACCAATGCATCGATTCGTGAAGAAAAAGAAAGAAGAATAGGGCGCATATTTGAGTTTTAAGCAAATTTCCATGTGAAACTCTGGAAGATCAACGGTTTAACGAAAATTGCTATATTTTAAACATTTTTATAACAAATTTTAAGTGGCAAACTGTTATTTGCTATTACAAATGGATAAAAAAGTAATTTAAATTATGAATTTAAATTATAACCAATAATAACTTACCACTTATGATTTGTTATGAAAATTTTATGGACGTAACACTTCTCTAGATCAAATGAGCTACACTAGTACTCTTTAGTCTCAGCAAGAAGGTTTATTTGCTACTTTGCATTTTGTTTGTTTGTTATATATGTGATAGATTTAAATATTTATTGCTCATTACATGATTGTTTTATTTATTTATTATCAAGCCAAAACACCAATTAATTTTTATTGTTGGTGGAATTTGAACTCAAAGTCCTTTGTTCTTTAACAACTTAATAAACTTCAACAATTTTATGTTTAAATCTATATTTCACAACGAGTTTCTAATCCTCATATACTCTTGCTTGTGGTGGTGCATTAGAGAGAGGAGGAGGGGGGAAGATATGGTAAATTTCAATATATTTTAGCCCTAAAAATTCTACGAACACTCAATTTTACACCCAATTCAACACTCAACATTTTAATATAGGTCCATCACTGATATTATTTTTATTATACATCAATTATAATTTGACAATTTAATTAGACGTAAAAATGAGTGTGCATTGTGTTCCTAGCTTTATTCATCACCTTATTATTGTGAAAAATTGTGTGTGACAAACCCTTCCTCTCTTTCACCCGTTTTCCGACCACTCTCCATTTTATTATTTTATATAGTTGGGAGAATGTTGTTTTTCCTTGTGCTTTGTAATTCGTGTTATAATCTCAAGGCATGTTAAAAAAAAAACCCAAACCCAGCATTTTCACGAAATTTCCAAGTTCTCTGTTTTGGCCCACACAAAAACAAAAAATCTCAGTCACACAAACATATTTGTGTTCTAGGCAGAACTGGGCTGGCATGGGCCTCCTCGTTTCATGACTTGGGTTTAAATTTACTGTGACTAATACATAGTTATGTTAATTAAGGGGCCGCTAAGAATTAGTAAGAATTAATGTTTGCTTTTGATGAAAGGCAAGAATTGGTGTTCGCTTTAACAGTGGCGTCAGCAGAATCATGGGACTTTGTAGGTAGGCCCACAATCGAAATAGACTTATCAATGATATTCTTATACTATTTTTGTTAGCCCTTGTTGGTTGCCAATCTCAACTTTTAATCCATTTCACAATCTTTCCCATGCACGTGGCCACATATATCCTGCCTTTACAAGTAAGTTTCTTAATTATAACCCTTATA
Source organism: Quercus lobata (assembly GCF_001633185.2). NCBI lineage: Eukaryota > Viridiplantae > Streptophyta > Magnoliopsida > Fagales > Fagaceae > Quercus > Quercus lobata. Next base: position 55,797,890 of record NC_044911.1, read on the forward strand.
GCATCTACATGTTTCACGTTCTATAAATAAAAATTGTCTCTCCAGAAAATGATATTTGTCTTTTAGTAAGCGAAATTTATAAGTTTAGGTTCATTATCTTTATTTTTGGAAATTAGAAACTAAGAAACTAGAGGCTAGAGGGAAAAGTTTGGGTCCAGATGTTTTAGTGCACTCGATACAAGCCAAGTTAATAACCAAATGAGATTGGTTCAAATTATACATATCTTTATCCATATCCCTCTCCTACTTCATATTTGAGACAAGGAAAACTCATGTAGATCGAATAGGTCGAGATAATGAGACGGTTACGTCAATTATATGAGAGAGAGAGAGAGAGAGAGAGAGAGAGAGAGAGTAATTACTACATGGGTGTCCATTTTTTTTTTTTTTTAAGTTGTCATTTTTTTACAAAAATATTAGTTGTCACTTTACAAGTTAAAACGGTCCATTAAACTTCTCACATACTTATCTCATCATTCTATATTTTTAATAAGGTTGAGATATTTTTCATTGTTAATTGAAGGTGTACATCTTTTGCCAAGAATGACAAGTCACATGCATGATTTTTATTTTTTTTATTTTTCTTGTGGTCATATTTTCCAACAAATCTTTCACTTTTCTGATTTGATTTGTAGTTGATGCGTAGTTAATTGGAATTTGAGAAACACACATCTTTTACCATCCAAATAAAACAAACTTAACGATGGACCACATTTTATTTTTTTATTGTGAACTTCTACATATAGGTGTGATCGTTCAATTCACCACTCTTGCGCCCAAATAAAATAAAAATAGAAGTTTTGTAAGGATTTTCTCGTTCAGCGTTTTAAAAAACCAAGTGTCAATCAACTTATTAGGTGACAAAATAAAAAATGAGAAACCAAAGCTAAAAAAAAATAACAACACATGAAATGCTTTGATTCTTCTTTTGCCTATAATTCAATCTAGCCATGCAACTTCTAATTTATTTATTTTATTCCTTTAACTTCTTTTATGTTCACTTTCGTTTGAGGGATTGCCATTAAGTGTTTCAAAACAACTTAATTTTTAAATTTACAAAACAACGTTATTTCAATATATCTAATAGCACTATGTGACAAAATTTGGCAGAATGACCACATTGAACAAAAATAAATTAAGTTATAGTCTTGGAAGGAATACATAAAAAATTATAAGACAAAAAAAAATTGAATTTTGAATAAAGTTAAAGAATGCAATCGTAATTCAACCTAATTTTAACCATTTATATTTAAACACATGTCTCATTTTGTGTTAAGTCACTGATATCTTAAATGGATATCAAAGAAATGGTAATCAATGTTTATTTAATTGTGATGGTGTAACAAAATTTGAACAATTCATTTAGCTATGAATTATTAGGGACTCTAAGAATCATTGGGTGACATTACCATAAATTCTTCAGAAGATCTCAATTAGTATGGAGCATTAATATTGTCTATACATACAAAGGGCAACCATTCCTGTTGGCGGGTTGTATATATTTATGTCATGTAGAGAGAAATATACAACTATATGAATCAATCTAAACTCAACTCCATTTATCAGTTGCGTCATAAATGCATATTTAATAATAAAAAAAGAACTAAAAGTTCTCAATGCATATACAAGAACAACAAAAATGAATTGTACCATCTAAACAAGTTAGCTTTTCTTCTTCTTTTACTCGTATCCAATCACAGTAAATTCTAATTCATTAAATTTGTATCATGGTTGCAAATTATATGAAATATTGTCACCATTGCATCACAATGTAACTTATTATTAAAATGAGTTTTTTTAGGATATCCTCATCGAAAGGAGATGATATTAGGTGTTATAGGAATATGTAACCTTCCTCGTATGAGAGTAAACATGACATGTGTTCCATGGAGTGAAAGTGTACTTTTTTTTTTAAATATTCTTAAAAATGTTCAAATTAGTCAACTGATTATGGATTTTTTATTATAAAAAAAAAACTCTTTTAATAACATATTCTCCATTTATATAAAATAATATTTTAATCATATAATATAATTTTTTATTAAATTACATTATATATATATATATCACTATTTATTATTGTTGAATAATAAAATACATTATATGTTCCATTACATAAAACTTATAAAAATATAAAATATTTTTAAATAACACGTGCATCATTTAATCTACAAGTATGTGCAGTATATTTCACTTGAGACATCTTCAACAATTTTATGAGATAATTGTCATGTGTAATTTTACTTGGATAAAAAATAAAAAAATATTTTTTATCGAATGTAGTTCCTCAGGTTTATCCTGAATTTCTTTATCTGCTTCAATTTCAATTTCAATTTCATTCCCATTATTATCTTCTCTGGCTGCCACTGTTGCTGCTGGCATTTCATTAACTTCTCTAACGCGAAGGGTTCGGTCTACAACTTGAACAAGTCACATAAACTAACATAAATAATTTTTTTTTTCTCAACCTTTGGTTTATTTAAAAAACCTTTATTTTTATTTTTTAAGTGATCAGAATTAAAACCTTTCATATAAAAAGAAAGTACCATTTTTATTCTTAAATAACATAATGCCAAAAGCAGTGGAAGAATCTATTTTCTTCATATAAACAATAAAACAAAAATTATCAAAGGCGTATAGTAAGTGCTGCACAAGACTTGTCAGAAAATGCAGAGAGTTTCTCTAAGAAACGAGGAAATGTGGGGTCGGTGAAAGCGAAAGAAACCAAAGGAATTAGTAGCTGATTTCAGTTCTCGATTTGCTGTAATCAAATGCTAATCCTTTCTGTTTAAACTTTAAACCAAAAATCCTTGTCCTTTTTACGCTCCCTTCTATTCCTCTCCCATTATATAACCTCAACACTACCTCAAATTTCTACACCAAAACCAAAAACTCTCTCACTCACTCACCAAAGCTTCCGCCTTTTGCATTTTTTTTTCTTAATCTTTCATATGGCCGGGGAAGTTTCAGCCAAAGACTACCACGACTCACCTCCAGTACCGTTATTCGATCCTGTGGAGCTAACCAAGTGGTCCTTTTACAGGGCTTTGATAGCTGAGTTTATAGCTACTTTGCTGTTTCTATATGTCACAGTGCTGACTGTGATTGGCTACAAGAGCCATGTTGGTGACGACTGTGGTGGTCTTGACCATCTTGGGATTGCTTGGGCCTTTGGTGGCATGATTTTCATTCTTGCTTACTGCATTGCTGATATTTCATGTACGTGGGTTTTCATTTCTCTCTTTCTTTCTTACTTATTTTCCTTATTTTGTTAAGGTTTGCTTTCATTGCTTTTAAAGTTATACATTACAATTTAGTATGCATTAAGCTTCAGGTAATTAAGTTTAGCTTCAGGTTGTTTTTGGTTAAATATTTCAGGAGGGCTTTTCTTTCTTTGTTTTCTTACGTGGATTTTAGCTTAGCTATTAGCTAACTTTAAAAGTTGGGTTTGTGCGTAGATGGTCACATTAACCCAGCAGTGACATTCGGGAGCTTATTGGCTCGTAAGGTGTCGCTGATCCGAGCCGTGATGTACATGGTGGCTCAGTGCTTGGGAGCCATCAGTGGTGCTGGGATCGTCAAGGCCTTTCAGAAGGGTTATTACGAAAGGAATGGTGGTGGTGCCAACATGGTCTCTCATGGGTACAGCAAAGGCGCTGGATTGGGCGCCGAGATCATAGGGACCTTTGTGCTTGTATACACCGTCTTCTCTGCCACTGATCCCAAGAGGAAAGCTAAAGATTCCAATGCTCCGGCATGTACCTTAACATTCTGAGATTCAGTTCACTATAAACTTAAAACTATAGAGTTTTTGGAATAGTAAAAAAAATTTGAAATGTATGTTACACACTACCTATTACACATAAAATAACAATTATCAACCAAAAAAAAAAAAAAAAAGTTCGATATCTTATTTTAAGTCAATGGTAAAGAGCAATTAGATAAAATGATCAAATTATATTTAATCTATTAAAATAAAAGATCTGTTTTATCCTTTTCAAAGGAAAAAAATTTAGTATAATTTGTTGCTTTGTACTTAGAGACTCTTTTGGGGGGGGGGGGGGGGGGTGTTAAAACCTAAAAGTGCATGTGTGTACATCCGTGGGGACACCTCCTATGAACTACCTAAGAATTGCCCTATTTTGTTTCACGGCAATTGTAGATAATTGTTTGTGCCCTCAGCCTTGTACTATTTTTTAGCCACAAATGAATGATTATGGATTATAGTATAATTTATACTATCAATGTTTTATTGGCAGATTGTGTATTGTAATGAATCTAAGGTTTTGGCCCCACTTTCCATTGGATTTGCGGTGTTCATGGTTCACTTGGCCACCATCCCAATCACTGGCACTGGCATCAACCCCGCTAGGAGTTTTGGTGCTGCTGTTATCTACAACAAGGCCGAGGCCTGGGATGAGCATGTTAGTACACTTTCCTTAGACTACTGATTATTTGCAAATTACTAACGTTGTTTCGTTGTATCATTTAATTATATGCATAGTATATATACAACAATGACGATCAAAGAAGTTCTAAAATTTTAGAGTTGACTATGGATCCTCTGTTATATATATCATATCAGTGTTAATATTCATACCCAAAGAAAAAATTGTGTATCTTAAATACTTGTTATTTTCTTTTCCAGTGGATCTTTTGGGTTGGGCCATTCATTGGTGCAACCATTGCATCTCTCTACCACCGATTCGTGATGAGTGCAGGTGCTGCGTAAGCTCTTGGGCCATTCAAGAGCAACCCCCATGTTTGATTAATAAAGAGGCTTAATTATTTGATTCCTGCTTCATGGTTCTCCAGGTAAATGACATTGGAAGAAGGATTTGATATCTTTAGAAGAATAATGGAGGAGTGCTTATGCTCGTGTATGAATGTTTCTTTGGCTTTCTTAATTTCCTTAGAGAGTTATTAAAAGGAGCATAAAATTGTAGATATAAAGCCTGTTTGATTCCCCATGTTTCCCTCTATACACTTGCCTTTGAATTTACTTGTGAGTTGTTGTTTTCAATATGTCTTTGGCACTTTGTACTCTTTATGCTTTAAAGTACAGTTTGAGCAACGCGGTCAAGTGTTCACTTTCTAATGTCTGAAATTGCTCTTAGTGCCTAGTGGAAGAATTACATAGAAGCAGGTTGAAAAGGCAATCTACTGAATTCTAATCGTTCACAAAGTCTCACTATATCATCATGAAAATGATGCAAAATTAGGTGACATGAAAATTGAACCCAAAAATGAAGAAACTCTTGCTTAATATGGCTATTTTAAGTGCAACATGGAGAGCAATTTACATAATAATAACAAAAGGAAAGGACATGAGAGCGGTTTAAACATTACATGGTATCTTAGACAACACTCTTCAAATACAATGGATTTGGTGCTGTGGGTAACGTCGGCCTAGGTCATTCATCACCAGTTAAATCTATATATATATATATATATATATAATTAAAATCAAAACTGAGAGAAAATTCAATTAGATTATTGTGGGGCCCAAATAATTTATGGGCCAGGCCCATTTACCTGTGAGGAGACCAAAGGCCCAAGCCGAGGAGGGCTATGGCCCAAGCTCGACAAGATAGCCTTAGGATACAGCCGAGGACAGTTCAGTCCTCGGCAGACCCAAAGTCCCACCGGAAAGAGGGGTAAAAACGGTATAGGACTAAAACTTGGAAGAAAAATCTAAAAATATCCAGGGAAAGCTGCCCTTACTGCCATTCAATACTCTGAACCTGACAGAGCCGTATTCTTTGGCTTTTACGACCACCCCCAACGACTTTGGGTATGGGCTGATGGGACAAGTATCAGTCTTGGAAAGGTTGACCATATACGTGGACGAAGGACAATGAACGCAGGCGGATATAAAAGGAAAAGGAAGTAACCTAGAGAGAGGCTGGGAAAAATGGCCAAAAACCAGAGCCTCCCAGCCCACCTCCAGGAGAAAGATTCCAGGGGTGAAGAAAACTTAACCACGCATGAACACCACGAAAAACCCACCACCTGGTGACCAAGGCCTAGCCTTTCAAACCCACGCTCTACAAATGATATTATTTGGGTCTTTTCACGTGCGAATCCAACACTGTTACGGTTCGTTACGAATCGTGTCCTTACAATTGGCGCCGTCTGTGGGGAGGGGCTTGTGTGTTGGCATAGGCGGTGGGTCGAGAGAGTTCCTTTGTCATTTCTAACAACTGGTTATAGAGTTTTAGAGTAAAGTTCCGCTAGGGGCTATGCTTCTTGACTAGAAGCTACGCTTGGTAGCGTTAATCACACGGATAATTCTAGGGGCTTGGCCGAGGAGCTAACTCCCCTAAAGCCAAGGTCCAGCGTCAAAAGAAACTAGGTTTTGGACAGAACCAAGACATTGCATGGTCCTCGGACTCAAGCCTATGGGGAAACCAACTACTTGGATGAGGAAAACTAAGTTTTGGACAGAACCAAGGCATTGCATGGTCCTCGGACTCAAGTAGGAATGGCAATGGGGCGGGGCCCCGCATGGATTTTTCTTCCCCCATCCCCACCCCGCCCCGCATGATGGGGAAAATTTCTTGCCCCATCCCCGCCCCTTAAGGCCCCGCGAAGACCCGCGAAGCCCCACCCTACACCGTAAAACTTTATTTCTTGTTAATTTTCCCTACAACTATTACCATTTTTTCAAATAAAATGACATGTTTCAATAATAAAAATATACTTGAAATTATAAATAAATTTATCCTATCAAATCAAACTAATTTTTAGCAAAAACTAAATAATATTATCTAAATGTTTAACAAGACAATATCACAACAAAAATCTCATAACATGATAAAATAAAATTTTAACAAGCTTAAAAAAACAGTGTTGTTAAGCAACCAAATGCCCACACAAAATTACAAAAACAATGGCACAGACACATATTTAGAGCCACAAACCCATAACTCTTTAAAAAAAATTATATCATGTTCATGATGAAAAGTAAGTTGAGAAAGACCGTATGAATCATGAATGAAATCATCAATTCAATAGTATATAAATTTGTTTCCAATAAAGACAAAAAAGAAGAAGAAGTTAAAATTGGTACCTTATTTCCAACTTTACTAGAGAGAAAAAAGAGGTAGAGCCATATTAGGTAGAATAAAATAAGCTGATAATATTTTTGTTTAAATAGTAGGGTTTCAGGGTACAATAAAATTACAATTTAACCCTTATTAATGCGGGGCGGGGTGAGGATGGGGCGGGGCGGGGCGGGGTGGGTCTAAAAAGTGTAAACCCATCCCCGCCCCATCACGTTTGCGGGGCGGGGAAAACTCGCACGGGGCGAAGCGGGGAGGGGCGGGTCAAGCGGGGCGGGGAAAAATTGCCATCCCTAGACTCAAGCCTATGGGGAAACCAACTACTTGGATGAGGAAAACTAAGTTTTGGACAGAAACAAGGCATTGCATGGTCCTCGGACTCAAGCCTATGGGGAAACCAACTACTTGAATGAGGAAAACTAAGTTTTGGACAGAACCAAGGCATTGCATGGTCCTCGGACTCAAGCCTGTGGGGAAACCAACTATTTAGATGAGGAAAACTAGGTTTTGGACAGAACCAAGGCATTGCATGGTCCTCGGACTCAAGCCTATGGGGAAACCAACTACTTGGATGAGGAAAACTAAGTTTTGGACAGAACCAAGGCATTGCATGGTCCTCGGACTCAAGCCTATGGGGAAACCAACTACTTGGATAAGGAAAATTGGGTTTTGGACAGAATCAAGGCATTGCATGGTCCTCGGACTCAAGCCTATGGGGAAACCAACTACTTGGATGAGGAAAACTAGGTTTTGGACAGAACCAAAGCATTGCATGGTCCTCAGACTCAAGCCTATGGGGAAACCAACTACCTGGATGAGGAAAACTAAGTTTTGGACTGAACCAAGGCATTGCATGGTCCTCGGACTCAAGCCTATGGGGAAACCAACTACCTGGATGAGGAAAACTAAGTTTTGGACAGAACCAAGACATTGCATGGTCCTCGGACTCAAGCCTATGGGGAAACCAACAAGGCATTGCATGGTCCTCGGACTCAAGCCTATGGGGAAACCAACTACCTGGATGAGGAAAACTGGGTTTTGGACAGAACCAAGGCATTGCATGGTCCTCGGACTCAAGCCTATGGAGAAACCAACTACTTGGATGAGGAAAACTAGGTTTTGGACAGAACCAAGGCATTGCATGGTCCTCGGACTAAGCCTATGGGCGGAAACCAACTACTTTGGATGAGGAAACTAGGTTTGGACAGAACCAAGGCATTGCATGGTCCTCGACTCAAGCCTAATGGGAAAACCAACTACTGGATGAGGAAAAAACTAGGTTTTGGACAGAACCAAGGCATTGCATAGGTCCTCGGACTCAAGCCTAATGGGAAACCAACTACTTGGATGAGGAAAACTAGGTTTTGGACAGAACCAAGGCATTTCATGGTCCTCGGACTCAAGCCTATGGGGAAACCAACTACTTGGATGAGGAAAACTAGGTTTTTGGACAGAACCAAGGCATTGCATAGTCCTCGGACTCAAGCCTATGGGGAAACCAACTACTTGGATGAGGAAAACTAGGTTTTGGACAGAACCAAGGCATTGCATGGTCCTCGGACTCAAGCCTATGGGGAAACCAACTACTTGGATGAGGAAAACTGGGTTTTGGACAGAACCAAGGCATTGCATGGTCCTCGGACTCAAGCCTATGGGGAAACCAACTACTTGGATGAGGAAAACTGGGTTTTGGACAGAACCAAGGCATTGCATGGTCCTCGGACTCAAGCCTATGGGGAAACCAACTACTTGGATGAGAAAACTGGGTTTTGGACAGAACCAAGGCATTGCATGGTCCTCGGACTCAAGCCTATGGGGAAACCAACTACTTGGATGAGAAAACTGGGTTTTGGACAGAACCAAGGCATTGCATGGTCCTTGGACTCAAGCCTATGGGGAAACCAACTACTTGGATGATAAAACGACTGAGTTTTGTAAGGTTGGTTACTTAATAACAATTCTAAGTTACTCAATCCTCGGCTCAAAAACTGTAAAAGGTTAGCCTAGGGGGGCTGTTCATTTTGCGGGTGATATGTCCTCGGATGGTTACTTCCTACACCGCATCGAGCACTGAGCTATCATCTCGGCTAGTTTTGGGGTAAGTATCATTTTTCACAGCTCGGCATTGTTGTGCCGAACAACTCTATTAAGGTTATGGTAATATCTTTTTCTTAGCAAGCATTTTGGCCCTAAGTGTCATTGATTCAAATGCTATATTACTATGCCGAACAGCACTTATAAATACATAACGGCGCCTTTCTCTTGGATAAGAGATTATGGCCCCAAGTATTGTACTCTAAGGTCGGCGGTATAGTGCCAGGCCGACTCAGTAGGCCCATCATAATGTCCTTTCTTTTTCTGCCTAATGGGAGTTTCAGCCCTAAGTATCATTTGTTTGATTCAGTGTTATTGCGCCGGATTGTTTTTATAAGCACAGAGCAAGATCCATCTATTAACTGGGACTTTGGTCCTAGACGTCGGCTACAGTTAAAAAAAAAAAAAAAAAAAAATTTTCATAAGATTGTATGTCTATTCGTTGTGTTATCATTGCGGAAATATAAAGATAGAGTATGTGAAATAAAGTGATAAAAAATTTTCATTAATATAAAGATGTATTACAACGTACAAAGAGGGGCTTAAACAAGCCTATACAAAAGGTAGATTGCCGAAACAATAAAAAAAAGAAAAGAAAAACAATACATTAAATAAACAGTCAGGTCTCTTTTTAAACTCGTCTCCGAAATCCTTCCAAACTCTGCCTCAGTAGCGCCCATATCGAGAGAAGGACCTTCTTCAGAAGAAGATGGAGGAGATGAATGAAGAAGATGGAGGAGATGAATGAAAAGAAGGAGGAGAAGAAGAGAGAAGAGATGAAAAGAAAGAAAAATGAGCAAAAGAGGGAGAAGGAAAAGCACCAGGATGGATCTGGTGGTGGAAAGAAGAAGAAAGAGAGGTAAAAGGAGGCACCAGTGAACGAAGAGAGGAAGAAGCAAGGGCATTTGGTCCCTGCCTCAGTCCTGACTCCTAACACACTGGTACCATGTTAGGTATGCTCATGAGAGAGCGGTTGGTACTGATGATGGGTGTCCTCGACTTAGTCACACCGAAAGTTTGACGTGACGAGTCCCTGCTTCGGATTTTGGCTAAAAGGAAAGTGAGATAGATTTTGAGTCTTCGCCATCCCTGCCCTGACCGGGCCATTACGAACTTTATTGGAACGTGGAGTTTACCGGGGGGGGGGGGTATGGCTCCTTCATTACTCGTTGTTATGGTAAAGCATATCACGATTTAGTGTATAAACTAGTGGGTAAAATAAACTTTAGGGGAGGCCAAGTATTTCAGATCTCAGAAGGATGAAAAGGGACTCTTTACAAAAACAAAAACCTCCTGCCTTCCTTTTTATACGGAGGGTGGAGCGGAAGGCATTTAATAGGTTCAGATCTCCAAAGGAATCTGCAAACACAAAAATGCCGATTCCACTTCTCCACCTCATCAAAACAAACTGTCGAATTAAAGTAGTCTCGTAAATAGAGGTCATTAAAAGCGCGTTTTGGATAACCAAACGGCAAGAACGCATCAGGAGTAAAATCAAAAGACTGTCTCGTAGACCGGTGCATTTCCTGGGCAGATGGAGAACCGCCAGCATTAGTGAAAGGCCGAATTGAATGAGCCATAATAAAGGCTCGGTGTGACCAAAACCCCCCTTTCCAACCAAGAGGTTGGATAGCAGGGTTTTGAGGGGCTATTGTGAGGCCCAAATAATTTATGGGCCAGGCCCATTTACCCGTGAGGAGACCAAAGGCCCAAGCCGAGGAGGGCTATGGCCTAAGCTCGACAAGATAGCCTTAGGATACAGCCGAGGACAGTTCAGTCCTCGGCAGACCCAAAGTCCCACCGGAAAAAGGGGTAAAAACGGTATAGGACTAAAACTTGGAAGAAAAATCTAAAAATATCCAGGGAAAGCTGCCCTTACTGCCATTCAATACTCTGAACCTGACAGAGCCGTATTCTTTGGCTTTTACGACCACCCCCAACGACTTTGGGTATGGGCTGATGGGACAAGTATCAGTCTTGGAAAGGTTGACCATATACGTAGACGAAGGACAATGAACGCAGGCGGATATAAAAGGAAAAGGAAATAACCTAGAGAGAGGCTGGGAAAAATGGCCAAAAACCAGAGCCTCCCAGCCCACCTCCAGGAGAAAGATTCCAGGGGTGAAGAAAACTTAACCACGCATGAACACCACGAAAAACCCACCACCTGGTGACCAAGGCCTAGCCTTTCAAACCCACGCTCTACAAATGATATTGTTTGGGCCTTTTCACGTGCGAACCCAACACTGTTACGGTTCGTTACGAATCGTGTCCTTACAATTATAAATTGAATTTCAATTGTTGTCTAATTTAGTGTCATGTGTCTTATTTAATTTTTTTTTAATTTTTTTTTATAAATTTTGTTCTGAGTAAGTTAATGTTGTGCAAAATATGAATAGTCTAATATATATAAATCATCAAAAGCTCAATTAAAAAAAAAAAAGAAAAAAAAAGATAATAAAAGAAAATAAAGAGAGAAAGAGGGTAAAAGTAATTTATAACTTAAAAAAATATGTAACTCTTACCCTAAATATAATTTGAACTCATTTATATGTGTAATTATAATTGTTTTTAATTGTATTGTGCATATGCATGAATTATACACTATTTTGTTTTAAAAAAAGAGATCAATGGGCTTAATTCAACATTGTTGTTTAATCACACGTGCTTCTATTAATTAGGTTCTAAGACTTTAGGAACTAATGTATTAGAATTTCAATTTGTATATGTTGATAAACCATAATCAAAACATTTAGTCTACGTTTAGACTTGCTCAAAGTTTGGTTTAAATTAAGTTTGGAATCAAGTAACTGCAGAAAATTACTATTCAATTTCTACAAGGCTCGATCGATTGAAAATTAGATTTGATCGATCGAAAGTCGCATATCAGCAAAAATCAACAAATGTAAAAAGACCATAACTTATTTGTTTGAAGCCCAAATTGCGATATGTTTTTTCCAGTATTTAAAGGACATCATAAGCTAACCTTAGGAGGGGTTTTCAATGCTTTTCAGAGAGAGATTAGAGTGCAACTTGTGCCTCTTTTATAGATCTAGAGTTTTGTACCCAAATGCTCTCTAAGGTCTTTGATGTGCTATGTATTGAATTTCTTGTGAGATCTAGAGGTGTTTACCTTCATACACACTTAGAGTTATCAAGATCAAGATTCATGTCAAGAACTTGGTGATCGCTTCAGTTGCTGCATAAAGAATTTAAAGAAGATTTGAAACCTTTGAATGGAGTCTCAAAGTTACAAGTAAGAGAACTTGTAGTTGCTGCAGATCAAGGAAAGAAGTAGTCCATGGACTCGGAGTTATAATGGGGTCATGGTAGTAAGTTTTTTACTCGAGATAGTAATAGAATGTTAGTGATCTACGTTCTATTGTACAAACTTCAATTCTTTCATAGTGGATTTGCTTTTTACCTTGAGGATGGTTAGATTAAATTCTCCCCAGGTTTTTTATCGGTTTGGTTTTCCTGGATTATCATAACGTGTGTTCTTTATATTTCCACATTACTTACATGATATAATTTGATTGTGTTAATCTAGATCTAAATAATTTATCTAAGTAATTACTTGGCTAAATAACTAGGTTAAACAACTTGTGTTTTAAGGGGTCTAAAAACATACAGCTTCCATCAATAATCAATAAAATGCTTTTCTAGTAATCAATTCATAAATTTTTTTTGTGGCTTTAATCTAAAAATATAATTGCATGATTTGGAAAATCAGCATATAAATTAACTTTCCATGTGAGCATTGCCCGACTAATTGTCTGATAGCATTTGTTCTTAGCAAATTTACGAACTAATTTTATTGTGCCATTTTCGTGGCTTCTAATATAGTATATATTAATGATACAATGTTCCCATACTATGCGTCTATGCCCATGCACGTGCCATTAGCATCTATCAGTCTCTACCTTCTCTCTCTGTTTCTCGCTTTATTTTCTGAAAGCAAGTTAGCTGTTTATTCTGCTCTTGCAACAAGAGATTGCAGAAAATGGATATAAAGCTGAAGTAAATTAGGGTGATGTGCTTTTTTGTTAAATCATTGGATAATTGTAATATGGTTTCTTGTTGATTCATTTTTCATTGTAGAAGCACATGAAATTCTTTTTTCTTTCCAAAAGTAAAAATCATTTGGCAAATAACTGTAAGCTTTACGCAACAGTGAAAAACCCAAAAACGTTGGTACTGAAACTTAAAAGGCATTTGGATAGAAATTATAATTCGTACGTTTGCTTTTTTTTTTTTTTTTTTTTTTTTTAATCTAGCTCCTCTTGCATTGTTCATGGGATATGAACAGTGCAATTAGGCAAATGCACAGTAATTTCATTAATGAACAGTAATCAGAATATATATTTTTTATTATTTTCAGTTTTCAGCAAAATAAGCAATATCCAAACACAACCTTAGTGTGCGTTTGGCTCCAGCTTAAAAAGTCAATTTATTTTACTATTCAGCTTATTTTTACTACTATTTATGAGTTTCACTGTACTTTAAGAGTCATTGCATTGATACCTTGAAAACCCCGTAGAACTTTATACAGGGCCGACTCTAGGCCATTTCCTAGGAACTCCATCTTAATAAAGCCCCAAAATTGTGAGCCAATAATTCATTTCATTTGAATAAAAACATATCATTCTACGCTCTTACTTATCCCTCAAAAGAACCTTAAAATTGCATACCAATTGAAATCTAATTTGATTAAAAAAAAATGATGTGAATATTCCAAATAATCATTGACAATCAATTTCTCACAAGGTTTAAAAACTGGTACGGTGAAAGAACCGAAAAATGAACTAATTATTGGTTTTTTGGTCGGATTGGGGTCTGACCGATGGTTGAATCGGCGACGTCATAAATAATTTAATTATTATTTATGTAAATTATATAAATAATTAATAATTTTTTAATATACTAAAACTAACAAACCAATAGTAATAAATATGTTTCCTAAAAAAAATACAATATATAACATCGTTTTAAAGAATTTAATATAATAACATTACAAAATAATCATCCTTAAAATAATAAACTTAAATATTATGTTTTTAGGTTAGTTTTTAAGTTCCTGTCCAAAACAACGTAGTTTTAGGTTGGGAAAAAGTCAAAAAATGGTGTAGTTTTAAGTTTTCAATCCAACCGGTCATAACTAGTTTGACCACGTCGGTTCTTGATTTTCTAGTTGAACTAGCCGGTTTTTGAATTTTTCTGGTTTTTAAGTCATTTTCGGTTTTTGCCCATAACCGGACCGGATTGAAGGCCGGTTCTCGATTGAACCGATCAAACTGGCTGGTCCGGTTCGGTTTTTAAAATATAGAATTTTCTCACAACTAGAATTTAAAATTTTTGTAAGAAATCTCACACATGGCAGATTGTCAAAATCAATCACTCACATAGCACATACCAAACAATCTATGTCTAATTGCATCTTAAAAATTGGAAATTAAATTTTAATTTCCCTCACCATGCATTGCTTTACTCAAGGTAAATAATTAAAACTATAAAAATTCATCTCCTTTTGTTACATTTTATATATTTGGTTCTCTATATTAAATAAATCTTGCTTTACTTAGTATTAATTCATCAAGTTATATGAATTCATCTTTATTTAGGCACATTAAGGTTGTTGAGTGATTCTTGTATTAAGTGAATTGCAATAGTACATTTGATCAATTAGATTATATTTTTTTATCCTTTAACATTTATTTTAATATTTTCATATTATGATTTTATATTTTAAGATGGTGGTTCTTTTATTTGTAAATATTTTTAATTTTGAATGTCTACTTGAAAATATTAATCTGGATATAAAAAAAAAAATTAAAAATACATAAAAAGTAATTGAATCTTGTGGAAGCAAGAAATTAACCGATGCCTGATTACTTGCTTAAAAACACAATTAATTTAGATTATGGGCTTAAATCAATCCGCAATGGGAAATTTGAACAAGAATCCAAAGACTGTCTCACTCTTATAAAAGTATGTAAAAAGGCTCTTATTCATATGATTTTCACTGTTATAATTCTCACTCTGTGTATATTTCCCCCTTTTGTTTGCATTCTCTTCCTTTTTACACTTTTCCTCCTCCTTCTCCATTCTTATCTGGTGCTTGATTCTCCTTATTTTCTTCTCTAGCATGTGCCATTATAGGTGATGTCCTGTTTTGGTTGGGTAGCCTTCTGTCCCATTAGGCTCTTCTTTTCTTGAGGTCATAATGAACAAAGACTTTTGGGACTTCTTGTTTTATTCTGATAAGTTATCTGTTGCATTAAATGCTATTATGTCAGGTGGATCGCTATGGATTTATCAGGAAGATCTAGAAGGCTCCCTTGAACGCTAGGTGTACCACGATGGATTTATAAGGAAAATCCGGAGGGCTTTCTTGGACGCTATGCTATTTCGACGGGATGTCTTTGGTAGTTCAGACATCCTCAGATATTGTGCGTACCTCAGTGGGATGCCTTTGGTATTTCGTTTATTGGCATTTAGCCCAAATGGTTCATGGGGTCCATTCATGCTTGGATTGAGGGTGGTGGGCCCTGTTTGGTCGATTTTTGGAGTTCAAGATCTTGGGGGTACTTTTGATGATTTCTTGTTTCATCTTTTACCCTTGTTGCAGGGTATGTGCTTCCATAGTTGGGCTCCATTTCTCAGAATGACACATTCTGGGCCTGTCTTGATCTAAGGTCCAATGTTTACTTGAGTTTTTAGTGCCACTTCCCTACAAATCTCTATTAGGATCTATTGATAAATTTGTTACTAGAAATATAAAAAAAATATAACAAAAAATAATTTAATTTCATAAGTTAACAATAAATTCATTAAAAAAAATTATAATATAATGAAATAATACAACAGAAAAATTACAATGAAAATAATCATAATAATATTCAAAATGCAACACAACAATTATTGATTATATACAAATAATAGATTCTTTTCCAAATGCATGTATCGCTTACATAATTTTTTTGACAATACTTGTTGTAGTTATTTTTGTAATATATATATATATATATATAATCGATAAACTTTTACTTAAGGTTGATTAGTCATATAATCAATTAAAAATGAGTTCTTAAAATTAAATACAAAAACTTAATTAGTAAATTTGTATTTTAAAAGGCAAAAATAACATATTTTAAATAAACATTTATAACATTTAAAGTTAAATAAATATTATTTACTGTGGTTCTGTGAGATGAGTATTGAGAAGTGAGGAATGCACTAATTATCAAGAATATGAGTACAATGCAAAAGCTACCATTGAAAAATTAAAGGGCCACTTGAGTCAAAGCCCAAATTGTCAAGAGAATCTTTTCAATTCTACCCAAACAAAATATAAAATTAATAATATAGGAAGAGTTTGAAAAGTTTATTTCCAAACTAATTTGAAAAGAAACATATTCCCTATAAGAATGGACAGATTTTAGGAACTCAATCACTTCTTTTTTTCCTTTTTTTTTTAGAAACTCAATCACATAGTAACACTATGTTTCATAAGAAAATTGAAAGAAAGGGAAGATTTTAAATGTTTACTTCTAAATTTTAGTATGTTTTGAAAGGAGGGAGAGGAAAGGGGATTTGAGTATTAATGTATTCAAGTTTCATTGGATTATTTTGTTAGTAAGCTTGAATTTAAGGTTGTTGAGGATTTTTTTTTTTTAGCTAAAATTTTGAAAGCCCAAAAGGCCGAGGTGTTTCGGTTTTGCACATGACTCCACACGACCAAGGCTCACCATCAGGGCCCAATTTTGCACCACACGAGGCCCAACTAGCAAATACATTTGTACGACACCGAGATCCCAGGCCCATACAGGCCCTGGGCCCAGTCCCATACTGGCTTTGGGCGCAGGCCCAGTAGAAAGGTCCAGTTATTCTACGCCCTTCTTGGAGCTTCCTTAAATACACAGACAAGTGTAGGGCATTGAGTTCCAAGAGGTGATCGGTCAAACGTTCCCGGTCAAGTATGCGAATCATTCCCAGGAAAATGTGGTATGCACGGGAGACTGGGTTGCCGAACATAATCGGTCCAGAAGAAATCAAGTTCCAAGATCATAAATGCAGCACCGCCCTCTCACCTAAACAACCACTTAAATCAAATAATATTGGACCTTCAATAGCACAAACGGTGACTGTAATCATAATCTCCCCACTAACCTTGGCTATAAATAGAAGAAAGTTGGGAGAAGAAAGGGTTCAGAAAATTTTGAGAGAAAATAGTCAAGTGAGTGAATATCAACTGAGCGTTGTTTTGAGTCTCTCTGCCGGGAACGACCCATAGTAGGAAATCCTCAAGCCCACTACAAATAAATTGTAAGCCCAAGTGTTCTAAGGCCCAGAAGTCTTATACCTGGTTCCTACAACATTCATATTACACTTGACCCACAACGAGGCCCTAAGTATTTACCAAACAAAAAGTTGATATTTGGAATAAATCCAACACCAGTGCAAGGCAACCCAACAAAACTAACTAGTCCATGGGCTTTTCTTGGGTACAGACAATCCCATAGGTTTGACTAATGAGGTTAACACACATGAGAAATTATTGTATGAGTCGGGTCTGTAAGGTACATACTCCATAGACACAATTGGCATGATTTGGAAGGATGGGGTGTAGTGCAAATGCATAGCCAATTTCACTACATTTTTTGGTGTCAACTTATGATTAGATTTCAACACTTACAAATAACACCACCACCATAATTACTTGCCGAAAAAAAAAAAAATTAAGTGCACCAATCATAATTTGACACTTGAACATATTGCAGATTTGGTTGTGTTTCTAGACTTACTCATGCAACAATGAAGGACAACTGGCTAATTAAAGTTTATAGTGTTGGTGTGTGTTACCCCTTACTGAAAATTAAAAAATCAGTTGCACTCAGCTTTTGGTTGGACAAAAAGATCAAAATTTCAATTTCGAGGACCTTGGTGGTGCAAGAAGAGATGAGGATGGTTGGGGACTAAAAGTCACCCTAGGAGTAGCTCAACCATTAGGCCATTTAGGCAATGGCCTAAGGCCCTAAATTGGAAAAGGCCCCTCTAGAATATATTTATCTATTTGTCTTATAGTATTGCACAAAAATAATAATAAAAAGTAAGTCTCTTCACTTTTAAAGGAAAAAAACAAAAAATTTCTATTGGTTGGTATAATGTCTTGTCTATCTTTCTTACGATGTAACAATTTAAATTAAGAACCAAAATTTTAATAAATAATATTTTTTATAAAAAAATTATACTCTTTTCGAATGTTAAATATTTTAATAACACATTTTACCATGTTTGAGGTAGTTTAAGAGTGTAAAAATTTTCAATCTTTCAAAAATTCTAATCTTCATTTATCTCTGTAGGGATTGGGTTTGAGCACTATTCCTAAGGGATAAGTGAATTCAAGCCCAGCAAGCCCAATACAATAAATTTGTAGAGAGTGGGTAGAAGAATTGGGCTTTAATGAGTATAACAACAGTTGAAGATGATTTAAAGAATGAATAAGTAAAACAAATATGGACTTGAGCAAGCAATTCAATCCTCGACACTAGTCCAAGGAGCTTCAACTTATTATTTCTTGAGTGACAGTGACAATGGTTGCAAAGTTAGTTTAGATTGCTACAGTGTTTTCTCTGGTAAAATCTCTGATCCTCTTCTCATGGAGGGTCTCTCCCATTATATAGTCCCCTTTGAGCCATCTTGATCCCACACTTGTTGATCATCTAAGCCCTTGGTTGAGTACCTGTCCCATCAAACACCCCTTTTTGGCTTTCTGTGTGTTGCGGTTGTCAAGGCAGCACTGTTTAGGAGTCTTCTCTACATTAATACGGCCAGAGTGTTAGTTGTGGAGCATTTAATGTGGAGGCAGCAGCTTTTCCTAGAATTGCTCTATCGCTATGCTCCGGTGTGCTTACTTGCTGTACTTATCTTTTTCCTTGGAGTGCTGTGGAAGATTGTTTTTGCTGGTAAATCACTTTTCTTCTACCTCAGCTTTGGCTAGCCGAGGACAGAGTTGTCCTTGGCACGGTTTCTTGGGTTGCCATGATCACCACTATCTTCTTCATATGCGATTATGGGCCTTGGCATGGGCCACAAGCTCAGTACAAAAGGTGGATGTATATCACTGGGCTCTATGACCCCACAATCTCTTTGTCAAAATTAAGATTATAATTAATAATTTTCAAGACAAATTCATTATTGAAAACCCATTATTTAATAACTAAGTCCAACATTGCCAAAAGAGACAATGACCATTTAAACTATGGTATTTATTATGATATTGATTGTTTCGATATTTTTATAATTAAAAATTAAAAAATATGTTTTATAAATATATGAAAATATTCTAATTAATATATTAATTATGTAAAAATGTTGGATTATTTTTTCTAATTTATGTATCACTTAAAAATTATTAAGTAATAATAAATTTTACATTTGCGTCTGTAAGGACACAAACAGACCTATGGTCCAAGAACAACAATACAATGGTCCAATGAGCCCACTACAATAAATTTGTTAGATATATGGGTAGGATATTGACTACTTGATAAGTTAAAGTTAATCACAATGAAAAGAGTTGCCAAGTAAAAGACTAGGAGCACTTAATTATGAAAAAGAAGGGGATCCTCGGTCCAACCTGAAGAAGATCATTTATATATCAATGTTTTTGCTTTCTCTCCTTTACAAATCTTTTTCCTCTCTTTTTTCCTCTCTCCCTTTCCTAAGGATCTTCATTTTCCTTTTATATGTACACACCGATATTCTTCATCCTACACTTGGAGGGTTGAGATGGCATTCTTAGGACTTCTGTCCCATCCAGAACAAAGAGGTAAGCTTCTGCCTTGCAATCTGAGCTGTGCCACCATTGTTCATGGTCATTTCCTCATTAATGCAGCCAAAGAAGTAGTTGTCTTGCATTTAATGCGGAGGGGATAGTTTCCACTCCCTTCTCTTCTCACCCTTCTCGTAACCCATGCAAAGTCTCCTTTAGTCCCTCTATGATATGTTAACCTTATGTGTCTTCTATGGTTATTGCTCGTCCCCCAGATCAATGGGTGCTCGTCTCCTAGCTCCAGTGCTCGTCCCGAAGTCCGAGTGGCATCCTCAGAAATCATCTTAGTAAACCACCTAGATGAGATTAGGGGTCCTCGTCCACACAACGTCTAACCCCAAAATGTATTAAGTAGGCCATAGTCTAAGCCCTATTTTTGCGGACTGTGAAATTGAGTTAGGTATGAAAAGAATCTATTTGAGCTAAATTGAGGTATTTAATAGAAACGATACCGTTTATAATTTACAAATTTTTAAAACTTTTTATTGTATATTTAAAATACTCTACACATATGAAAAATTTTCATAAAAATGTGGCCATATTCTGTATGAAAGGCATTTAACATGCCAATAACTTGGTTAATATTGCATGATTTTTGTATGATCATAGTGGTATAGTACAAAGAAACCAATTCAATCGAGGGTAAAGTTCTTAAAATGCTATATTCATAATATTTTCACAACACTTTCATAACAAATTAATTGTAGGTTGCAGATTGTTATTTACTATTATGAATGGACAAAAAAGTAATTTAAATTATGAATTCAAATTAGAACCAATAACAACTTAGTACTTATAATTTGTTGTGAAAATGTTATAGACGTAGCACTTCTCTATATCAAATGGGCACTATTTTGTGAAAGTACTCTTTCATTTTAGGAGGAAGGTTTATTTGCTACTTTGCATTTTTTTTTTGTTTATATATGTGATAGATTTGAACATTTGTTGTTTGTCACATGATTGTTTTTTTTTTATTATCAGACCAAAACATCCATTAGGTTTTGTTGTTGGTGGAACTCGAGTCCTTTGTTCTTTAATGACTAAATAAACTTCAATGATTTTATGTTTAAATCTATATTTCACAATGAATTTCTAGTCCTCATATACTCCTTTGCCTATGATGGTGCATTAAAAGGGGGAGGAGGGGGGAAGAGGTAGTAAATTTAAATATATTTTAGCCCTAGCAATTCTACAGACACACTCAATTTTATACCCAATTCAACACTCAATATTTTCACATCGATCCGTCACTAATACTATTTTTATTACACACCAATTATAAATTGACACTTTAATTAGATGTGAAAATGAGTGTGTTCCTAGTTTGATTCATCAACTTATTATTGTGAAAAATTGAGTGTGACAAACCCTTAGGGCCTGCTTGGTAGATAAATTTGAGTAATGTTTTTTGAGTATTTCTTATATACGTGTTGGTGAAAAAGTGTATTGAAATGTGTATAAAGTTGTTTAAAATGTTCAAATGTGTGTTTGAACCACACAACCAAATAGGGCCTCACTCTCTTTCACCCATTTTTCAACCACTCTCCATTTTTGTTTTTTCTATTATTTTATATATATAGAGTTGGGAGAATATTGTTTTTCCTTGGGCTTTGTAATTCGTGTTATAATCTCAAGATATGTTCCCAAAAAAAAAAAACCTTTCATGAAATTTCCAAGTTCTCCCCCCCAACCCACACACACACCAAAAAAAAAAACTCAGTTCTAGGCAATACTAGGCTGGCATGGGCCTTGTTTCATGACTTGGGTTTAAATTTATTGTGACTAATACATAGTTATGTTACTTATTTTGTTGAAAACTGAAAATACTGTAGTAAAATAATTTTTAAATGTGTGAATAGTGTCATGGGATCCATTTCTAATGAAAAGTTGTTGAAAAAAAAGTTCGTGGGTCCAGTGAACAGTACACGGGACCCACTGGTGTGACATAAAGCCACATAAACACGCCTCTCCGAAAAAAAAAAAAAAAAATGCAGATGCAAGGACGTGGATGCACGCATACTTAGTGTGTGTTTGGCTAGTTTATTTTTTGTTAAATTATTTTACTATTAAGTTTATTTTTGTTACTATTTATAAGTCATACTATACTTTTTAATACTATTTATGAATCTCATGTTACTATTTCAATTAATATTTATTTTTATATATGATACTTTTAATAAATTTTTTTTTTTAATTTTATCAAAATAAGCTAATGTTAAACACACGCTCAATGTTTACTTATGATGAACGGCAAGAATTGGTGTTCACTTTAATACTGTCGTCGGCAGGATCATCGTACTTGTAGATAGGCCTACAATCAATCATGTTGTCAAATCGTCAAATCTATAAGAAATAGAATTATCAATGATATCATCAATGATATTGTCAAATCTATATTTCACAAAAGAAATAGAATTATCAAAGAAATAGAATTATCAATGATATCATCAATGATATTATTTCACAATCGAAATAGAATTATCAATGATATCATCAATGATATTTTCAAATCTATATTTCACGATGAATTTTTAGTCCTCATGTACTCTTTTGCCTGTAGTGGAGCATTACTGCATCCACGAGACATAAATTTAGCAATGACTTTATAAAAAGTTAGTTTTTTTTTTTTTTTTAATCTTTTCATTTTATAAAATATCTAATATCAATTGTTTTATTTTAACTTTTAACAGTATACAATAAAATAATATTTTTTATTAAATAGTGTGAATACATGAATAATAATACAAAACTGTGTGAACCCATTGAGATATTCTTAGTCGGTATTCATGTCCTTTTGCTAAGAATAATAAGTCACATACAAATTTTTTTTTTTTTTTTATTTATTTTTTTTTTGTTGTTGTTGTTGTTGTTGTTGTTGTTGTTGTTTCTTGCCGTCTTATTTTCCAACAAATCTTTCACTTTTCTATTTGTTTGATTTGCAGTTGATTCGTAATTAATTGGTATTTGAATAACACACATCGTACCATCCAAATAAATCAAACTTAACAATGGACCACATCTTTTGTTTTTTTATTGTGAATTTCCTTACAAGGTGTGCCTTTGGATTGCGTTGGGATGAAAAATTATTGCGTTTTGCTGAAAAAACGGTGGGTTCCACGGTATTGTTTATGCACTTTTAGTACTATTTATAAGCTCTATTGCACTTTTTAATACTATTCATGGGCCCTACAATACTATTCAACTAACTTTTACTTTTATCTACAGTACTTTCAGTAATAAATTTTCAGTTTCAGTAAAATAAGCGATATCTAAACACACCCGTGTGTGATTGTTCTATTCATTCTTATGCGCCCAAATAAAATAAAATCAAAATCAAAATTTTGAAAGGCTTTTCTCATTCAACGTTTTAAAAAAGCAAGTGATGACAATCAATTAGATTTTCAGCAAATACTGGACTACAAGGTACAAACAACCCATTTTCTCACCCCAAAAAAAAAAAAAAAAATACAAACAGGTACAACCCATGTCTTAAAAACTCAAAATAATCTTATCAATCAAAAAAAAAAAAAAAAAAAAATCAAAATCAAACGGTTGATGCAATGTATCTGGACACATGTTGAGATTTTAAACGTGAATTTCTTACTCCCCAACTTTTACCAAAATAGAGATTGCAGCTGTGAAGTGTGAAGTCGGTTAAAAAAAAATGGAAAGTATCATATCCTGGTACGTGCATGTTTCACCTATCAATTTTTGAAGTACCAAACAATTTAATTCTTTTTTTATTTTTTATTTTTTATACTTACCTAAATTAGAAGAATCTCTCAATTTTGGCTGTAAAAGAAGAATCAAAACAAATTGTCATTTTTTTAAGCTTTGGTTTCTCATTTTAATTTTGTCACCTAATAAATAAATAATAGGTGTTTTCTTTTTCCAATGTTTTGTTTTGTTTTTTTTTAACCAAATGAAGAATGTCTCTGTTCCCACAATAATAAAATAGTTTTAACTTCAACCTTAAAAAAATGGGGGGGGTGGGGGGGTGGATTTGAATGGATATGGATCTTTTTATAGAGAGTAACTCCACTGATACATAGTTAATTATAGGGGAAATTACACTTTACCACCCTAAATTATACCACAGATTACACTTTGTACCCTAAATTATTCGAATGCACATTTTGTACCTTAAACTTTGACATTTGTTACACTTTGCACCCCATAATTAGTTTTACTGTAATGTTAGACAAAAATTGATAACATGTGACTTGCATATGATTTTTGCTTAGGTGGCACATAGTTTAAAGATGAAAACATCCTCTTCCCAATAAATTAAAAACAAAAGCTCTCTCATGTTCATAGCATATCATCTTCCCCAAATCGAAAATTTGTCTACCCTAAATCCCCAAACAGCTCTCACATATGCGTGTCCACATGGGCAGCTTTACCTTAAAGCCAAGGGGTTCAAATGAAGCCCCTAACCAGGCCATAATTTATTTATATATATATATATATATATTTATATATTATTTTTAATAAATTTTTTTTAGCCCTTAAAATAAAATTTTGAACCCCTGACCCTAAATTTTGTTTAAACCCAGCTAATATAAGTTTGAATATGATCATCTTAATGCTACTTTCACAATATTTTCACGGTTGTAATTGGTTTTTATCAGGACCCACAACTAACATTACTTTTTTCCTATCTATAACAACTTGCCACATAAGTTTTGTTGTAAAAGTGTTGTGTCAATAACACTACTCTTAAAATATTTAATTTTATAAGAAAGAAAAAAAAATGTTCCAAATTTTTGTTCATTCGTTTAAAAAAAAAAAAAAAAAACCTTTTTTCCAAGACTTTGGCTTACTTTTCCATTGACAGCAGAAAAAAGTTGTTTTTCCCTGCACTTTTCTTCTTCATCAACAAAAAAGTACATTATTATTAAAACTAACAGATCTGTATCTATATCTGTGATTCATTTCTCATTCTCTCTATCTTTCTTTTTCCCTTCTATGTTTTTTATTTTTTCTCTCTGTTTGATTAAGTAATTTGATAAATGCTCTATAGATTTTCAAATCCAAAAAGTCTTTTAGTTCTTGCTTCAATTTTAAGAAACTGACCACGTGTATAGTTAAGAAGTCATACACTTCAAAAGTTAAAACTTATATCAGTTACCATTTTTTTTCTTCTTAGTTTCACATTTACTGGTAGTCTGACTCTAAGAAACTGACCACGTGTATTATTAGTTATTTAATTATATTTGTTTATGCATTCACTGATTGTTTTCTTACTGATATTTATACTAAATTATATTTAGAATACTATTTTAGATTATTATATTATGTATATAATATGGAAGTTGCACATGTAAAAAAAAAAAAAAATTAATTTTTTTAGTTTTTTATTTGCCCCCATGATAAATTTCTAGCCTCACCACTGTTGATCTCCCTAGAAAAAAACTCTTGAAGTCGCTACTGCATGTCCAATAGCTCTTCTCCTCTCACAGGTTCCAGGTACTAAGCCACCATGATGCAACATTTATAAGTGAGAAAAGGTATAGTATTAAAAGACATGTTGCAGCATTTTAATATTAAAAAATTAAAATGAATAAATGTTACAACATAAATGTAAAGATATGGGAGTGAATATGGAAGATGAGGAGTTAGTAAAAATATTTAATTTCACATTGAAAAGGAGAGAGACTATTTTATTCTTTTTAATTGTGGTGATTAATGAGTTAACATGAATTGTCTCAGATATTAGATTAGATACGTATGCAAGGGGGAAGTGAAGAGTGGAGATATCAAAAATGGAAATGAATCAGCTTAAATAGTGTTGTGTATTTCTATTATTATTGTAGTTTGCACCATCAAGACGTACACACCGACATGCAAAGAAACTCTCACCAGTCATGATCAAATGTGCATGCACTAGACACAACATAACAAAGAAGAGGCTTTGTAATTTTGTTCCTTTTAATGGCTCTTTGCTTTTCTCTCTGTCTCTCTCTTTTTTTTTTTTTTTTTTTTAATCTTTTGTATTTTGTGATTACTATTTCAGCAAAATTTAGTTTCTATATCAGAAAATCAAAATATACAAGGTCCTCAATTAAAAAAATAAAAAAACCAAAATTTTCACAGGGTGTAAAACCAATTTGAAGAGTGAAAACCAAAGAAGGAAAAAATAATTCTGAAGAGCGATTATTCTCTCTCTCTCTTCCTTAGTGGGCTGTCCTTTTACTATGCTTTATTTGCCTCTAACTCACTTTTCCATCACGCAGCCACGCGGTGAGCACACAGAGCGAACTATTCTTTTGCCTTTTACTAAAAAAAAAAACTCACTTTTCCATCATCCAGTCCTGAAAAATCGCCATAGTTTTGCAGAGAGAGAGAGAGAGAGAGAGAGAGAGCTTTTGTTTTTAATGGTTTGAGAAGAGGGTATTTTTGTATTTAAATTGTGTGCCACCTAAACAAAAATTATGTGCAAGTCACGTGCTTTCAATTTCCGTCTAACATAACAATAAAACTAACTTTAGGATGCAAAGTGTAACAAATGTCAAAGTTTAGGGTACAAAATGTGCATTCAAATAATTTATGGTGCAAAGTGTAATCTGAGGTATAGTTTAAGGTAATAAAGTGTAATTTCCTCTTAATTATAAGGCTAAGTTACAAATTATACCTACTAATGAAATTTTGCCTATAATTCAATCTAGTCATGCAACTTCTAATTTATTTATTTCATTCCTTTAATTTCTATTCATTTCAATGTCATTCTTATGTTCACTTTCATTTGAGAGGTTGCCATTAAGTGTTTCAAAACAATGTAATTTTTAAATTTACAAAACAACATTATTTCAATATACCTAACAACACTATGTGACAAAATTGGGTAGAATGACTACATTAAATAAAAATAAATTAAGTTATAGTTTTGAAATGAATAAATCAAAAATTATAAGATTGAATTGAATTTTGAATAAAATTAAAGGATGCAATTCATAATTCAACCTAATTTTAATCGTTTATATTTAAACACGTGCCTCAAACTGTGTCATGTCACCAATATCTTAAAATGGATATCAAAGTAATGGTAATTAAAGTTTATTTAATTGTGATAATGTAACAAAATTTGAACAATTCATTTAGCTATGAATAATTAGGACTCTAAGAATCATACGGTGACATTACCTTAAATTCTTCCGAAGATCTCAATTAGGATGGAACAATATTGTCTATAAATACAATGGGCAACAATTCCTGTTGGCGGGTTGTATTTATGTCATTTAGAGATAGAAATATACAACTATATGAATCAATCTAAACTCAACTCCATTTTTTAGTTGTTTCATAAATGCATATTTAATAATAATAAAAAATAACTAAAAGTTCTCAATGCATATACTGTTGAAAAAATAGCATGGAGTGAATAAGAAATTGATATTTTCTATGTTCACTTGAAAATGTTATTAAAAGTGGTGAAAACAAATTAAACATGAATTAATTGATGTTTTCTACATTTTTTTTTTAATAGAGGTAGTCACTATTGTAATGCGGACCAGTACACTGCCATGCTTATTGGATAAATCAAATTCAAAATCAAATAAATATTTTTGTCTCTTAGTTCTTATTCAGATAGAGCTTAAGTTGAATTTAAAATTGAAATCTACTATGGAAATGTTAATTTCATCCTTAGGAAAAATTCTAATGTCATAGTCTCATAAGAGTTAAGATACAAATAATTTTCGCTATTTTGGACTCTTCCAGAATATCCTATTGGTGATTCAAAACCAAATAAATATTTTTGACTCTTAGTTCTTATTCAGATAGAGCAGGTCATAATTTAAGTTGAATTTCAAATCGAAATCTACTATGGAAATGTTAATTTCATCCTTAGGAAAAATTCTAATGTCATAGTCTCTTAAGAGTTAAGATACAGATAATTTTCACTATTTTGGACTCTTCCAGAATATCCTATTGGTGAAGTGTCCTTTAGGCTGGTATCATAAGAATCTACTAGCCTTTGAGCACACGCTCACGTATGTGCTCAAAGGCTCTTCTATTTTTTGGGTAAGGCTTAATTTAGAACATCTATTATAATTTCGGATCACTACATTTTCCAATAACAAAAAAAACCTAAGGATGTGATGAGTGTTATGTGTGGTGAAATAATATTTCATCACACCCCTAGTTTTTTTTGTAATTGGAAAATGTAGTGATCTGAAATTATAATGGATGTTCTAAATTAACCCTTATCCAAAAAATAGAAGAGTCTCTGAGCAGGCGTGTGCTCAGAGGCCAGTAATATTTTATTATTTTAATTTTTGAGTTAGTTAGTCTGTGCACAGCAGTTATTACTGAAACAGAGTGTTTGTTCAGTAACGTATAATTTTTCATAGTCCCTCATTCATAAAAACTACTTTTTCTAGAAAAAACTCTCTAAGTGAGAATATTTTGTGCATTTCATTTTGCTTGTGTCAAAGAGAGAGAAAGAGACATTGAGTAGTTCGCAAGAGCACGACCTTGTGTGCTTTGTTTTCATGCTGTAGATCATTTTATCCTAAGAGCCAGACATTCGTGAGTCTCAAAGCACTACAGTGATTGTGTAAGGGGCGAAATCTACTTTAAGGAGATTGTGTCAAACACAAGACTTGATTTGAATCATTCACGCATTTGGTCTGTGAATTTTTAATTATTTGCAGATTTCTTCTTATATATACAGTATCTATTTATTATTTTGTCTATCACATTTATTTGTGTTATTGCTTATAATTAGATCTGTGTATTGTTCTCTTTTGCTTAATCACAAAAGTAAATTGTTGAAATATAACCAACAATCTTAAAGCAAAATTTATTTTCTTAATTTATTTTTGTGACTATGTGAAAAGTTTTGTAAATAATGTGTCGAATTACACTGCCATCGTTAACTTGTTTTTTGGTGTACGGTCTGTGTCAACCGATGTAAGTGCTAATGTTGATGATGGTTATGGCTATTGCGTCGGTAAGATTCCTATTACTGTTGTAGAGTTGTAATTGGATTTCAGTGTATAACTGTTGTAGTGTTGTGATTGGGTTTCGGTGTAACAACGTATTCAGTGTAAAGTTTTTATTGTGTGAAATTCTCTGATTGCCAGATACGTGTACCGTAGTAACAATATTGCAGAAGTACAATTACATACTGTGCAAACACTTTCTGCAAAGGTGGCTTATATATATGTTTATATATAATTGTTATATTTGGAGTTTAGCCGATTGAATTTAATTATTATAATTGCTTTTGGTTGATTGTAATATTACACAAACTTTATTCGTTCTACTGTTTAAGATTTATTTACTATGTTTGCAATGGCCTATAGGAGGAAACATTAAATTCTGGGCAGATTGTAACCAAGTTAATGTTTGACCATTGATTTCTGTGCAAGATTGTAATAGCACTGGTTCATAGCATGTAATCTATGAGTAATACATATATATGGTCAAATGGACACAATAGTTGAAATCATTTGTTAATATATTAGTTGTGTATTTGGGTATACCATATACAATGCATATGTTATGAAAGTTTGCATTGTAATGTGAACTTTAATGTTGGCAGTAGTACACTAATATCTGATAATATGGTATTTATTTAACATCAAGGGTAGATGTAAATGGCAATTAAACATTTCTTTAAGCTAATTACATGGCCTTTTATGTGCAATGATGTATGGGCTAGATGAATAAAGGAAATTTGAAATTTTGATGGAGGCAAAATTTTTTTAATCCATTTAAATGCATTCAATTTTGGGCGTGGTTGCCATTTTTTAGTTTTTGGTTAGCCTTTACTAATTCATCAAGTGATCTTCTATTTGATAATTAAAATAGCATTATGAGAGCTATTATTAATAATTTCAAATGTGTGGATATAAGTCCAGGAATGAGACCAATTGCACACTAGTGGGGCTGTAATTATGGGGTTTCACTCTAAGTTAGAGAGTGTACAGTTCACCCCTTGACCAAAGATGTTATTTATTTATAAAGTTTAAGGTACAATTGTTTGTATTGATATGAAGGACACATGATTGTTGTATTTGAACACATATAGCCTTATTTAATTACATACATGTATATATATATATATATATATATTGAGCATGTGTGAACTTGATTGGATATTAATGTGTTTAATCCCAATATATATTTTATAATATTTCTTTGGATGAAATATATGTTACATGCCTTAGTTGACATACTAGAGTTGTCTAAAATGTGGTATGCACAAGAGTAAGATATGAGTGCTTATAAGTAAGCAAGGATGAGGTATTAGGGTTTCATTCATTAGAAGAATGAAGTTGAGAAATAACTCAATGAAAATGCAATAAGTTT
Source organism: Quercus lobata (assembly GCF_001633185.2). Lineage (NCBI taxonomy): Eukaryota > Viridiplantae > Streptophyta > Magnoliopsida > Fagales > Fagaceae > Quercus > Quercus lobata. The sequence continues at coordinate 55,828,199 of NC_044911.1, forward strand.
TTGATTACCATAGAACTTGTGAGGGGAAGCTATTATTTCCACCAATTATTGGTTCATTGAGATGCCTTAAAAGAAACCACTAAGACACCTTGTGAATTATGGAAGGAGTGATTGCCTTTCCATAAATTCTTTAAATGTGGGGATGTTTGATGAAGGTGGTGATTCCTATTCTTAAAAGAAAAAAAAAAAAAAACCATTGATTATGTTTTCATTGGTTATGGTCATAACAGTAGTGCATAATGCTTTTCTAATTCATGTATCTATTATTCTTATATTCATGAAAATTAATTAGAATATATTTCAAGTGTTAAACTTTCTTAAAAAAAGTTTGAGTCTATGTTTAGTGTAAAGTTGTGATTTACAACTATGAGGAGCACATGACTGAAGCTGAAGAGTCGTGCCAGGTTGTCGTTTTCGCAAGTGTCTTGCGGGTAAGGCCTTCCCGCGAGATAATCACGAAACATTCAACCTGGAGGATTTTTAAGTGTGACTTTCCTACCCTTCACTCATACTATATATACCCTCATTACCCACAAATGTAAAGGAGGCCATTCAGAGAGAAAAACCCTAGATAGGTTTTCTACAACACATACCCATCTTTTTGAGAGAGAGCCACTCATCTTTAGTGAGAAATCATTGTAGTTTCTTTTCCATCCCTCTCCCATTGTCATACCTTGAGAGGAGATTTGTACCCAAACACAACCCACACCTATTCAGAGTGTAGAAAGTGTTTTGGAGCTTGGGAAGTTTTGGGGAATTGCCAAAAGAAGCCGGTGAGGCTTGGCAGATGCAATCGGGTGGATTGCGGGATCTAGAGAGCTAGACAAGATATGGTTCTGAGAAGCCTTGTTGGAGCAAGAGCTTGGAGGGCTTAGGTACATCAGGTAGATTAGGCTTGGAGGGTCTCTTGCTAACCCATGTATCCCAACTGATTGTCTAGTGGATCAATTACCGCTTGGAGGGCGGCGGAGAGGTTTCTCGCCGAATTCTTCGGTTTCCTCTTCGATAACACATCGACATGTTATCTGTGTTTGCATTTTTCTTCCCTACTCTTTTACATTTAATTTTACTGCTGTGATTATATGAATATGTGTTAGAGTAGCTTGTTTGTTTATCCGCTCACTTTTATACTATTCCGCACTTAGAATTAAGTTAGTGTAAAATCTATCGAGCTGTAACTTTAATTTGGGGGTCTAAACAGCTCTTGTGTTTTTAACACATTTTCGAGCTTTCATTTAGTATCTCTCATAATCAAGAGTTGATGGAAGAGAGGTTGAGCCTAAGCGTAGTAAATAGGACAAACATCATATTCGTTTGGTCTAAATTTTCTAATTTGAATGTTAGAGGATGAAATTAAAGCCTTAAAGAAGTGATATCTTGAGAGATGCCTTCTTGGAAAAGAGATTGTCAATAGTGCAATAAATCCATCTTGGAAATCTAAGCATAGTAATTGGTGGATCTAGCACCTAAGAATTTTAGAGTTGATGGAATTATTGACTATTACAATGCAAGACTTGTTTCAGGAGGCTACAAGTATGATAGGCCAAGAATGTATTGACCCCTTGTGATAATTAACCAATTAATTAGCCAAGTTAATTAATTAATTCAATTAGCATGCAACAAACGTGGCAGCACAAACAAATCACCAACTAAGTTAATATGCAGTGAAAAATAAATCGACATGGTAATTTGTTTACGAATGGAGAAAACCTACACGGTAAAAACCCTACCGGGTGATTTTAAAGTCACCACTCTCGAGAATTCACTATTATCACAACAAGCGGTTACAAGTAAAAAAATCCTAGTACCTTATACCAACTTACAGTTGACCCCTTACCCCAATACCCAATTGGACTTGTTCTATAGTGACAATCTTTCCTTTTAATGCATGGCTCCCAGTACATGACTAATCAATTCGATGCGCAAATCCCAGTACGCGGCTTACTCACCAACTTGAGAAGGATGTTGGCTGCAAAGTTCTTCAGTTCATCCACACGATGAAGATCATGAAACGCTTTGGTTACAAAACCCTACAGTGTACAAACACAACAACTTCTTGAATAGAAAGATGAATAAGGGCATATGTCTCCGGTTCACAAAATGCATGTGAAAAACTTTTGCATTGAGGTGCATCAGCTATGATGGCCATTAAAAAAATCCTTATATATGTTTAGAGTTATGAGAAAAGAAAACCCAAACATCTATACACAGATTGGATGAAAATCAGAACTGAAAATCTAATTTTCTCAAACCTCGATAGATAACTTATCTATCAAGTAGCTGTCGAGCATCAGGCTTAAACAGCCTTTTAAACCTCGATAGATACTAGTTGTCGAGTTTTAAAATCCAGTACTTCTTCACTTGTTTCTTGAACAGACTTGCATGGGTTTAACACTTGAACTTGAAACTTTGTTCCTTGAAGTATTAAACACATCCTAGATCTACCCAATTACAAGCAAAGTGCGTTTTGACAAAGGATTAGCCAATTCTATATTGACACATGTTCCTAACATGATACACATATGTCCTAACAAAATAAAAGGAAGATGTGAGTTTTCTTGACACACAATAAACCAAAGGGGTTAATGGTTCTTGTACAGAGAAACAAAGCGCTTAAACTTGTTAAATCTTTGTATAGATTGAAGCAAGTTTCAATCCAATGACATGAGAAATTTGACAATGAGATGATGTCGAATGAGTTTAGATTTAATGCAACTAATATGTGATGTAAAATATATCACAAGAGGCTATGTTGTTGTGGGATAGGCTCATGTAAGTGTTGTAGATGTGATACAAGAAATGAAAATTTCTAATACATCTAATGGACTTGTCTTGGCTCAATCACATGAGAAGTGTGACGACAGTCTAGTAAGAATACCTTATGCAAAGAGCATATGTATTTTTGGGAAGTCAATAAATCTAAACAGACATGCATTGTTGGATACTTGTGCTTTCTATTTGTATATATTGGTAGGGCATAAAGTTATGGTAGGTCTCTACATATTTGTTGGAGACAAAACCATGAGGTAGTTGCTCTTAAATGGAATTAGTTCCAAATTACAAAACAGATCCGTAATCAATTGATTGAGTGGAAAACAAGTAAACTGCTCATTGAGGGAAATGGGGTTAAAGCCTATGACCTAAAAGTCTCCGAGATGGCAACCCAACCTAATTGATTGGAGATCCCAAGATCTAAGTTCAAAGGGACAACCAAATCGTGGAGACTATTTTTATCACTATGGAGATAACATCTCCCACCCATTCCTATAATGAAATAGTGATGCCTGTAAGTGATGTTTAGGGTAAGTTTTGCTTTTAATGATTCTTATACCTTGGAATTCCAAGTGGGGTATAACAGGATACTCTTAATAAGAGTCACATATATAAGTGTGAAGTGGGCCGCTTCCATAAGAGTTTCGAGGCTGAATTCTCTAAAGCACTTTATGAGCTTATCAGGATATGTTCAGGGCCGAAATGAACACAACTATAAGAATGAAATATGTTCGAAAAGGAGATGTGTGAATTCTATTGTCTTGGTATACACAAACAGCTGACAGTTCAAAAATATCGTGTTCACTGATTAGCTAGTATATCCAATAGTCATTCACAAAGGAAAGTTTAAAGCCACAAGCTACTTCTCCCGATACAGTAACTTTTCTTCTATCCTATCTGTGTCTGCATAATCATTTGCATTGTGTTTATCAATTTTCATTCATGTGAGGGATTGTTGAAAAAATAGCATGGAGTGAATAAGAAATTGATGTTTTCTATGTTCACTTAAAGATGTTATTAAAAGTGGTGAAAATCTTGAGTCCCACATAGGAAAGGAAAGAGATAATATATGAGTTTATATGCTCGTGAGTTGGACATTGAGTGGGGCTTTTGGCATATGTAGATTGGGCCTACTTGTCCAAATAATAATATTTTATTATTTTAATTTTTGAGTCAGTTAGTCTGTGCACAGCAGTTATTATTGAAACAGAGTGCATGTTCAGTAACGTTTAATTTTTCATAGTCCCTCATTCATAAACACTACTTTTTCTAGAAAAAACTCTCTAAGTGAGAATATTTTGTGCATTTCATTTTGTGTCAAAGAGAGAGAAAGAGACATTGAGTAATTCGCAAGAGCACGACCTTGTGTGCTTCGCTTTCGTGCTGTAAATCATTTTATCCTAGGAGGCAGACATCCATGAGTCTCAAAACACCACAGTGATTTTGTGAGGGGAAAAATCTGCTTTAAGGAGATTTTGTCAAACACAAGACTTGATTTGAATTATTTATCTTTCATGCATTTGGTCTGTGAGTTTTTAATTGTTTGCAGATTTCTTCTTATATATACAGTATCTATTTAATTATTGTTTTTTCTATCACATTTATTTGTATTATTGCTTATCATTAGATCTGTGTGTTGTTCCCTTTTGCTTAATCACAAAAGTAAATTGTTGAAATGTAACCAACATATACCCAAAAAAAAAAAAAAAAATCCCCATGAAGGTTCAGGTTAAATTAATGACAGGTTAAGCTTCTTGTATGTAAATGGAATATGAATTGTACCATCTAAACAAGTTAGCTTTTCTTCTTCTTCTTTTACTCATATCCAATCACTGTAAATTCTAATTCACTAAGTTTGTATCACGGTTGCCCATTTTTTCACACTGAAACACTTGACATTACAATTTTTAGGACTAATGGATCGTCGTTCATTATTGTTGAGACTTTCTTGAGCTCCTCCATCTTGAGAGCTCTCTTCATCTTCTTTATCTTCATTATTTCTATTCTTAGAACCTACATGAAATCTTCTCTTGGGTTGGTCTTTATATTGACCACTAAAGAGTGCCTCCTCTTCACTCTTTAGTGAGACCCCAACCATTTGCTTGACCAATGCTTCTTGGTTAGCTAACAAATTTTCCAATTCTACTTATGATGGTTGGATAGGCCAACCTTGAATGGCAGCTACAAAACTTCAATATTCGGGTCTCAACCCATGAATGATTATCCTTCTCATTCTTGAATAAAAAATATTTTATACAGGATCTAATTCAGAGATTTCGCAACAGAGAGACTTTACCTTGATGAAGTATTATGTGATCATCATATCTTGTTATGCCACTAACGTTAGCTCGTTCTCAAGCAATTGTAGCCTCACATCATTCTTCTTTGAAAATTGTGTCGCAAAGGTGTCCCACGCTACCTTTGGTGTGTCTACACGCCTGATGTGCTCCAACATCTCTTACTCGATCCTTGTCTTGATTGCAAACAAAGCCTTCCCAAATTGAATCTTCCACTTTTGCCAAGCTTTAGCATTCTCAGGAGGCGTGGTTTTACCACCAGCCACGATCTCCCACAAATCTTTCCTTGCAAGTAGGATTCCATGCAAATCGACCATGTGTTGTGATTTTGGTTATTAAGCCTTCTAATACTATCGACAGCTTGGAGGTCCGCCATCACAATTTGGTGAAATCTCTCGCACTACCAAATATGCTTGGTCCTAAACCACGAAATTCACAGTCCCAAACTGTATGTGAGCAAAATGAACACCTCCAAAAATATTGTCTTCAACACCATAAACATGGTCCCTGACCGCCTCGCTCTGATACCAAATTGTTGAACAAAATACTAAACAAGAGCTTTTATTTAAAACTTGGCTCTTTGAATTACAACACTTTACAAGTACGGATGCTTTGACTCACTAACACTAGTGCACACATAGTAGCTTTCTTTCACTGCACACTGTTGACACCTCATTTTGCAACTCGCATTTAACCTCACATGGAGGGTAAAAGGGTAAATTTGTCTTAGAAATATGCATCTTGATTCTGGTCATTGGATCCTTAATCTCATTTCACCAAAATGATCTTAATGTTGTAACGATCAAATCGACTGGTCACAAACCCTAATCGGACCACCAGATTGAAAGTTATCATCAAATCAAGTTTTAATGGCCGAGATGCACTATCACAAATTGAGTCTGACTATATGTGATTATGAACAATTGATTCAAATTGGTTATAATTATAATCAATTTGAGATTAATGATGTGTCATAATTCGATTGGTTAGGACTACATTTTATGGTGAGGTTGTATATACCTAATTAACTAGATAGTTAAACATTAATTATTCAATGAGTAATTTGTGCAATTATCTTTTAATTAGAATAAATTTATTACCAATTAAGTTTGAAATGGGAGTGATTGGAGCCATTTAATGTTAATTGGGAGCTAATTTGAGACCTATTAATGTTAATTATGCTGAAACCATTTTCTAACAAATGACCTCTACTCACCATTTCATCGATATCTCTCAGAGCATTTTGAATCTGTGAATGAGGTTAATTTTTCCAGAAATTAGACATCTGAGGCTTCAATTGGAGTACAAGAACGAGACAATTCCAATCAGAATTGAGTCAGATATGATTTTTCGAAATTGGCTCTACAGACTGTTACAGCAACCACAGGAAAACCGAATTTTGGCTTGCTCCTCACTCCTACCAATCTCTCCATTTAATGCACCAGATTTTTCTCAAGGCTAAAATGAGGTCTAGGTTCATAATTCTTTGTCAACCCTCATTAAATGAAATTCCATTCATATTTTCTCTACCACTACTATATAAACCCTCCCTCTCCTTCATTCAAAAAGCACACAAAAACCTCATCTCTTCTCCTCTTTTGAGTTCTAGGAAGGTGAGTAGTCTTGTCATATCTTGGTCTTCTTGAGACTCAAGGTATCGAGTGAAACTTACTCTTCCTCTCCTAACTCTTCTTTTCCTCCACCTTTAGGACCTTCCTATAGAATCTCATCCTCCATCAAATGGATCTTGCATGAAGGTATAATCCGTTTCCCTAATTGTTTTTTATGTTGCCATGATGAGAGTTTAACATTAAAGCATGATAATAATCATTTAAATTCCTTTGAATATGTTTGAATGTTCTTAATTGTTCTTATATGTTTTTCACATGTTCTTAATTGTTCATCACATGTTCATGTATAACACTAATTTTAATCTTAAATCCACATCAAAAATATGAAAAACATGTTTATTTAATAATTCTTTCAAATCCTTGAATCTAGGATATCACCATTCACACACATTCACTAGAATTTATTTTTCAATCCAAATGAAATGCTTAATAAATAGAATTAGGTTTTATCACATGCACACATATTAAATTCAACATGCAAATTGATTGACATATTTGATAATATGATATGAATGTTGGCCACCATAGTCTAGAAGACCGGTTTTACTGGGCAAGGTGGGTGCCTAACACCTTCCCACCTTATAACATAGCCTTCGAACTTAGATCAAGGGTTAGTAGAGCAAATGCTTATCCATGTAATTTTCGATTTTTAGATTGTAACTATGAAACAAAGCCATATACTTTATCTTAGATTGTATCTAGGACCAAAACTATGTAATTTTCTATGATCAATGTAAATTCAATTTCAAATTAATAAAATGAGAAATTTTTCAATTTTGGTTTTCTTATTTTTTCCAATAATTAAATAAGTAGCGATTTCATTATAAAACCCTTAATATAAAGGAGAAAATAAAACTAGTCAAACCTCCATTTTGAGAAGCGATAATATAACTCCACCCATTCACATGGGTTTGGCCTAACATCATAAAAAGGGGCCAGGGGCGCGGTCTCTCTCACACACACACGGCACTTACTCATCAAATACAATTACACACACTTGAAACCTTACTCCTCGACACCTAGCTACTAACACTATGACGCAACCACTCTCAACTTTCTTTTCTTCACTTCACACGTCTCATATGCTACTGCACTTCACACACCTCACTTCACCTAACACTTCACTACACATCATTCCACACTCCACACACATATCGCACCTAGGCACATGACATCCTATCTATACTAGTTTAAGTCGGTTAGCCAAACAACTTTGAAATCTCTAGACCATTCTTACAGTAATTATTTTCCTACAAGCTTCTACTATTCTATAAACATGTGGCTGACAGTAATTATTTTCCTACAAACTTCTACTATTCTATAAACATGTGGCTGACAGTAATTATTTTCCTACAAGCTTCTACTATTCTATAAACATGTGGCTGAAATTAAAGTACACAAGTAAACTCTAGAGAATTCCGGATGGAGAGATTAGACAAGAGTGTTAGTGTAGATTTCTAACATATTTCACTTGGGATATTTTCAGCAATTTTATGAGATAATTGTCATGTGCAATTTAAATTGGGTAAATTCAAATTTGAAATGTTGAGTACCTCAAATTGGATTACAGTAAGTCAACCTCTAACCTGTTCAGATCCTAGAACAAAGAAAAACATTTTTTTATCAAATGTAGTTCCAAAAAATTCACAATACCCTAAACTTCTTCATCTGCTTCAATTTCATTCCCATTATTATCTTCTTTGGCTGCCACCGTTGCTGCTAGCATTTCATCGACTTCTCTAATGAGAAGGGTTCGGTCTACAATTTGAACAACTCACATAAACTAACATAAATGAGGTTTTTTTTTTTTTTTGGCTAAACTTTTGGTTCATTTAAAACCCTTATTCTATTTTTAAGTGATCAGAATTAAAACCTTTTATATAAAAGAAAGTATAATTTTTATTCTTAACTAGCATAATTCCAAAAGCAGTGGAAGAATCTATTTTCTTCATATATACAATAAAACAAAAATTAATGATCAAAGGCGTATAGTAAGTGCTGCACAAGACTTGCCAGAAAATGCAGAGAAAGTTTCTCTCAGAAACGAGGAAATGTGGGGTCGGTGAAAGCGAAAGAAACAAAAGAATTAGTAGCTGATTTCAGTTCTCAATTTGCTATAGTCAAATGCTAATCCTTTCTGTTTAGACTTTTAAACCAAAAATCCTTGTCCCTTTTACGCTTCCTTCTATTCCTCTCCCATTATATAACCTCTACACTGCCTCAAATTAATTTCTACACCAAAGCCAAAAACTCTCTCTCACTCACTCACAAAAGCTTCAGACTTTTGCATTTTTCTCTTAGTCTTTCATATGGCCAGGGAAGTTTCAGCCAAAGACTACCACGACCCAGCTCCAGTACCGATTTTCCATGTTGTGGAGCTATCCCAGTGGTCCTTTTACAGGGCTTTGATAGCTGAGTTTATAGCTACTTTGCTGTTTCTATATGTCACGGTGCTGACTGTGATTGGCTACAAGAGCCATGTTAGAGACGCCTGTGGTGGTCTTGACCATCTCGGGATTGCTTGGGCCTTTGGTGGCATGATTTTCATTCTTGCTTACTGCATTGGTGATATTTCATGTACGTGGGTTTTCATTTCTCTCTTTCTTTCTTACGTATTTTCCCACTTTTGTTAAGTTTTGCTTCCTTTGCTTTTAAAGTTAAACATTACAATTTAGTTTGCATTAAGCTTCAGATAATTAAGGTTGTTTTTGGTTAAATATTTCAGCTGGGTTTTTCTTTCTTTGTTTTTTTACGTGGATTTTAGGCTTAGCTATTAGCTAACTTTAAAAGTTGGTTTTGTGCGTAGATGGTCACATTAACCCAGCAGTGACATTCGGGAGCCTGTTGGCTCGTAAGGTGTCGCTTATCCGAGCCGTGATGTACATGCTGGTTCAATGCTTGGGTGCCATCATTGGTGCTGGGATCGTCCAGGCCATTCAGATGGGTTATTACGAAAGGAATGGTGGTGGTGCCAACACGGTCTCTCCTGGGTACAGCAAAGGCGCTGGATTGGGCGCCGAGATCATAGGGACCTTTGTGCTTGTATACACCGTCTTTTCTGCCACTGATCCCAAGAGGGCAGCTAAAAATTCCTTTGCTCCGGCATGTACCTTAACATTCCTCCAGTTTGAGATTCAGTTCGCTATAAACTATAGAGTTTTTTGCATAGTAAAAAAATTGGAAATATATATTACACATGGCCTATTACACATAACATAACAATTATCAACCAAAAAAAAAAAGTTTGATATCTTATTTTAAGTCAATGGTAAAGAGCAATTAAATAAAATGATCAAATTATGTTTAATCTATTAAAATAAAAGATCTGTTTTATCCTTTTCAAAGGAAAAAATTTAGTTTAATTTACTGATTGGTACTTGAGACTCTTTGGGGGGGTTAAAACCTAAAAGTGCATGTGTGTACATGTACTGAGTTTAAGGTTTTTGGAATCCGTGGGGACACCTCCTATGAACAACCTAAGAATTGCCCTATTTTGTTTCACGGCAATTGTAGATTATTGTTTGGGCCCTCAGCCTTGGACTATTTTTTAGCCACAAATGAATGATTACGGATTATAGTATGAGTTATAATATCAATGTTTTATTGATAGATTGTGTATTGTAATGAATTTAAGGTTTTGGCACCACTTTCCATTGGATTTGCGGTGTTCATGGTTCACTTGGCCACCATCCCAATCACTGGCACTGGCATCAACCCCGCTAGGAGTTTAGGTGCTGCTGTTATCTACAACAAGGCCGCGGCCTGGGATGACCATGTTAGTACACTTTCCTTAGACTGCTGATTATTTGCATTATTGCTAAAGTTGTTTTGTTGTTGTATCATTTAATTATATGCACAGTATATATACAACAATGACGATCATGAGAAGTTCTAAAATTTTGGAGTTGACTATGGATCTTCCGCATGCTATAATTATGATCAGTTATATGTATATATGCATCGTTTCATATTACACCCCCCAACCCCCCACCCCTCAAAAAATGGTGTATCTTATCTACTTGTTATTTTCTTTTCCAGTGGATCTTTTGGGTTGGGCCATTCATTGGCGCAACCATTGCAGCTCTCTACCACCGATTCGTGATGAGTGCAGGTGCTGCGTAAGCTCTTGGGCCATTCAAGAGCAACCCCCATGTTTGATTAATAAAGAGGCTTAACTATATGATTCCTTCTTCATGGTTCTCCAATCTCCAGGTGAATGACATTGGAAGAAGGATTTGATATCTTTAGAAGAATAATGGGGGAGTGCTTATGCTCGTGTATGAATGTTTCTTTGGCTCTCTTAATTTCCTTAGAGAGTTATTAAAAGGAGCATAAAATTTTAGATAAAGCCTGTTTGATCCCCCATGTTTCCCTCTATACAGTTGCCTTTGAATTTACTTGTGAGTTGTTGTTTACAATATGTCTTTGGCACTTTGTACTCTTTATGCTTTAAAGTACAGTTTGAGCAACGCGGTCAAGTGTTCACTTTCTACTGTCTGAAATTGCTCTTAGTGCCTAGTGGAAGAATTACATAGAAGCAGGTTGAAAAGGCAATCTACTGAATTCTAATCGTTCACAAAGTCTCACTATATCATCATGAAAAAGATGCAAAATTAGGTGACATGAAAATTGAACCCAAAAAAGAAGAAACTCTTGCTTAATATGGCTATTTTAAGTGCAACATGGAGAGCAATTTATATGATAATAACAAAAGGAAAGCACATGAGAGCGGTTTAAACATTACATGGTATCTTAGAGAGCACTCTTCAAATACAATGGATTTGGTGCTGTGGGTAACGTCGGCCTAGGTCATTCATCACCAGTTAAATCTATATATATATATATATATAAAATTAAAATCAAAACGGAGAGAAAATTCAATTAAATTCTAAATTGAATTTCAATTGTTGTCTAATTCAGTGTCATGTGTCCTATTTAAGTTTTTTTTTTTTTTTTTTTAATTTTGTTCTGAGTGAGTTAATGTTGTGCAAAATATGAATAGTCTAATATATATAAATCATCAAAAACTCAATTAAAAAAAAAGAGTAAACTCATGTGCATATCCAAAAATAATAAAAGAAAATAAAGAGAGAAAGAGGGTAAAAGTCATTTATAACTTAAAAAAATATGTAACTCTTATCCTAAATATAATTTGAACCCATTTATATGTGTAATTATAATTGTTTTTAATTGTATTGTGCATATGCATGAATTATACACTATTTTGTTTTAACAAAAGAGATCAAATGGCTCAATTCAACATTGTTGTTTAATCACACGTGCTTCTATTAGGTTCTAAAACTTTAGGAACTAATATATTAGAACTTCAATTTATATATGTTGACAAACCATGATCAAAACATTTAGTCTACGTTTAGACTTGCTCAAAGTTTGGTTTAAATTAAGTTTGGAATCAAGTAATTGAAGAAAATTACTATTCAATTTCTACAAGGCTCGATTGATTGAAAATTAGATTTGATCGATCGAAAGTCGCATATCAGCAAAAATCAACAAATGTAAAAAGACCATAACTTATCCGTTTGAATCCCAAATTGCGATCCGTTTTTTCCAGTATTTAGAGGACATCATAAGCTAACCTTAGGAGGGGTTTTCAAGGCTTTTTAGAGAGAGATTAGAGTGCAGCTTGTGCCTCTTTTATAGATCTAGGGTTTTGTACCCAAAAGCTCTATAAGGTCTTTGATGTGCTATGTATTGAATTTCTTGTGAGATCTAGAGGTGTTTACCTTCATACACACTTAGAATTATCAAGATCAAGATTTATGTCAAGAACTTGGCGATCGCTTTAGTTGCTGCATATAGAATTTAAAGAAGATTTGAAACCTTTGAGTGGAGTCTTAAAGTCACAAGTAAGAGAACTTGTAGTTGCTGCAAATCAAGGAAAGAAGTAGTCCATGAACTTGGAGTTATCATGGGTCGTGGTAGTAATTTTTTTACTCGAGATAGCAATAGAATGTTAGTGATCTAAGTTCTATTGTACAAACTTCAATTCTTTCATAGTGGATTTGCTTTTTATCTTGAGGATAGCTAGATTAAATTCTCCCTAGTTTTTTACCGGTTTGGTTTTCCTGGGTTATCATAACGTGTGTTCTTTATATTTCCACATTACTTACATGATATGATTTGATTGTGTTAATCTAGATCTGAATAATTTATCTAAGTAATCACTTGGCTAAATAACTAGGTTAAACAACTTGTGTTTTAAGAAGTCTAAAAATGTACAGCTTCCATCATTAATCAATAAAATGCTTTTCTAGTAATCAATTCATAAATTTTTTTTGTGGCTTTAATCTAAAAATATAATTGCATGATTTGGAAAATCAGCATATAAATTAACTTTCCATGTGAGCATTACCCGACTTGTTTGATAGCATTTGTTCTTAGCAAATTTACGAACTAATTTTATTGTGCCATTTTTGTGGCTTCTAATCAATATATATATAAAACCGAAACTTTTGAAACTCCCACAAATTTCCACGTCAGCACAATATTAAAATAAATTTTCATTTTCTAAAACTAAAAATAAAACATAAATGCAAAATAAAACTTTTCTAAAACCCAAACCCGATAAACGCTTTGCCTTCTCTTTCTCTAAAATGCAGACCTTAAGCTCCTTCTGCCAGTTCCCCCAACGCTCCTCCTCTACCAGCTCCCCCAACGCTCAAACAAATCGGCAAACCAATGGAGATCTCCTTCCTCAGACCCACAACAAAGCATCCAAAGACACCATACCCACCATACCCACAGATTCCTCAATCAAAACCCACCACACCCACCATACACACCATACAGCCATACCCACAAACCAATAGATCTCCTTCCTCAGACCCACGGCAAATACCACTTCTACTTCCTCCAAAATGCAGACCCACCAACAAACCACCACATGCAACCTCAACTATGTTGGTCGGCAATACACCATCACACCCAACCCAGCCCATCGAAACTGGCCCAAAGGTTAACTAATATACAAATTTAATTAGGACTCTATAACTATTTTCTTTTTCTTTTTTTCACGGCTGTTCAATTTATAGGTTTCATTCTTAATTTTTGTTCTTCCATTCACTTTTATTTAGATCTAATATTCCTGTTTAATTTATGCTTTTTTATTGCCTTTCTCTTTAGTCTTTTCCTCCATTCAAATCAAGGTCAAAGGTATGGTATTCGTTTGCCTCTATTCTAAATTTTTGAATTTTTTTTAGTATAAGGTTATGGTATTCGTTTGCCTCTATTCTAAATTTCTGATTTTTTTTTTTGGTATAGGGTTAACTATTTGTCTATGTTAATTTTTGCTTTTTTATTGCCTTTCTCTTCAGTCTTTTCCTCCATTCGAATCAAGGTTAAAGGTATGGTATTTGTTTGCCTCTGTACTAAATTCTGAATTTTTTTTAGTATATGAGTTCTTTACATTTAAAGAATTCATGAAACTCAATTTGAATTGTAACTTATCATGTATAAATATTTTTTTTTTGAATTTTAAGTAATTAATAATTGCATTGGTATGCTGTTGAGACACACAATCCAAATAAAATTGTAAAAGAGTCATGAAGGTTGGTACTAAAGACATATTGAAACAAAGGAAAATTTTCTGCTTTTATGCTTGGAGTTTTAATATCATTGAACAATGTATTATTCTTTGACATTGTTGATGTTAAGCTCTATTGGAAAGTAAAAAATCAAAATTTGATGATTTTTAATGCATTCATTCATCTTATGCATTTAATTGTAGGAAAAAGATACTGGGTAGCTGATTATTTCAAGAAACAACAAAGGATGCTTGAAGGTTGTTTGGGTATGCTCTCTTCTAAACACACAGCAAATATATGGTTTCTGTTTTAAATAAATATTCTGTTTTTTATTGTTTGATTGAAGGAACATGAGACAGTTTGAATGTTAATGTTGATTATAATTTCTCTGTAGATTTTATAATTTTGAATTTGGTTGGAAATTTTTATAATTATTTGTCAATTTGAAATTTAAAGTAGTTGAGTATGAGGTTTGACCTATAAAACTTCATTGCTGCCCCATTATGTGTTTGCCGAATATTTCTTGTCAAGCCTTTGGTTCCTTCAACTAAGTGTCTTTGCACTTTGTGCTTGACTAGGTTAAATCTAGATATTGCCATTAGAAGGCATTAGATGTTTGTGTATACAATCTGCTTATGATTCGTTCACCAATTTGACATTAGCGTCGCTTTATAATTCTGAATTTTTATTGCTTTCTTTATAATTCTGATTTTCTATTCAGTTTATTTTGGATTTAATTTTGTGAATTCTTATCTAGGTTCATGTATGGCTCCCAATCTTTGAATTCTTATTGTAATTTATGCACGATTGGGTGTTGGTTACTTGAGCTTTTAAGTTTATTTTAGGTTTCTAATTGTGCTGGGAATGCCCTGTTTTAAACATATTGGCTGAATTATTATGTAAGCATTCAATTAAGAAGTTGTATAACTGGCTGGAAACTCAGATTTAGTTTGTTATGTTCTATTTGATTATTGAATGCCTTGTAGATTTTTTGTTTGGGGCAACGTTGGAGTAGACTATGTGTATCTGTGGTAGTCTTTTTTATATCATTATTGGTTTATTTAAGTTTAATTTAAACTATATATGCAATACCATGGCTCTATTTGGATTTTGAAGTATTATACCAGAAGTATTTGCTATATAAAATCCAAAAACTGCATGTACTGCTCAAACTTATGCTTTAAATTTAATTTTTACTCTTCAGCTTGCTTTACTTTTGTAAATTAAAGGGTTTAGGGTTTTATCTAACAAGCGAAGTCTTGAATCATAAATGATTTTCACAGCAAGTAGGACTTCATTTCTGATTGTAGCTCCTGTTGGATTCATATGTTATTTGTACCGCTCATTTTGCATCTATGTTCATCAAATTTACACTTGCTTTGAAATTCTCCAATCCCAAAACAAAGAGAGAAGGAATGAAAATTCCACTAACATGAGCACCAGCCCAAGCACTATCTTTAACAATTACAACTCCAGCGTCCAATTTTTGTAAATTAAAGGGTTTAGGGTTTTATCTAACAAGCGAAGTCTTGAATCA
Organism: Quercus lobata; assembly: GCF_001633185.2. Classification (NCBI taxonomy): domain Eukaryota; kingdom Viridiplantae; phylum Streptophyta; class Magnoliopsida; order Fagales; family Fagaceae; genus Quercus; species Quercus lobata. Next base: position 55,843,980 of record NC_044911.1, read on the forward strand.
TAAATGATTTTCACAGCAAGTAGGACTTCATTTCTGATTGTAGCTCCTGTTGGATTCATATGTTATTTGTACCGCTCATTTTGCATCTATGTTCATCAAATTTACACTTGCTTTGAAATTCTCCAATCCCAAAACAGAGAGAGAATGAATGAAAATTCCACTAACATGAGCACCAGCCCAAGCACTATCTTTAACAATTACAACTCCAGCGTCCAATTCAATGGCCTTTACAGCCAATGTGGTACTTCTCTGCCTTCCAAAGGTGGACCATATCACAAGAAGATTGGCCAAAAAGCTTCACCTACTTTTCTGTACATATCATAATTTTTACTAATTATTTCTTCTTCTTCTTCTTTTTTCCCTAAAAACTCAAAAGTAAATCTGTATGAAGTGCTTGATCCCCAATTTAAATTTTTTTGATAATGTATCCAACAACAAGTAGTCAACGTACTGTGGGTATTAGACAAACAGTGTGGGTATGTACACTATGTAATAGATGATGATTATGAGGCAATGTGCCACTTCCATTATAGACTGATATTACAGCTTCCTTCAAATTTATTGCTCATGTAGAAATGAAAGGTTCCCCTGTTACTCTGGAAGATATAACACTTTATTTGATTCGATGATTTTTAAAAATGTTAGTTTAGTGTGGAAGTCAATGAAGCAAGGACTTATGAGACATATGAGTAGGCCATCCACAAAATAGCCTTTTTGAGTAATAATTTTTTCACCTTTTTATGATGTGTTTTGCTTGGTTTTGTATTTTGTATTATGCATAATTGGTTGTTGTACATTTGGTTGGAGTCAGTGATATGCTTTTGTTATGATGAATATTTGTGCATAGTACTTTCAAATGATCATATCAGCAAGTATTCAGCATTCCAAAAAATATAAATTAATGAAACTTTGATTCCACATTTTGTTAGTTAAATTATCTTTCATTTTTTCTTATTTTGGGTTGATGATTTTTTCTTTTGACCAAGGCGACGGCTTATAAGTTTTCCTAGCACGGTCATACAGACTCATACGGTCAAACTGGGTATTCTGGATGTTCTGACTAACATTCCCATTGCAGCATATTCCTTCGCCTTCCTTCATCAATATACAACATTGACTTTTCTTTGTGTTGCAGCTAGGACAGGAATTCCGAACATATGGACGTCGGAAAACATAAGGAAGGTTTTTTCCATCGAATGAAGGTTTGACACAATTCACTAACACTAATATAAATGCCAATAATGTAAATGGTACAATCCATTTATACTCCATATTTTGCATCTAACAATTGACAAGGTTATTGGAGACTAGAGAGAGTTGTGTAATGTGTTCCTTCACTTGGAAGAAAAGGAGTGGATGTTAATGTGATTACGAAGAATCAGGAATATTTAGGGATTAGGTTTGCACGACATAATTAGGGGAATGATCGATTCAATTTTACTTTGAATTAAATTACATATTTTCATTCATTTTTAAGTCATTATACCATCAATCAAAATAAATATAAGTAATTTTTTTTGTTCTTTGCTTTCTTTTTCTTTTTTATATCTGTCATCCTAATATGTCAATAAGTTTTTAATTTCTATATTACATTATTCTATTTTTTTTTATTTTAAAGTTCCTCTATTTCAGCGCCTGTACATCAATCAAGTTCTATTTCTTGGCTATATCTGTTAAGTATTTGACAAAAGGCCTACAAGAGAACTGTTGTACATGTATTAGAATAATAGAATAAATGAACTGGCATAAACTATTTGATGATGGCCCATGGTCACTAAGCTGCATCTTGCTGTTCAATGTGTCATTAAGTCATGTATTTCTGTTTTATAACTTATATTCATGGGTGTATATTTTTTCTATATGAAAAATGGGGTGTGATGATGGGGTGAACTGACTTGATTGTATTTTTGAAGACTAGGTTTGATTACTGATGTGTGAATTTCTATTACCTAACTGATTGATTCTTTGCTGGTAGATGGGTGCTTTAATAAAAATATGTTGGATTGCTTTAATTGGAAATACATACCTATGCAAATATTTATGTGTGCTATTTCAAGTCCACCTTTTATTATTTATAAGGCTTAACCCTGACAAACTTTAGTAGTTTTGGAAATCCTTTAACATTTTTGACAGTTATAAATAAACAGTTAAGTTCTTTCTCAATCTAACATTTTAATCTATTTAGATTTTTATCATTTTGGGTGTGTTATTGATGGTTGATATACGGGACAATTTGTTTGGTCTGTTATCCGTTCATCCTGTAACTCCCTTGATATCTCTACTCCAGGAGGTATAAAACAACGCAAGAAAGCTATTTGGCTAGCTAAAACTTTTAGAGTTACTTCATTTCCAATCAAGTCTAAAATCTTAACAATTTATGCTAGGTTGTTAATTCTGCTTCCAACAATCTCCCTCTATGTTCTTGATATTTGGTTCTTCATTTTGTGAATTTTAATTATTTTTATTTTGCTTCGTTCTTCTCTCTTCAAATATTACGATTATTTACTGGTGATATTTCTGCATTATGTTGTTTTTAATACAAGGCTACTTTTGAATCAATCTATATCTATGCTAATGGTGTATATATTGAGAATTTTAATAATAATGGCATGGAAGATTTTGATAAAATCATGAATCTTAACTTTTGTTGAGGGCTGCAAAAGTAGGAAATGAAAAGTCTAGAATTCTGCTTTTGTTTGCATAGATTTGCAAGGCAGGTTGCTTTTGATGGGGGAGCTTTAGTTGTAGAGCAGAGAGAAGAATGAGGCAATCCAAGAGAGACTCTTTGTGATACAGTATAGAGTCAACAACAATATGCCTTCACCTGTTTTCTCATATTTAATATGACAACTTAAACAAGTCTTATGAAGAAGGTTATTTTTATTGATAAAATATAGTTAGTGAAGCTGCCCCCAACAATTTAATAAGATTTTGTTGTTGATTTACAAAACTCTTTGAATATTATGATCATTTGTTATTAGTGCATGTCATATATTTTACTTTCTGTTAGTGTTTCTGACAGTTTTTAGACCTCTTAAACAATTGATTAAACCTAGGTAATTAGCCAAGTTGTTACTTAGTCCAATTAAACAAGTCTAAGTTAACACAAAATAAAAGATCAAATCATGCAAAGCAGCGGAAAATAAATAACACAAGATATGATCACCCAGGAAACCAAACCGGTAAAAAACCTGGGGAGGATTTGACCTAGCTATCCTCAAGGTAAACTTGAATCCACTATCTTGAAAGAATTGAAGTTCATACAATAAAACTTACAAGCCCCCACGCTCGACTTCTTATTGCTACCAACCAGTAGAACTTACTGACACGACCACGTGTAAGCTCCGAATCCATGGACTCTTTCTTTCTTGGATTCCCACCAGCTACAAGCACACCCGCTTGTGTATTTTTTAAGCTTTAATGGCAGCAACTGAATTGATCATCAAGGTGTAGATAAATCTTCTCCTTGAAAACCCTAAACTTGTGTAAAGGAAAGCTCCTCTAGATCTCACAAGAGATTTACACAAACCGCAAATATGAGTAACACTAAAACGTGATTAGGGTTTACCTTTTATACTTAGGACAAATAAGAAACCCTAAAAATGTTTTAAAACAAAAAGGGCTGAGTTGGACGAATCTGCAGAAAAGCATTCTGCCCGAGCTTCGATCGGTCGAGCCTAAGCTTCGATCGATCGAGCCAGGCCGAAAGCCACAGTGCTTCCTGCTTTCACTCATTCCAACTTTACATTGGCACACAACTTTGAGCTAGCTTTAAATACTTCTAAACACATTGTTTTTGAAAGTTCAAAAACGTGTAAAAACACCTTTGAACGTTTAGACCCCCAAATAACAACTTAATCAATTCAAGCAATATGTCAAACAACTAGTGTGCGGAAACTTAACATATGCTATCATACGAAATTGATTAAATACTATCTAAGCCATAACAAAATAAAATCCACAGCAGATAATTTAAAGGCAAAGATAGAGGAAGGAAGATGCAAACACAAAGACAACACGCGATGTGTTATCGAAGAGGAAACCGAAGTCCTCGGCGAAAAACCTCTCCGCCGCCCTCCAAGCGGTAATCAATCCACTAGAAAATATAGTTGGGATACAAGGACAACAATAGACCCTCCAAGCCTAATCTACCCAGTGCACCTAAGCCCTCCAAGCTTCTTGCTCCAACGAGGTTGCGCCGAACCTTTTTCTTTTCTAGCTTTCCGGATTCCGCTACTAGACCGTAGCATCAACCAATGAAGATTGGTTCCTTCCTAACTGCTTCCCAGAAATCCAAACAACAGACTCACAATGATGATGATGGTGAGAACCTGGTTTGGTATAATGCCTCTCAAGGATTTGACAATGGAGAGGAAGAGAGTTGAGGAATTTGAAGAGATTCTAAGGTAGAGATTGTGGGTGAAACAATCTGGTTTTTCTTTAGGGTTTCTCTCTCAAAATTCTCTCTGGAAGCTCTCTTTCAATCGTGGGTAATAGGGGTATTTATACTGGAGTGGAGAGGAATGTGAAACGTCAGAATTCTACAAAACAGGGGTGGCTCGCGGCTTGACCTCGCGGCTTGACTAAGTCGCGAGATCCAGTCGCGAGATAACCGTATGGCCAGTTGTCCTGTTTTGTCCTGTAGTGCTCCAGCTAGCAGACTGTTCACCTTCCAGCATGCTTGGCACGTGAGGTTGCTTCTGGCGGCTTGAAGCCGCGAGTCACCAGCGAGACCCAGCCGCGACACTCTGTTTTCTTGCACACTCTTGAGCAAACTTCACTCTATCTCACTCACTACCCTTACATCAAACCCACCTAAATACAGGGTTACTAAATGCTGAATTACAAGCAAATTTGGCACGGAATAAAGCCAATAAGATGGTTAAATAAATTCAACCTTACAATCTCCCCCTTTGGCTATTCCGTGACAAAACCCTAAAACAGACTCTAGACTTAACATGTGAGTTGGGAACAGTTGAACAAAACTCACTCACACCTAACTTTAGAAGCTGTGAAGCACTTGAATCATATGAACATAATACTCCTGAAACACAACAATACACCATGATCATTGTAAGCAGAAAATTATAAAATGCATATGAAACAGGCAATAAGTGATCAAGCAAAGATGGAGTTATGAAACAAACCATGGCTTGATCAACCAAGTGAACACCACAAGGTAGTGATCACAGTGCTCATTCACACTTGGAATGAACACAAGAACATACAAGTTAACAAGCACAAGGCAAGACACTTGTATGCACAACACTCAACCAATGCATATCACACAAGGCATATGCATCTAGGAACAATCCTACAAGGGCACAAGAGTGACAGTACATAAACCAAAATGCATAACATTTAGATTAAAGTACTGATTTCAACATAGTATAAAGGCTGCACTAGGCAAGGTACAAACCTTAAAGCCTACAAACTATGCAAAAGACATAAACCCTAAAAGCTTACAAAAGCACATGGGTACAAAACACATTATATTGAATAAAAATTTAAACAATATAAACTAAAAGTGCTTAAAATTTCTCCCCTTCAAAGTGATGAGAAGCTATGATGCACTTGGAACATATATATACTTGTACCCTGAAATACTTGCACAAAACACATTAGACCCTCAAGGTAAAGCAAGTAATAAATGACAAGTATAATATAACAAGTATAGAAATGACTACAATGATCACATAGCAAAGCAAATGATCATCTGAACATGCATTCAATGAAGCATAATAACATAGGGATACATGAATGTCCAAAGCACAAACATGATGCAATGAGAACACCAAAGCATAACACAAAGCACCATAAAGCCAACAAGAAAACAAACAGAACAGGTTTTCTAGTTAACACAATGTCTTCTCCCCCTTGGTATATGCATCTCCCCTATGGAATATCTCTCCCCCTGCAAATGTGCATGAGAAATAAAATTTCTCCCCCTAAGGATGTGCACAAGAGTCATATAGAAATGACAAAATACTCCGAAACATTCTCTAGAGTATACTCTCCCCCTTTTTGTCAGGAATAGACAAAGGATCAAGAAGAAACGAGGGCAAGAGATGAAGGTATGAACAATGCTAATGATGCATGAGGGGTGCAAGATGAATGAGAAAATGAAGCTCAAACCCATGACAAAGTAAAATGCTACAAAGCATAAGACAGACATGACATGCTAGGATGAAGAAGCAAGGTATAGACCAATGCATGACAAGGGTAGCAGAGGTGTGTGCAAGAGGTGGCTAAGTGCAATGCATGACCAATGCATGAAAAATGCACATGTGGGGCAAAGTGTGCAAAATACACAACCAATGAACTAAACATGTTCCTAATGAGGAAACATGAGAAACCCCAAAGTTTGGTACTCATCGGAGTCCAAACAAGCGAGAAAATGTCTAAGAGGCATTTTATCAAACACCTAGCATGCACACTATGAATAAAAATGTGATACAATGCATGAACATCATGAAATCCACCCTTAATACATGTTCTTTCTGCCACAAGGGGCCAACATCCAATGCATATCAACAAAAGAAACCAATCCCATTTCTAAAACACAAATATATGCGAAAGATCAAGGAGAAAAGCACAAAATCAAGTATAAAAGAGTGGCAGAACAGAAACCCCATACCTGTGACTTGAAGATTTTGAGCTACAAGTATGCAACAATGGAGATTGGAAATGGGAGCACGGAGTGTTTGGGAGGGAGAAGATGAACAGTCACAAATATTCGAGGGAAAAACTGAAACAAGTTTTAAAACTGCTCCTATTTCTGCCAAACACGCGAATTTCGCGACTGGATTAAGTCGCCACACAGTTGCCAGCTCAAGCCGCCAAATCACTCAAGAACAAAATTTTGAAAAATTTTTCTAAGTGTTTTTCGCGACTGGAAGGTCTACCCGCGAGTAAGTCGCGAGCTGAGCCGCGAAAATCTCTGAGTGAACCTCGCGACTGGACCTTCCACTCGCGAACAAGTCGCCAAAAATGACCAGCGAAGGTGCGACTGAGGCTCGCGACTTGACATACCCGCGACAGAGCCGCCAAAACAGGGCAAAAACTGGATTTTTGAAATTTTCAGATTTTTCAAACAAAATACTTTCCAAACACACCTAAAACACTCAAAAATCTTTTTGTGCTTGAATTAACAAAGATTGAGCATGTGAAAACACATTTCAACCAGTACAATCACACAAATGAATATGACATTTATTGAACATAAACTTGTGTGTTGTGTGTGGATATCAACAATGAGATAGTCCTTCGTCTAATGTGAAGCTTCAATGATCAATTCAACCAAGGCATACACAATTAGCACTAGATCATGTGACCCATCTCAATTATAGAAATATGTATATATGACCTCCCACATAAACTTGATAACATGATTTGGAGCTTTATATTTGACTCCACTTTCAATCAAAACAATTGATCTTTTTGATCTTTTTGAGACAATCACCTCTCATTGTGAGAGTGATATATGATATTTCATTTTAAGGAATAAGCCTTTGGCTTTTTGAATAAACATTCATTTCAATATAAGGTCGCTTACCCTTTTTCCTAGTCAAATACTAGAATGTGCGACAGGCTTTTGCAGCTCAATATCTCTTTTCATTTGGAGATTTACATTTGGTGAGCTCTTTTTAACAAAACAAAAATAAAGAGTGGGAAGATATATAGACACAAGTCTATGCAAGTCTCAAGATCAACAAAACCATTCACTAATCATTCATGACAAGTTTGAAGATCTATTTACAACAATCACAAAGGTTTCAAGATTTTTCCCACAGAGATATATGTGCATGAAAACAAGTAATGTTCGAAAATGCACAAAGCCATTAGCACAAAGGTACAAGGCAAAACAAGTTTTGAGACAAAAGCTCAACAAAGTCAATCAAGCTTTTTGATTTTCTAATTTTTATGTGGTTTTTGGATTTTTGACACAATAAACAAAAAGATTGATACGACAAAATTAAACAAATTCACAAGTAGACAAGCAAACAATCAAAACAGCAAAAATAGCAAGCAAAACAAGCAAACATAGTCACAAAGCATAGGAAGTATTAATGCATGGACATGTTGTAATGCTTATGCATGAGTACCCTTATTCACCCTCACGTCACTTGCGTTTGGGGTGATTTCCTTATAGGATTGGGTACGGGAGTTAGGGCTTTCAAACCTTCGTGAGAAGCTCTCCAAGCAGTTGGTGAATGCACCAATCATCTTCATCACGTTCATCATTCCGGGATCACCATTCTGATCTCTAGATTGATCTCCAGCCCAAATTCTCCTATCATTTCTAGGTCCTCCTGACCTTTGAGGAGTTGCACTATTCTTTGCTCTCAACTTTTGGCAATTCGGTCGAGTATGCCCTTGAAGTCCGCAATAGTGGCACACATAGGTTCCTCTAGGACCTCTTTGTGGTCGAGGACGTGACTTGGCACGAGATTCAGATCTGTCTACAAACTGATTGCGAGGATTTAACATCCGTTGGTTCACCAAATTCTTCTTCTCCTCCACCTCGAGCTTCTCACCAGTAAGGTTAGCTACAACTGGAGCTTCAGCCTTTACAAACTTCACTCCTTTACTAACATTTCCAGACGAACTACCTCCTCCGGTATATCCCAATCCGGATTTGTCTGAGAAGCTCTTTTGAGATGAGATTACATCATCTAGCTTCTTGGTGGTGACCCTCTCGACTCTAGCATTTGCTTGCACAACCTCACTCTCAAGAAATCTTACTTTTGTGTAAGCTTCGGACAACTCTCCATTCAGAGTTTCTATCTCACATTTGGCCTCCTTATATCGGATTAGGAGACTTTTGTAGTCCTCCTCAACCTTCTTCATTTTTCTCACAGCAGCCTTGGCCACCCTTGTGTATTCCCCGGACTTCTCCAAGAATGAGTTATACTTCTCCTGAAGATTCGCTGTACTTCCATCTTCTTCAGCATCCGATTCTTCAATAAGTCCTAGTGATTCATCATCACTATGTTCTCCAAGGTCTCGCACAAGCAGGTTTAGCTCATCTGAAGACTCAACATGAGCTATAGTCATAAAAGCCGAATAGTTCCCCTCTCCATCACAGCTCTCTTCAGACTCTGAGTCAGACGAATCCGAGTCACTCAAGGTCGTGGCATACACTTTACCTTTCGATTTCAAATAATTCGGACATTCCTTCTTGAAGTGTCCATGCCCATTACATTCGAAACAAGTGACACCTTGTGTAGGTTGGGATTCTTTTCCATCTTTCCTTTTGAATTCCCTTTTCTCCCTTCCAGAACTTTGGAATTTTCTTTTATCATCAAATTTGCCATTATTTTTGAATTTCAAAAACTTTTTGAAATTTTTGACAAGGTATGCAACATCTTTGTCAATCACATCTTCTCCCGATGAGTCTTGATCTTCTACCTTCTCATTAATGGTCTTTAGAGCAAGAGATTTACTCTTCCGTTGATTGGGCAGTGACATCTCATAAGTCTGCAGAGAACCAACCAGCTCTTGCACTTTGATGTCATCGAGGTCCTTGCTCTCTTCAATTGCTGTCACTTTAGCTCGGAAGCTTTCCGGCAATGATCGAAGGATCTTCCTTACAATCTTCGAGTCCTCTGTTTTCTCCCCCAAGTTGAACTTGCTGACAACCACTTCATTTAACTTCCCATAAAAAGAGTCAAAAGACTCATCCTCACTCATTTTGAGCTCCTCAAACCGAGTGGTCAGCATTTGTAACTTGGTGTCTTTCACTTTCTTCGTGCCTTCATAGGTAGTTTCCAAAATCTCCCATGCTTCCTTGGCCACGGTAATATGAGAAATCCTGTGAAATTCATCTGGAGACACACCACAGAAAATAGCATTGAGTGCTTTACTGTTAGCATTAGATGCAGCAAGTGCTGCCTTATCCCATGTGGATTTTGCTGCCTCTGGTTTGGTCCAACCAATCTCAACAGCATCCCAAACGGATTCATCAATAGAACACAGAAAAGCTCTCATTCGAACCTTCCAAAATGCATAATTACTACCATCAAAATATGGAGGTGCATTTAGGGATTGAGACCTATCCATCTCAAAAGGGAGTCAAGGATCACACAATGGTAATGAAACCAATATCAGTGTACCCGCTCTGATACCAATTGTAAGTTCAAAAACGTGTACAAAAACACTTTTGAACGTTTAGACCCCCAAATTAAAACTTAATCAATTCAAGCAATATGTCAAACAACAAGTGTGCGGAAACTTAACATATGCTAACATACGAAATTGATTAAATACTATCTAAGCCATAACAAAATAAAATCCACAGCAGATAATTTAAAGACAAAGATAGAGGAAGGAAGATGCAAACACAAAGACAACACGCGATGTGTTATCGAAGAGGAAACCGAAGTTCTCGGCGAAAAACCTCTCCGCCGCCCTCCAAGCGGTAATCAATCCACTAGAAAATATAGTTGGGATACAAGGACAGCAATAGACCCTCCAAGCCTAATCTACCCAGTGCACCTAAGCCCTCCAAGCTTCTTGCTCCAACGAGGTTGCGCCGAACCTTTTTCTTTTCTAGCTTTCCGGATTCCGCTACTAGACCGTAGCATCAACCAATGAAGATTGGTTCCTTCCTAACTACTTCCCAGAAATCCAAACAACAGACTCACAATGATGATGATGGTGAGAACCTGGTTTGGTATAATGCCTCTCAAGGATTTGACAATGGAGAGGAAGAGAGTTGAGGAATTTGAAGAGATTCTAAGGTAGAGATTGTGGGTGAAACAATCTGGTTTTTCTTTAGGGTTTCTCTCTCAAAATTCTCTCTGGAAGCTCTTTTTCAATCGTGGGTAAAAGGGGTATTTATACTGGAGTGGAGAGGAATGTGAAACGTCAGAATTCTACAAAACAGGGGTGGCTCGCGGCTTGACCTCGCGGCTTGACTAAGTCGCGAGATCCAGTCGCGAGATAACCGTATGGCCAGTTGTCCTGTTTTGTCCTGTAGTGCTCCAGCTAGCATGACTGTTCATCTTCCAGCATGCTTGGCACGTGTGCAGCTTCTGGCGGCTTGAAGCCGCGAGTCACCCGCGAGACCCAGCCGCGACACTCTGTTTTCTTGCACACTCTTGAGCAAACTTCACTCTATCTCACTCACTACCCTTACATCAAACCCACCTAAATACAGGGTTACTAAATGCTGAATTACAAGCAAATTTGGCACGGAATAAAGCCAATAAGATGGTTGAATAAATTCAACCTTACAGTTTTGATCATGGTTTGCCAACAATACAAATTAGAGTTCTAAATACATAAAATCCTAAACTTTAGAACCTAACAGTTTCTTTTAAAAGTGATAAGTAATCTTTTAATTTGAAATTTTACCCTTTATGTTGTGAAGGCAATAACCAGTGATAGAACATCATATTATTTTTCATCTACCCAAATTGTAAATCACAACAACAAAAAAAAGTATTTAAGCTTCTGCCTAGAATGAACATTGTAAATTGCTTCAAATGAGCAATAATTTGCTTTGTTGGCAAATTAAGAAATACGTGACAAGGTCACTATACACACACACACACATCTATCTTGGTTGACCATCTCAAATCCTAATGAAATTTGTATATTCCTTTTTGTGTGAGTTATTCCTTAAAATCCAAAGTGAAAATGTCCATTTAAGTTAAATTTCTCTCAACCCAACAAAAAATACATTTAATATGATAAAAAAAAATATTTAGCATTTCTAAGAACTTTCCCGTGCATCACACAGGTTAGCAACTAGTATAGTATATATTAATGATACAATGTTCCCATACTATGCGTAGATTTGCAATGTTCCCATACTATAGTATATACTATGCCCATGCACGTGCCATTAGCATCTATCAGTCTCTACCTTCTCTCTCTCTTTCTCGCTTTATTTTCTGAAAGCAAGTTAGTTGTTGCAGAAAATGGATATAAATCTGAAGTAAATTAGGGTGATGTGCTTTTTTGTAAATCATTGGATAATTGTTCTTTTTTCTTTCAAAAAGTAAAAATCATTTGGCAAATAACTTTGTGAGCTTTACGCAACCGTGAAAAACCCAAAAAATGATAATTTTTTGCACTGATACCTTGTGATAAGGATAATTTTAAGGGTCTATGGATCTGTTTGAATATAACTTATTTTGCTAAAAATTGAAAATTGAAAACTGAAAATACTGTAGCAAAATAATTTTTGAATGTGTGAATAGTACCGTGGAACCCATTTTTAATGAAAAAATTACTGAAAAGTGAGGTTTGTGGGTCCATAAACAGTGCACGGGACCCACTGATGTGCTTGTTTTGCTGTGAAAAGTCACAGGTTGAAAAGTCAAAAACAACGGCTGAAAAAAGAAAAAGAAAAAAAGAGACAAACGTAGACGCAAACGGTGACAAAATAATTCGGATCCAAACCACATCTATGTAAAGCTGATAGACCTAGTGTATCATATGACTTTGCTTATGCACCTGTAAACTTCACCATTAAACCGATGGGTCCACCTCAAAGCTGACGGGTGTGCCTTAAGATCAAAGATGCTTGGATGAAACCAGAATGCATAGATGGAATGAGAAGTTGACGGGATAAAGCTAACGAGGGTGGAAGATCTCTTGACGGGTCCAACATGGCTTTTTTGCTTGAGCTTCACGAATAGGCATATAAGGAAATATCTTATGCACCACGAATAACCCTGATCAAGAGAGTTCCTATAAGGAAAGAATCTTGCAAAATACGCACATTAACAAGCATCTTCCCCACAAGGAAAGACCTTCTCCGCCAAGTAACAAATGTCAACTCTATGCTATTATAAAAACCTCAAAACCCTCACAAACCAAGATACGCATAATTTCCCCTAGCTCTGGCACTCTAGAGTTGCGAAAGCTCTCTAACTTAACTTTCGGAGGGTCTTTGGCAGGTACTACACCGATACTCTCCTAAGATCTTTTTTGTTTTTGTTTCACAGGTGTTGTCTCAAGCACGTGAGAACTATGTAACTTACTGATGATTTTCGGCATCATCACCTTGAAACCCGGTAGAACTTTATACAAGGCCGACTCTAGGCCATTTCCTAGGAACTCCATCTTAATAAAGCCCCAAAATTGTGAGCCAATAATTCGTTTCATTTGAATAAAAACATATTATTCTATGCTCTTACTTATCCCTCAAAAGAACCTCGAAATCGCATACCAATTGAAATCTAATTTGATTAAAAAAAAATGATGTGAATATTCCAAATAATCATTGACAATCAATTTCTCAAAACTAGAATTTAAAATTTTTGTAAGAAATCTCACACATGGCAGATTGTCAAAATCAATCACTCACATAGCACTTACCAAACAATCTATGCATCTTAAACATTGGAAATTAAATTTTAATTTCCCTCACCATGCATTGCTTTACTCAAAGGAAATAATTAAAACTATAAAAATAAAAATAAAAATAAAAATTCATCTCCTTTTGTTACATTTTATACATTTGGTTCTCTATATTAAATAAATCTTGCTTTACTTAGTATTAATTCATCAAGTTATATGAATTCATCTTTATTTAGGCATATTAAGGTTGTTGAGTGATTCTTGTATTAAGTGAAGTTGCAATAGTACATTTGACCAATTAGATTATATTTTTTTATCCCTTCAAATTTATTTTAATATTTTCATATTATGATTTTATATTTTAAGATGGTGGTTCTTTTATTTGTAAATATTTTTAATTTTGAATGTCTACTTGAAAATATTAATTTGGATATGAAAAAAAATTAAAAATACATAAAAAGTAATTAAATCTTGTGGAAGCAAGAAATTAACTAGTGCCTAATTGCTTGCCTAAAAACAAAGTTAATTTAGATTATGGGCTTAAATCAATCCACAATGGGAAATTTGAACAAGAATCCAAAGACTATCCCACTCTTATAAAAGTATGTACAAAGGCTCTTATACATATGATTTTCACTGTTACAATTCTCACTCTGTGTATATTTCCCCCTTTTCTTTGTATTCTCTTCCTTTTTATACTCTTCCTCCTCCTTCTTCTCCATTCTTATTTAGTGCTTGATTCTCCTTATTTTCTTCTCCAGCATGTGCCATTGTAGGTGTTGTCCTGGTTTGGTTAGGTAGCCTTCTGTCCCATTAGGCTCTTCTTTTCTTGAGGTCATAATGAACAAAGACTTTTGGGGCTTCTTATTTTATTCTAATAAGTTATCTATTGCATTAAATGTTATTGTGTCAGGTGGATCGCTATGGATTTATCCAAGAGATCCGAAAGGCTACCTTGAACGCTAAGTGTACCACGATGGATTTATCAGGAAAATCCAAAGTGCTTTCTTGGACGCTATGCTATCTTGATGGGATGTCATTGGTAGTTCAGACATCCTCGGATATTGTGCGTACCTCGGTGGGATGCCTTTGGTATTTTGTCTATGGGCATTTACCTCGAATGGTTCACGTGGTCCATTCATGCTTAGACTGAGGGTGGTGGGCCCTATTTGGTCGATTTCCGGAGTTCAGGATATTGGGGGTACTTTTGGTGATTTCTTGTTTCATCTTTTACCCTTGTTGCAGGGTATGTGCTTTCATAGTTGGGCTCCATTTCTTAGAATGACACATTCTGGGCCTGTCCCAATCTAAGGTCCAATGTTTACTTGAGTTTTTAGTGCCATGTCCCTACAAATCTCTATTAGGATATATTAATAAATTTGTTACTAAAAATATAACAAAAAATAATTTAAATTTCATAAGTTAACAATAAATTCATTAAAAAAATTTATAATATAATGAAATAATACAACAGAAAGATTACAAGGAAAATAATCATAATAATGTTCAAAATGCAACACAACAATTATTGATTATATACAAATAATAGATGCTTTTCCAAATGCATGTATCGCTTACATAATTTTTTTGACAATACTTGTTGTAGTTGTTTTTGTAATATATATATATATATATATATATATAATCGATAAACTTTTACTTAAGGTTGATTAGTCATGTGGGTTCTAGTTAGCTCAACCAGTAAAGTCTCTCATGATTGTATAAGAGATCTGAGGTTCAATCTCTGCCTACACCAAAAACTGATTGGTGTTTTGGTCTGATGATAAAGAGCAATTATCAGGAGCGGACGCCATAAGTTGAAACTCTCTCTAAAAAAAGGTTGATTAGTCATATAATCAATTAAAAATGAGTTCTTAAAATTAAATACAAAAACTTAATTAGTAACTTCGTATTTTAAAAGGCAAAAATAACATATTTTAAATAAACATTTATAACATTTAAAGTTAAATAAATATTATTTATTGCGATCCTGTGAGATGGGTATTGGGAAGTGAGGAGTGCACTAATTATCAAGAATATGAGTACAATGCAAAAGCTATACAATCGAAAAATTAAAGGGCCACCTGAGTCAAAGCCCAAATTATCAAGAGAATCTTTTCAATTCTACCCAAACAAAATATAAAATTAATCATATAGGAAGAGTTTGAAAAGTTTATTTCCAAACTAAGTTGAAAAGAAACATATTCCCTATAAGAATGGACAGATTTTAGGAACCCAATTACTTCTTTTTTTCCCTTTTTTTTTAGAAACTCAATCACATAGTAACACAATGTTTCATAGAAAATTGAAAGAAAGGGAAAATTTTAAAAGTTTACTTCTAAACTTTAGTATGTTTTGAAAGGAGGGAGAGGAAAGGGGATTTGAGTATTAACATATTCAAGTTTCATTGGATTATTTTGTTAGTAAGCTTGAATTTAAGGCTGTTGAGGAATTTTTTTTTTTTTAGCTAAATTTTTGAAAGCCTAAAAGGCCGAGGTGTTTCAGTTTTGCACACAACTCCACACGACCAAGGCTCACCATTAGAGCCCAATTTTGCACCACACGAGGCCCAACTAGCATATACATTCATATTACACTTGACCCACAACAAGGCCCTAAGTGTTTACCAAACAAAAAGTTGATATTTGGAATAAATCCAACACCAGTGGAAGGCAACCCAACAAAACAAACAAGTCCATGGGCTTTTCTTGTGTACAAACAATCCCATAGGTTTGACTAATGAGGTTAACACACATGAGAAATTATTGTATGAGTCGGGTGTGTAAGGTACATACTCCATAGACACAATTGGTATGATTTGGAAGGATGGGGTGCAGTGCAAATGCATAGCCAATTTCACTGCATTTTTGGGTGTCAAATTATGATTAGATTTCACCACTTACAAATAATACCACGACCATAATTACTGGTGAAGAAAAAAAAATTAAGTCCATAATTACTTGCAGAAGAAAAAGAAAAAAAAATTAAGTGCACCAATCATAATTTGACACTTGAACATATTGCAGATTTGGTTGTGTTTCTAGACTTACTTGTGCAACAATGAAGGACAACTGGCTAATTAAGGTTTATAGTGTTGGTGTGTGTTGCCCCTTACTGAAACTTAAAAATTCAGTTGCACTCAGCTTTTGGTTGGACAAAAATATCAAGTTTCGAATTTTGAGGACCTTGGTGGTGCAAGAAGAGATGAGGATTGCTGGGGACTCAAAGTCACCCAGGAGCAGCTCAACCATTAGGCCAAATGGCCTAATGGCCTAAGGCCCTAAATTGGAGAAGGCCCCTCTAGAATATATTTTATCTATTTGTCTTATAGTATTGCACAAAAATAATAATAAAAAGTAAGGTCTTTTTGTTGATGGCCACTTTGGAAGTCCAAGTGGAAAAGAGAAGCTCGGCAACGCGGACAGAAAAGAGTTGGTAAATGAATAAAAAACCCATTAAACCCAAGTGATAGGAATAATAGATCACAGGCCCATGAGATAAACAAATGGGCCTTGAGGAGGCAAATGGGCTTAAAGGAGCCCGGAAAGAGAAAAAAAAGCAAACCATAGGCAATATATGATGTGGAAAAGTGAGAATGGGTTACGGCAGACCCAAAGTAATGAAAGCAAAGAAAGTAAGGGGTTGATGGCAAGCCCATGAGCCCCAAGGATAAAGGATAATGTAATTGGGTTAGGGAAGCCCAAAGAACTCAGTAAAAGCCCATGAGAATACAAAGTTAAGAAAAGGGCCAAGGAGACCCAAGGAAAGCAAATGAGCCAGGGACACCCAAGAGAAAACAAATGGGACACAAGAGCCCGCCAATGATGTAATAAAAGAACCAATGGCCGTATTGGGCCATTGGGAGAAGAATAGATGGCAGGCCCAAAGAAGCCAAATAGAATTGGGGCAAACAATTTCGCAGCAGGAATGATAGAGTGGTATGGCAAGAGATGGTAGCAGGAAAAAGAGTAGGCGGAAGAAAGGCAAAGCCCATCGTCAAGCAAGGCCCAGCCCCTAAGTGGGGCAAGCCATAAAAGAAAGGGGAACCAGAAAATAGTCAAAAAACGGACGGCAGACTGTGCAGGCCAACCACGGTGAACGCATGAGCAACAGGTAAATTTTGGGCATACATGGAAGAGAGGCACGCGCAAGGCCCAGACATCACCAGCCTATACCCAGCCAATACAGGACACGGTGAGGTCATAGGTCAAACGTAAGATAGCATGGTTTGGTGGTGGGGAGAGGGGAAAAACCTATTCTGAGGTTCCTGCTCGAGCTCTTTTGGGGGATGTGTCCTGCTGGGATGACATACCACTAGGTGCATGCTATGAGGGATAGAGAGAGAGAAGGCACCCACACCATAGCAGGGAAGGGTGTCACAGCAGATAAACAAACTAAATAGTTTTCTTTTGTCTAGTGATGGGGAATGGCATACAGACGGACCAGTGGTGGTCGGCAAGTACACCTAGACCAGACAAACGTGGTTAAGGGCTAAAATAGTAAAATCTGGTCACAGTAGGCACTATAAAAAGAGGCCCTTGCCATATATAGGGAACTAGTGAAATGCTAGGGTTAGACCCCGGGCTAGTAGCGCATACGTTGAATGTGGACCCAAAAGCCAAACCAGTGGCCCAGTCTGCCAGGATATTCCACACTGAAATAGAAGGGCAACTAGTCAAAGAAATATAGAAATTGCTGTCCGTAGGATTCATCAAGCCTATTCAACACCCGCATTGGCTATCCAACATAGTACTAGTAAAGAAGAAGAACAGACAGATAAGATGTTGTGTAGATTTCAAAAATCTCAACAGAGCCTGTCCGAAGGATGAGTTCCCATTGCCAAACATGGATTTACTAATAGATTCTGCGACAGGAAGCGCCATGTTTTCATTCATGGATGAGTTCAGTGGATACAATTAGATCAGAATGGCATTAAAGGATGCAAAGAAAACTGCTTTCAAAACACCTATGGGCAACTTCTACTACACTGTGATGCCCTTCGGGTTAAAAAACGCAGGTGCAACTTATCAACGAGCGATGACGGCCATATTTCACGACATGATGCATCAGGAACTAGAGGACTATGTGGATGACATAGTGGTTAAATCAAGGAGGAGAGAAGAGCACTTCCACGTGTTGAAAAGGGTATTTGAAATGTGTAGAGCCTTCAAACTAAGAATGAACCCTCTCAAGTGCGCATTTGAAGTGTCCTCTGGGAAATTCTTGGTCTTCTTGGTTCACAGTAGGGGATTAGATGTGGACCCGGCCAAAGCCACGGCCATAGCCATTATGAGACCTCCAGTCACGATAAAGGAGTTAAAGAGCTTCTTAGGGAAGGTCTTGTATATCCGAAGATTCATCACTGGGTTGGCCTTAATCACCTCTACTTTCACCAAATTGCTCAGGAAAAGGCAAAACTTTGAATGGGGAGAAACGCAGCAGACGACCTTCAAGAGGCTACAGCAGATCATGATGAACCTCCCTACGGTACAAGCCCCAATCTATAGAAAGCCATTGCTACTCTACCTGGCCACCAACACTTATGCCATTGCTGCATTAATCGCCCAAGAGGATGGAGGTGGCGTTGAGCAACCAGTGTACTACATCAGTCATGCCTTAAAAGATGCAGAAACTCGTTACCCAAGGGCAGAAAGGGCGCGTCTGGCTATTGTGTATGCTTCACAGAGGTTACGCCATTATTTCTTGGCCTACGAAGTATGGCTGATGACCAAGTCCTATGCCATCAAGGCTTTGTTGCAGCAACCAATCCTTTCAAGCAGAATATCCCAATAGTTGTTACAATTGTCACAGTATGACTTGAGAATGGGGACACCCAGGGCGGTGAAAAGCCAGACTATAACAAATCTATTGGCACAGTTTCTAGGAGAGGAAGAATTCCCACTAGATGATGAAGTTTCGGGGGAAATAGTCATGGTAGAAGAGGTCAGAAAATAATGGGTAATGAAATTTGATGGGTCTTCTACCACCTAATCAGGGGGAGTGGGAGTAGTTTTGTACCATGAAGAAGATAAGGCAGTGGCACTATCGTTCAAACTGGAATTCCCCTGTTCAAACAACACGTCAGAATACGAAGCCTATCTAACCGGGTTGGCCACGGCTCATGAAATGGGAGTCAAACACTTAAGGGTAATGGGTGATTCGAACCTAGTGGTCTGCCAGGCCAAAGGGATCTTCTCCTTAAAGGAACCTAGCCTAAACCCATACAGAGCAATGGCCCAGAAGATGGAGGAAAAATTTTCAACCTTCAAAATAGAACACGCTCCAAGAAACGAAAACCGATTTGCAGATGCGTTAGCCGCACTAGGCTCACAAATAATGTTTGAAGGGGATAACACCATGGTAGAGGTCAGTAAGAGGAAAGAATCCATTATTGAGGTGTTCAAGGAAAGGTTCTTGGAAGAACGGTGCGAAGGGGATTGGCGGATCCCCATAACGGAAGCCTCGATGAAAGGAGAAGGTGCCGTAGAACTAAAGGTACAAAAAGACTACGCCCTGGTGAGAGGAGAACTATACCACAGGATGCCCGGTGGGGTCTTGTCCAAATGCGTGGGGCAGGAAGAGGCCTAGAGAAAGTTGAAAGAAGTACATGACAAGACTTGTAGATCCTGCGGTGAGGTCAGCCCTTACCGCAAACCTCAAAGGGCAGGCTTCTATTGGCCAAGCATGGGTAGAAGAAGCCCAGCAACGCAGACAGAAAAGAGTTGGTAAATGGATAGAAAACCCATTAAGCCAAAGCAGTAGGAATAATGGATCATAGGCCCATGAGATAAACAAATGAGCCTTGAGGAGGCAAATGGGCTTAAAGGAGCCTGGAAAGAGAAAAAGAAAAAAAACAAACCATGGGCAGTATATGATGTGGAAAAGTGAGAATGGGCCACAGCAAGTCCAAAGTAATGAAAGCAAAGAAAGTAAGGGATTGATGGCAAGCCCATGAGCCCCAAGGATGAAGGATAATGTAATTGGGCAAGGGAAGCCCAAAGAACTCAATAAAAACCCATGGGAATGCAGTTAAGAAAAGGGACAAGGAGGCCCAAGGAAAGTAAATGGGCTAGGGACGCCTAAGAGAAAACAAATGGGACACAGGAGCCCGCCAGTGATGTAATAAAAGAACCAATGGCTATACTGGGCCATTAGGTGAAGAATAGACGGCAGGCCCAAAGAGGCCCAACAAGATTGCGGTAAACAACTTCACAGTAGGAATGATAGAGTGGTATGGCAGGAGATGGTAGCAGGAAAAAGGGTGGGCGGAAGAAAGGCAAAGCCCACCGTCAAGCAAGGCCCAGTCCCTAAGTGGGGCAAGCCATAAAAGAAAGAGGAATCAGAAAATAGTCAAAAAATGAATGGCAGACTATGCAGGCCAACCACGGCGAACGCATGAGCAGCAGGTAAATTTTGGACATACATGGAAAAGAGGCACGCGCAAGGCCCAAACATTACCAACCTGGGCCTTACGCGTGCCTCTCTTCTTTGGTGGTGGGGAGAGGAGAAAAACTTATTCTAAGAAAAACTTATTCTAAGATGACATACCACCCAAAATAAGCAAAACTGAGTTGGAACTACTAGGTGCATGCCATGAGAGATAGGGAGAGAGAAGGCACCCACATCATAGCAGGAAATGGTACCACAACAAACAAACAAACAAACAAAATAGTTTTCTTTTGTCTGGTGATAGGGAGTGACACACAAACGGATCAGTAATGGTTAGTAAGTACACCCAGACCAGACAAAGGTGGTTAAAGGCTAAAATAGTAAAACCCGGTCACGGCAGGCACTATAAAAAGAGGCTCTTGCCGTGTACAATGGACGACTCACCAAGACCACGGTATAGGAACTTGAAAAACTAGGGAATAGAAAACAAGTATTGAGAAAAAGAGAAGAAAGAAAAAAAAGATAAGAAAGGGGAATATTAGAAGAGAAGGAAAGAAAAAGATAGAGAGTTAGAGCGGTAGGCATGCACCAACAGGTTTATTCCCTTTCTCCCTCTCAAAGTCCTACTATCTACTAGAAACAAAGAATTCTCTTGTGCACTAACCATTCAGGTATGTTTCCCTCAAAATGATTAATTTCCACGGCAGGATTTCCCTGAGAGATTATTCACTTTGAGAAGAGACGTTCTTCCCTCTCTGGTTTTGGTCTTGCAGATAAGATTTAATCTGATTTCTTTCTTCTTTTGATTAACCCATATACTACCCACTTATTCCCCTTGCTTTCTTCATAAAAGTAATTGTTGTTAAACTGTGATTATCTTTTCTTGATTAGGAATTATCTATTCACTTTAATTAAGAAGTCAAAGTACTTTCTTTTGTCTTATTATTATCATATCTGCCTGCCATGACTCATCTAAAATAGCTCTGCCTGCCGTAAACGCGCTCTTGGCGAACGAGGCATAGTTTACGCACAAGCCGAACCAAATTAAGTTGTAGTTGGATCGGTCTCAACTCCCTTAATCAGAATATTTGGGCCCGATACCGCAGGAGGCAGCGTAGCCCGATATAACCAAAAAGGCCCACTACACTCTTCACTTTTAAAGAAAAAAAAAAATTCTATTGGTCGGTATAATGTCTTGTCTATCTTTCTTACAATGTAACGATTTTAATTAAGAACCAAAATTTTAATAAATAATATTTTAAAAAAAAAAATTATACTCTTTTCTAATGTTAAATATTTTTATAACACATTTTACCATGTTTGAGGTAGTTTAAAAGTGTAAAAAATTTCAATCTTTTAAAAATTCTAATCTTCATTTATCTCTTTGTCAAAATAATAATTTTCAAGACAAATTCATTATTGAAAATCCATTATTTAATAACTAAGTCCAACATTGCCAAAAGAGACAATGACCATTTAAACTATGGTATTTATTATGATATTGATTGTTTCAATATTTTTATTGTAAGGACACGTTTTGCAACCCAAGCTCAAGATGTATGGGATCTTAGCCTAGTGAGTCCAGTATAATAATTCTGTAGAGAGTGGGTCAAAGAACTAAGCCCTAATGAATTGGACAACGACTAGTATGGATTTAAATAATGATCAAACAAAAACAAGAAGCACTGATCTGAATCAATTCATTGTCCGAGGAGGTAAATCTTTATATAAATCAACTAGACTGAATATAAGTATAATTTTGATAGTTACAGTGTTCTCTATCTATTTTTCCGATCCCCTTTCTCATGGAGGGTCTCTTACATTATATAGTTCTATTTAGACCATCTTGATCCTACATTTGTTGGTCATCTGAGCCCTTATTTGAGTACCTGTCCCATCAGACACCCTCTTTGACTTTCTGTGAGTTGTAGTAGCCAAGATAACACTGTTCAGAGGTTTTCTCCACATAAATGCGGCCAGAAAAGTAGTTACAGTGCATTCAATGCAGTGGTAGTAGCGTTCCCTTAGATATTTTAGGGTTCCCCTCCTTCTCATATGTTCATGATGCCCTATCACTGGAGCTTCATGGAAGGTCACTCTGATCATTGGAATACATATTTGAGCTGTACTTATCGTATCCGAGGACATATTCCTTCTCGAACAACCTTCCCATTTGTATCTTGCTTATTAAATCTTGAGCCTGAACTGTTCATTACCACTCGTTCCTCCTCGGACCACCCATGTTTTCGGACAAGGCCCAAGGACCAATATATAATTTGGGCCCTTAATCCTACATTTATAATTAAAAATTAAAAAAAATGTTTTATAAATACATGAAAATGGTCTAATTACTATATTAATTATGTAAAAATGTAGGATTATTTTTTCTAATTTATGTATCACTTAAAAATTATTAAGTAACAATAAATTTTACATTTGCGTCTAACCCCAAAATGTATTAAGTAGGCCCTAGACTAAGCCCTATTTTTGTGGACCGTGAATTTGAGTGAGGTATGAAAAGAATCTATTTAAGCTAAATTGAGGTATTTAATAGAAACAACACCGTTTAAAATTTACAAATTTTTAAAACTTTTTATTGTATATTTAAAATACTCTACACATATGAAAAAAAATTGTACATATGTGGCCATATTTTGTATGAAAGACATTTAACATGCCAATAACTTGGTTAATATTGCATAATTTTTGCATGAACATAGTGGTATAGTACAAAGAAACCAATTCAATCGAGGGTAAAGTTCTTAAAATGCTATATTCATAATATTTTCACAACATTTTTACAACAAATTAATTTCAGGTTGCAGATTGTTATTTATTGTTATGAATGGACAAAAAAGTAATTTAAGTTGTGAATTCAAATTAGAACCAAAAACAACTTACCACTTATGATTTGTTATGAAAATGTTATGGACGTAGCACTTCTTTACATCAAATGGGCACTACTTTGTGAAAGTACTCTTTAATTTTAGCAGGAAGATTTATTTGCTACTTCGCATTTTTTTTTTCTTTTTTGGTTATATATGTGATAGATTTGAACATTTGTTGTTTGTTACATGATATTTTTTTTATTATCAAGCCAAAACACCCATTAGGTTTTGTTGTTGGTGGAACTCGAGTCCTTTGTTCTTTAATGGCTAAATAAACTTCAACAATTTTATGTTTAAATCTATATTTCACAATGAATTTCTAGTCCTCAAATACTCTTTTGCCTATGATGGCACATTAAAAGGGGGAGGAGGGGGGGAAAGAGGTAGTAAATTTAAATATATTTTAGCCCTAGCAATTCTATGGACACACTCAATTTTATACCCAATTCAACACTCAATATTTTCACATCGGTTTGTCACTAATACTATTTTTATTATACACCAATTATAACTTGACACTTCAATTAGATGTGAAAATGAGTGTGATCCTAGTTTTATTCATCACCTTATTATTGTGAAAAATTGAGTGTGACAAACCCTTACTCTCTTTCACCCATTTTTCAACCACTCTCCATTTTTGTTTTTTCTATTATTTTATATATATAGTTGGGAGAATATTGTTTTTCCTTGGGCTTCGTAATTCGTGTTATAATCTCAATGCATGTTCAAAAAAACAAAAAAAAAAAAAACCCAAACCCAACGTTTTCATGAAATTTCCAAGTTCTCTGTTTTGGCCAACACACACACACACACACACACACACACAAAATTCTCAGTTACACAAACATGTTTGTATTCTAGGCAGTACTGGGCTGGCATGGGCCTCGTTTCATGACTTGGGTTTAAATTTACTGTGACTAATATATAGTTATATTAATTATGGACCCACTAAGAAATAGTTGGAATTAATTATTCAGCATTTGCGTTTTTTGTTGAGTCTCATGTCACTGTTCACAACCCAGCAAAAAACGCAAAAAATGCTTATACCCATACATTTTTAGGCCTCACAGCATTATTTACATCTTTAAAAATTATTTTTTTATAGTGTTTTTAGCAATAAATTTTCAGTTTTCAGCAAATAAGCAGTATCCAAACAGATCCATAGTATGTGTTTGGCTAGCTTATTTTTTGCCAAATTATTTTACTATTCAGTTTATTTTTGTTCCTATTTGTAGGTCCAACTACACTTTTTGGTACTATTTATGAATTTTACTGTACTATTTCAATTAATATTTACCTTTATTTACAATACTTTTCATATAAAAAAATTTTAATTTTAGCAAAGAGAATTCTAAATATACACTTAATATTTAGAGTATCCACAGCAGATGTTTTATAAAAAATGTCATTTTGATACACCAAAAGTTAACTTTATTATTTTACCACATGATTTTACAACATCTCATTTATCAGATGTTTTATCATTAAATTCTATATATTAAAATAATATTTACTACACATTAAAATAATATATTAACTCTCCCATCAAACACCAAGAAAGAGAGAGAAGAGAGAAAGTCAAAAAGGATGAGAGATAAATGAATAAAAAACTTTTTTTTTAGCATTCTTGTCTATACCGTTTCAAAATAGAACTGTACTGTTCACATGTGGTATAAATTATGAGATTTGGAACATCTCAAAAAATAAATTTTTTGGTATTTGATGTGTCAAATATGTCAAATATTTGACATTTTATATATTTGACACATCTATTGTGGATGCTTTCACGTGTCATGAACAGCAAGAATTGGTGGCCACTTTAATACTGGGGTCGGCAGGATCATGGTACTTGTAGATAGGCCTACAATTGATCATGATGTCAAATCTATATTTCACAATTGAAATAGAATTATCAATGATATTGTCAAATCAATATTTCACAATGAATTTCTAGGCCTCATGTACTCTTTTGCTTGTGGTGGAGCATTAGTGCATTCGCGAGCCATAAAGTCAGTGATATGATTTTATAAAAAGTTATTTTTCTAATTTAAACTTTTTATTTTATAAAATATTAAATATAAGTGGTTTTATTTTAACTTTAAATATAATAAAATAATATAAACAACACAATAAAATAATATTTTTTTTATTAATTAGTGTGAACACGTGAATAATAATACAAAATAGTGTGAACACATTGAGATATTCTTCTGCGAGTCATAAATTTAGAACTTTATAAAAGTTACTTTTTTATTTTATCTTATCATTTTATAAAATATCTAATATAAGTGTAATAAAATAATATAAACGATACAATAAAATAATACTTTTTATTAAATAGTGTGAATATGTGAATAATAATACAAAATAGTGTGAACACATTGAGATATTCTTCATCGGTATTCCTATCTTTTTGCTAAGAATAATAAGTCACATACATAATTTTTTTTTCCTTGTAGTCTTATTTTCCAACAAATCTTTCACTTTTCTGATTTGTTTGATTTGTGTTGATTCATAATTAATTAGTATTTGAATAACACATCTTTTCCATCCAAATAAATCAAACTTAGCAATGGACCACGTCTTTTTTTTATTGTGAATTTCCATACAAGGCGTGCGTTTGGATTGCATTAGGATGAAAAAATTTTGTGATTTGCTAAAAAATTGGTAGGTTCCACGATACTGTTCATACACTTTTTGATATTATTCATAGCCTCACTATACTATTTCAACTAACTTTTACCTTTATCTACAGTACTTTCAATAATAAATTTTCAGTTTCAGCAAAATAAACGGTATCCAAACATACCCATATGTGATCGTTTTATTCACTCTTATGCGCCCAAATAAAATAAAATCAAAATCAAAATTTTGAAAGGCTTTTCTCATTCAACGTTTAAAAAAAGCAAGTGACAATCAATTAGATTTTCAGCAAATACTGGACTACAAGGTACAAACAACCCATTTTCTCACCCAAAAAAAAAGAGTACAAACAGGTACAACCCATGTGTTAAAAACTCAAAATAATCTCCCATTAAAAAAAAAAAAAATCAGAATAATCTTATCAATCAAAAAAAAAATCAAAATCAAAATCAAACGGTTGATGCAATGTATCTGGACACGTGTTGAGATTTTAAACATGAATTTCTTACTCCCCAACTTTTACCAAAATAGAGATTGCAGCTGTGAACTGTGAAGTCGGTAAAAAAAAAATTTAAAAAAAAAAAAAAAAGTATCATATCCTGGTACGTGCATGGTGCACCTATCAATTTTATAAGTACCAAACAAATTTTTTTTTTTTTTGTATGCTTAATGTTGAGGGCCATTTGTGAGAAAAAAATGGGTCTTGAAGAGGCCAAGAACAAGGGCAACAAAGAATTGACAAAGTAGACAGCAAAACCATTAGGCTCAAACGGCAGGAATAATAGATCACAGGCCCAAGAAATAAACAAATGGGTCTTGAAGAGGCAAGTGGGTTCAAAGAAGCCCGAAAAGAAAGAAGTAGCATCCCATGGGCAGTGTATGAGGTAGAAAAGCGAGAAAAGGCTGCTGCAGGCCCAAAGTAATGTAAACTAAGAAAGTAAGGGGTTTATGGCAAGCCCATCAACCCCAAGGATGAAAATAAGGTTATTGGGTCAGGGAAGCCCAATGAAGTTAGTAAAAAACCCATGGGAGTGTGGAATTAGCAAAAGGGTCGAGGAAACCCAAAGAAAGCAAACAGGCCAAGAATGCCCAAAGGAAAGCCCAAAGGGACATAGGAGCCCATAAGTAAAAGCAAAACAGTGGCCATGCCAAGCCACTGAGAGAAGGAATAAACGGCCGGCCCAAAAAAGGCCCAGCAGGATTAAGTTATTACAGCAGGAATAACAATACGACATTGCAAGAAATAAAGGAACCAAGGAATGGGCCAAAGAAATGTAAGGTCCATCATCAGACAAAGCCCAGCTCTTGAATGGAGCGGGAAAAAACAAAGAACAGCCCACATAAGAGGTCAAAAAACACGAACGGCGAGCCTCCAGACCACGGCAGACGAATGAGCAGCAGGCAAGTTTTGGACACATATGGAATGAAGGCACGCGCAAGGCCCAGGCACCATCAGCCTGTACCCAGCCAATACAGAACATGGTGAGGTCGGGGGGGTCAGAGGATCAGAGGGCATGGTTTGGTGGTGGGGAGAGGGGAAAAATCTATTTTTATGGTTCCAGCTCGGGCTCTTTCGGGGAAGTATCCTGTTGGGATGGCTTACTACCCAAAAGAGACAAGCTGAGTTGGAACCATTAGATGCATGCCATGAAGGATAGGGAAAGAGAAATAACACAGACCGTGGCAGGAAAGGGTGCCACGGCAGACTAGCAAACAAAATACTCTTCCTTGTCTGGCGATGGGAGGGCGACACACAGACAGCACAGTGATGGTCGGCCAGTACACCCAGACCAGACAAAGGGAATTAAGGGTTAAAACAGTAAAATCGGGTCATGGCAGGCACTATAAAAAGGGGGTCTTGCCGTGAACAGGGGACAACATGAACGGAACTTAGAGAAGAAAATAGAAAACTTAAAAGAAATAGCAAATAAAACAAAGTGAGAAGAAAGAAAAAGAAATAGTGAGAATTAGAAAGGTGGGCATGCACCGGTAGATTAATCCCTTATCTCCCTCATGAAATTCGGCCCTCTATAATAGAAAAAACTCGAAAACACCTACATAGAAAACCACTTAGGCTCGTTTCCCTCAGGGCTGTTAACCTCTATGGCAGGACTATTTCCTGAGAGATTGACGGCTTTGAGGAGGGACGTTCTCCCCTTGGTGGCTCTGCTCCCGAAGATTGAATTTCCGGTCGATTACTCTAGTATTCCGATCAACCCATGATTATAAACACTTGATGTTTCTCTGTTATTCTTTCTTTCTCTTTCGCAAAAAAGAAAACAAATAGTATTGTTATTATAATTGATGTTAAGGGCTATTTGGTCAATTCCCCATCTAAGTGGCTAAATATTTTCTATTTATTCTATTATTATTATGTTTGCCTGCCACAATTTGTTTGAAACAGTTCTGCCTGCCGTGAACACGTTCTTGGCAGACTTGGTCTAGTTTGCGTACAAGCCGGACCACTTTAAGTTGAAGCTAGACCGGTCCCGACTCTCTTATCCAGAAAATTTGGGTTTAGTGCAGCAAGAGGCAGCCCAATACCGCTAGCACAGCCCACCCCCTTACACTTACCTAAATTAGAAGAATCTCTCAATTTTGGCTGTAAAAGAAGAATCAAAACAAATTGTCATTTTTTTAAGCTTTGGTTTCTCATTTTAATTTTGTCACCTAATAAATAAATAATAGGTGTTTTCTTTTTCCAATGGTTTTTTTTTTTCTTTTTTAACCAAAAGAAGAATGTCTCTATTCCCACAATAATAAAATAGTTTTAACTTCAACCTTAAAAAAATAGGGGGGGGGGGGATTTGAATGGATATGGATCTTTTTATAGAGAGTAACTCCACCGATACATAGTTATTTATAGGGAAAATTACACTTTGTCATCCTAAATTATACCACATATTACACTTTGCATCTTAAATTATTCGAATGTACGTTTTGCACCCAAAACTTTGACATTTGATACACTTCTTTGCACCCAAGAGTTAGTTTTACTACAATGTTAGATAGAAATTGATAACATGTGACTTGCATATGATTTTTGCTTAGGTGGCACATAGTTTAAAGACAAAAACACTCTCTTCCCAATAAATTAAAAACAAAAGCTCTCTCACGTGCATAACATATCATCTTCCCCAAATCAAAAATCTATCTACCCTAAATCCCCAAACAGCTTTAACATATGCATGTCCGCAAGGGCGGCTTTACCTTAAGGCCAGGGGGTTCAAATGAACCCCCTAACCAGGCCATAATTTTTTTTTGTATATATATATAATTTTTAATAAATTTTTTTTAGCCCTTAAAATAAAATTTTGAACCCCTGACCCTAAATTTTGTTTAAACCCAGCTAATATAAGTTTGAATATGATCATCTTAATACTACTTTCACAATATTTTTATGATAATTTAACTATAAAAGTTAAGTGACAAGTTGTAACTGGTTTTTATCAAGACCCACAACTAACATTACTTTTTTCCTACCTTTAACAACTTGCCACATAAGTTTTGCTGTGAAAGTGTTGTGTCAATAACACTACTTTTAAAATATTTAATTTTATAAGAAAGAAAAAAAAATGTTCCAAATTTTTGCTCATTTGTTAAAAAAAAAAAAAAAACTTTTTCCCAAGACTTTGGCTTACTTTTCCATTGACAGCAGAAAAAAGTTGTTTTTCTCTGCACTTTTCTTCTTCATCAACAAAAACGTACACCATTCTTAAAACTAATAGATTTGTATCTATATCTATGATTCATTCCTCACTCTCTCTATCTTTCTTTTTTCCTTCTATGTTTTTTTAGTTTTTCTCTCTGTTTGATTAAGTAATTTGATAAATGCTCTACAGATTTCCAAATTCAAAAAGACTTTTAGTGCTTGCTCCAATTTCAAGAAACCGATCACGTGTATGGTTAAAAAGTCTTACACTTCAAAAGTTAAAACTTATATTAGTTACCATTGTTTTCTTCTTCTTAGTTTCACATTTATCAATAGCCTGACTATAAGAGACTGACCACGTGTATTATTTGTTATTTAATTATATTTGTTTATGTATTCAATGATTATTTTCTTACCGATATTTATACTAAATTATATTTAGAATACTATTTTAGATGATTGTATAATGTATATAATATGGAAGTTGCACATGTAAAAAAAAATTTAATTTTTTTAATTTTTTATTTGCCCATGATAAATTTCTAGCTTCACACTACTGTTGACTTCTTTAGAAAAAAATCCTAGTACCGCTACTGTGTCCAAGAAAAAAATCCTAGTGCCGCCTCTATGTGTCCAAGAAAAAAATCCAACAGCATCTCTTCTCCTCCGACAGGTTCCAGGTACTAAACCGCCATGATGCAACATTTTACGAGTGAGAAAACGTATAGCACTAAAAGACGTACACACCGACATGCAAAGAACCTCTCACCCGTCATGATCAGATGTGCATGCACTAGACACAGCGTAACAAAGAAGAGGCTTTGTAATTTTGTTCCTTTTAATGGCTCTTTGCTTTTCTCTGTCCCTCTTTTTTTTTATCTTTTGTATTTTGTGACTACTATTTCAGCAAAATTTTGTTTCTATATCAGAAAATCAAAATATACAAGGTCCTTAATAAAAAAAAATAAAAAACCAAAATTTTCACAGGGTGTAAAACCAATTTGAAGGGTGAAAACCAACCAAACCTTAAAAATAAAAAGCCAGCATGAAAAACCAAAGAAGGAAAAAATAATTTTGAAGAGTGATAATTCTCTCTCTCTCTCTCTCTCTCTCTCTCTTTTCCTTAGTGGGATGTCCTTTTACTGTGCTTTATTTGCCACTAACTCAGTTTTCCATCATTCAGTCCTGAAAAATCGCCAAAGTTTGCAGAGAGGACGGTGAGAGAGAGAGAGAGAGAGAGAGAAAGGGAAAGCTTTTGTTTTTAATGGATTGAAAAAGATAGTATTTTTGTAAAGCAGAATTTAGTTACAATACCTTATATGTAGTTTTTTTGAAGAGCTTTTAAAAATTTAGCCACATGTCCAACTTATCCAACTCAGCAAACACGGCGTTACACCCCGGTTTAACGTTAACAACAGAATAAAATCCACCAGGTTCTTTGACAAGATTACCCAAGAAAAAACTGGCCACCTTAAACCGGCGTTGTTGTCGACATTGGCATCCGGTGGAGGAACTTGTTGAACACAAACCTTAACAAAATAAACGGCCACCATAATCCACAGTTCCACACACGCCACTCCCAACCCAAGGGCATATTTAGTGAATAATGTTTTCCATGGCCATCAATTCAAATTCGGATTGTTTGCAAACCAACCAACGCTATAGATATTAGATAAAACAAAATAGCCAAACAGATCAGGCACCGGTATTGTTGTCTTCTTCAAGATTTTTACTCCCTGCTACTAGTTTTTATTTTATTTTTGTTTGTGTTAAAATATATATATGTAATAAAAAAATTTAAAAAAAAAAACTCCTCAAAAAATTGAGTTTCTATGGTTCTACAGTGGTCACTCTAAAATCTATGCCGTTCTTTTCTACAAAAGCTCACTTGAAATTCCAAATCTTAGGGCTTTATCAGATCCAGTTCGGAGAGAGACACTAATGGTGCTCATGTGTTCATGTGAGGCAGTGGGTTCATTTTGTATCAGTGTCCAATGGATCCTCAACCACGTGAAGCAGATCCGTGGAGGGCTGCCTTGTGGCGGTTCAGTTTTGTTGAACCAGAGAGGTTGGGTTCTGGGTTTTTTCTCGTGGGTTTTCTAACGCAACCAAGGGGGAAAAAAAGAGTAAAAAAAGAAAAGTAAAGAGATGTTAACGCCGTCAGTTGAATTATTTTTAATAGACATCTGGCTAAATTAAAAAAAAAAAAAAGTACCTAAAGAATCGCATTTAAAGTATTGTATTTAAGTTTTGTCCTTTTTGTATTTAAACTGTGTACTACCTAAACAAAAATATGTGCAAACCATGTGCTTTTAATTTCCGCCTAACATAACATCAAAGTTTATGGTGCAAAATGTAATCTGGGGTATAGTTTAGGGTAGTAAAATGTAATTTCCTCTTAATTATAAGTAATTATAAAGCTAAGTTACAAATTGTACCTACTAATGAAATTTTGCCTATAATTCAATCTAGTCATGTGACTTCTAATTTATTTATTTCATTCCTTTAATTTCTATTCATTTCAATGTCATTCTGATGTTCGCTTTCATTTGAGAGGTTGCCATTAAATGTTTCAAAACAATGTAATTTTTAAATTTACAAAACAATGTTATTTCAATATACCTAACAACACTATGTGACAAAATTGGGTAGAATGACTACATTGAATAAAAATAAATCAAGTTATAGTTTTGAAATGAATAAATCAAAAATTATAAGATTGAATTGAATTTTGAATAAAATTAAAGGATGCAATTCATAATTCAACCTAATTTTAATTATTTATATTTAAACACGTGCCTCAAACTGTGTCATGTCACCAATATCTTAAAATGGATATCAAAGTAACGGTAATCAATGTTTATCTAATTGTGATGGTGTAACAAAATTTGAACAATTCATTTAGCTATGAATTATTAGTGAAATTATTGTTTACTCCCGGAGTATCATAAATGTGTACTCCTTCCTTTCACATAAATAGTGGATCCTATCATGAATTTAATTAGTAGAATCCACTATTCATGTGAGAGAAGGGAATACGCACTTATGGTACTCCAAAAATACCTAATAATTTTTCGAATTATTAGGACTCTAAGAATCATACGGTGACATTACCTTAAATTCTTCCGAAGATCTCAATCAGGATGGAACAATATTGTTTATAAATACAATGGGCAACAATTCCTGTTGGCGGGTTGTATTTATGTCATTTAGAGATAGAAATATACAACTATATGAATCAATCTAAACTCAACTCCATTTATTAGTTGTTTCATAAATGCATATTTAATAATAATAAATAAATAAAACTAAAAGTTCTCAGTGCGTATACAACAACAACAACAACCAAAAAAAAAAAAAAATTCCCCACGAAGGTTCAGTCAAATTAATGACAAGTTAAGCTTCTTGTATGTAAATGGAATATGAATTGTACCATCTAAACAAGTTAGCTTTTCTTCTTCTTCTTTTACTCATATCCAATCACAGTAAATTCTAATTCACTAAATTTGTATCACGGTTGCCCATTTTTCCACACTTGAAACACTTGACATTACGATTTTTGGGACTCATGGATCGTCGTTCATTATTGTTGCGACTTTCTTGAGCTCCTCCATCTTGAGAGCTCTCTTCATCTTCTTTATCTTCATTATTTCTATTCTTAGAACCTGCATGAAATCTTCTCTTGAGTTGGTCTTTATATTCACTAAAGAGTGCCTCCTCTTCACTCTTTAATGAGACCCCAACCATTTGCTTGACCAATGCTTCTTGGTTAGATAGCAAATTTTCCAATTCTACTTATGATGGTTGGACAGGCCAACCTTGAATGGCCGCTACAAAACTTCTATATTCGGGTCTTAACCCATGAATAATTATCCTTGTCATTCTTGAATCAAAAATATTTGGTACAAGAACTAATTTAGATATTTCACGACAGAGAGACTTTACCTTGGTGAAGTATTATGTGATCTTCATATCTCGTTGTGCCACTGACATTAGCTCATTCTCAAGCAATTGTAGCCTCACATCATTCTTCTTTGAAAATGGAGTCGCAAAGGTGTCCCACGCTACCTTTGGTGTGTCTACACGCCTGATGTGCTCTAGCATCTCTTCTTCGATGCTTGTCTTGATTGCAAACAAGCCTTCTCAGCTTGAATCTTCCACTTCCCCCAAGCTTCAACATTCTCAAGAGGTGCGGTTTTGCCACCAGCCACGATCTCCCACAAATCTTTCCCTACAAGTAGGATTCCATGCAAATCGACCATGTGTTGTAATTTTGGTTATTGAGCCTTCTAATGCTACCGACAGCTTGGAGATCCGCCATCACAATTTGGTGAAATCTCTCGCATTACCAAATATGGTTGGTCCCAAACCACGGACTTCACAGTCCCAGACTGTACACGAGCAAAATGAACACCTCCAAAAATACTGTCTTCGACACCATAAACGTGGTCCCTGACCGCCTCGCTCTGATACCAAATTGTTGAACAAAACACTAAACAAAGAGCTTTTATTTAAAACTTGACTCTTTGAATTACAACACTTTACCAGTATTGATGCTTTGACTCACTAATAGTAGTGCACACATAGCAACTTTCTTTCACTGCGCACATGGCACTTACTCATCAAATACAATTGCACACACTTGACACCGTACTCCTAGACACCTATCTA
Source organism: Quercus lobata (assembly GCF_001633185.2). NCBI lineage: Eukaryota > Viridiplantae > Streptophyta > Magnoliopsida > Fagales > Fagaceae > Quercus > Quercus lobata. The sequence continues at coordinate 55,878,537 of NC_044911.1, forward strand.
CTAACACTATGACGCAACCACTATCAACTTTCTTTTTCTTCACTTTAAACGTCTCATATGCTACTTCACTTCACACACATATTGCACCTAGGCACATGACATCCTATCTATACTAGTTTAAGTCGGTTAGCCAACCGACTTTGAAATCTCTAGACCATTCTAACAGTAATTATTTTCCTACAAGCTTCTACTATTCTATAAACATGTGGCTGAAATTAAAGTACAAAAGGAAACTCTAGAGAATTCCGGATGGAGAGATTAGACAAGTGTTAGTGATGATTTCTAACATATTTCACTTGGGATATTTTCAACAATTTTATGAGATAATTATCATGTGCAATTTTACTTGGGTAAATTCAAATTTGAAATGTTGAGTACCTCAACTTGGATTCCACTAAGTCAACCTCTAACCTGTTCAGATCCTAGAACAAAGAAAAACATTTTTTTATCAAATGTAGTTCCAAAAAATTCACAATACCCTAAATTTCTTCATCTGCTCACATTTCATTCCCATTATTATCTTCTTTGGCTGCCACAGTTGCTGCTAGCATTTCATCAACTTCTCTAATGAGAAGGGTTCGGTCTACAACTTGAACAACTCACACAAACTAACATAAATGAGGTTTTTTTTTTTTTTTGGCTAAACTTTTGGTTCATTTAAAACCCTTAGGGTGTGTTTGGATACCGTTTATTTGCTGAAAACTGAAAACTTATTACTGAAAACACTGTAGCATAATAATTTTTAAATATATGCATAATGCTGTGAAACTCAAATTTTATTAGAAATTTGTGTTTATATGATTTTTGAGGATCCGTAAGCAATACCCATGAGACCCATAGACAAAACACAAAACGCAGGATTAGACAAAACACTCAATCCAAACGCAACGCTTATTCTATTTTTTAAGTGATAAGAATTAAAACCTTTCATATAAAAGAAAGTATAATTTTTATTCTTAACTACCATAACTTTTGATTGGAGTTGTGGAGTATTTTTGTGTTATAACATTTTTCCCTTTCTTTTGTGTGCGTGTTTGTTTCTCAAAGAAAAAAAAATACTAGCATAATTCCAAAAGCAGTGGAAGAATCTATTTTCTTCATATATACAATAAAACAAAAATTAATGATCAAAGGCGTATAGTAAGTGCTGCACAAGACTTGCGAGAAAATGCAGAGAAAGTTTCTCTAAGAAACGAGGAAATGTGGGGTCGGTGAAAGCGAAAGAAACAAAAGACTTTGTAGCTGATTTCAGTTCTCAATTTGCTATAATCAAATGCCAATCCTTTCTGTTTAAACTTTTAAACCAAAAATCCTTGTCCTTTTTACGCTCCCTTCTATTCCTCTCCCATTATATAACCTCTACACTGCCTCACATTAATTTCTACACCAAAGCCAAAAACTCTTTCTCGCACATTCACCAAAGCTTCAGCCTTTTGCATTTTTCTCTTAATCTTTCATATGGCCAGGGAAGTTTCAGCCAAAGGCGACCACGACCCAGCTCCAGTACCGATTTTCCATGTTGTGGAGCTATCCCAGTGGTCCTTTTACAGGGCTTTGATAGCTGAGTTTATAGCTACTTTGCTGTTTCTATATGTCACGGTGCTGACTGTGATCGGCTACAAGAGCCATGTTAGTGACGCCTGTGGTGGTCTTGACCATCTTGGGATTGCTTGGGCCTTTGGTGGCATGATTTTCATTCTTGCTTACTGCATTGGTGATATTTCATGTACGTGGGTTTTCATTTCTCTCTTTCTTTCTTACGTATTTTCCCACTTTTGTTAAGTTTTGCTTCCTTTGCTTTTAAAGTTAACATTACAATTTAGTTTGCATTAAGCTTCAGATAATTAAGGTTGTTTTTGGTTATTTCAGCTGGGTTTTTCTTTCTTTTTTTTCTTACGTGGATTTTAGGCTTAGTTATTAGCTAACTTTAAAGGTTGGTTTTGTGCGTAGATGGTCACATTAACCCAGCAGTGACATTCGGGAGCCTATTGGCTGGTAAGGTGTCGCTGATCCGAGCCGTGATGTACATGGTGGCTCAGTGCTTGGGAGCCATCAGTGGTGCTGGGATCGTCAAGGCCTTTCAGAAGGATTATTACGAAAGGAATGGTGGTGGTGCCAACATGGTCTCTCATGGGTACAGCAAAGGCGCTGGATTGGGCGCCGAGATCATAGGGACCTTTGTGCTTGTGTACACCGTCTTCTCTGGCACTGACCCCAAGAGGAAAGCTAAAGATTCCATTGCTCCGGCATGTACCTTAACATTCTGAGCTTCAGTTCGCTATAAACTTAAAACTATAGAGTTTTTTGCATGGTAAAAAAAAAAAAATGGAAAGATATATTACACACAGGGGACTTAGTATTTTAAGCCAGAGTAAAAAAAAAAAAAAAAAAATCAAATTAATAGGCATCCATATAGTATTAAAAAATTATAAATATTTAAAATTATTGTTTTTAAATACATTAAGATCCAATCATTTACCAACAAAAGACAAAAACAAAATTATGTTTTTTTTTTTTAATACTAGGGTGGTTCGGATTTTTTTTTTTTTTTTTGGTTGAAGCTAGAGCATTTATAGTGGTGGTACTAAAAATTTTAGCTTTTAGCACCTTAAAAAGATACTTTATTTATTTTACTACTTCTGTTTACAATATACCTAATATCAAATATTATATTTTTTTTATCACTTTATTTAAAATAATATATACAACTCATTAAAATAATAAAAGAAGAGAAAGAGAGAATTTAAGTTTTTTAATGGAAGAAAGAGATATAATCTTAATAAAATATTATGTTTTATTTTTAACAACTTGCTACAGTCAACTGGTATTTATATCAGTTTATTATAGTTGTAAAAAATTTAGTTTTTAACTTCTCCAATAACACATAATTTTTTGGTTCTTTAGTGGTAAAATAGTTTTTTTTTTTTTTTTTTTTGCTAAAATAAAATCACCATTGTGAATGTTTTTATTGTTTTTGTTAAGTTTTTGGGTTGAATAGTTGTTATTTGGATGAAACTAACTAGGCTTGTTGAGAAGAAGGGGTTTAAAGTTTTAGAAAGGGCCCAACTACAAAAATACAAAAATGACATATATAATAACTAAAAAATAAAAAAATTGGACCCAGGTGGGGGTCCATCCATCCGTCCCTGTTTTATCCTTTTCAAAGGAAAAAAATTAGCTTAATTTGTTGCTTTGTACTTGAGACTCTTTGGGGGGGTTAAAACCTAGAAGTGCATGTGTGTACATGTACTGAATTTAAGGTTTCTGGAATCCGTGGGGACACCTCCTATGAACAACCAAAGAATTGCCCTATTTTTTTTCACGGCAATTGTAGATTATTTTTTGTGCCCTCAGCCTTGGACTATTTCTTAGCCACAAATGATTATGGATTATAGTTATACTATCAATATTGTTTTATTGACAGATTGTGTATTGTAATGAATTGAAGGTTTTGGCACCACTTTCCATTGGATTTGCGGTGTTCATGGTTCACTTGGCCACCATCCCAATCACTGGCACTGGCATCAACCCCGCTAGGAGTTTCGGTGCTGCTGTTATCTACAACAAGGCCGAGGCATGGAATGACCATGTAAGTACACTTTCCTTACTTAGACTACTGATTATTTGCATTATTACTAAAGTTGTTTCTTTGTTGTATCATCTCATTATATGCATAGTATATATACAACAATGATAATCATGAGAAGTTCTAAAATTTTGGAGTTGACTATGGATCCTCTGTTATATGTATCATATCAGTGTTAATATTCATACCCAAAAAAAAATGGTGTATCCTAAATACATGTTATTTTCTTTTCCAGTGGATCTTTTGGGTTGGGCCATTCATTGGTGCAACCATTGCAGCTCTCTACCACCAATTCGTGATGAGTACAGGTGCTGCGTAAGCTCTTGGGCCATTCAAGAGCAACCCCCATGTTTGATTAATAAAGAGGCTTAATTATTTGATTCCTTCTTCATGGTTCTCCAGGTAAATGACATTGGAAGAAGGATATGATATCTTTAGAAGAATAATGGAGGAGTGCTTATGCTCGTGTATGAATGTTTCTTTGGCTCTCTTAATTTCCTTAGAGAGTTATTAAAAGGAGCATAAAATTGTAGATAAAGCCTGTTTGATCCCCCATGTTTCCCTCTATACACTTGCCTTTGAATTTACTTGTGAGTTGTTGTTTTCAATGTCTTTGGCACTTTGTACTCTTTATGCTTTAAAGTACAGTTTGAGCAACGCGGTCAAGTGTTCACTTTCTAATGTCTGAAATTGCCCTTAGTGCCTAGTGGAAGAATTACATAGAAGCAGGTTGAAAAGGCAATCTACTGAATTCTAATTTCACTATATCATCATGAAAAAGATGCAAAATCAGGTGACATGAAAATTGAACCCAAAAAAGAAGAAACTGCTGCTTAATATGGCTATTTTAAGTGAAACATGGAGAGCAATTTACATGATAATAACAAAAGGACAGGACATGAGAGCGGTATCTTAGACAGCACTCTTCAAATACAATAGATTTGGTGCTGTGGGTTATGTCAGGCAAGGTCATTCATCACCAGTTAAATCTATATATATAATTAAAGCCAAAACTAAAAGAAAATTCAATTAGATTCTAAATTAGATTCCAGTTATTATCTAATTTTGTGGCATGTGTCCTATTTAAGTTTTTTTTTTTTTTTAATTTTTGTTCAAGTCAGTTAATGTTGTGCAAAATATGAATAGTCTAAGATATATAAATAAATTATCAAAACCCAATTAAAAAAAGAAGTAAACTCATGTGTATATCCAAAAATAATAAAAGAAAATAAAGAGAGAAAGGGTAAAACTCATTTATGACTTAAAATATATGTAATTCTTACACTAAGTATAATTTGAACCTATTTATGTGTGTAATTATAATCTTTTTTAATTATACCGTGCATATGCATGAGTTATACACTATTTTTCTTTAACAAAAGAGATCAATGGGCTCAATTCAACATTGCTGTTTAGTGCTTCCATCAATAATCAATAAAATGATTTTCTAGTAATCGGTTCATAAAATTTTTTTGTGGCTTTAATCTAAAAATATAATTGCATGATTTGGAAAATCAGCATATAAATCAACTTTCCATGTGAGCATTACCCGACTTGTCTGATAGCATTTGTTCTTAGCAAATTTACGAACTAATTTTTTTGTGCCATTTACGTGGCTTCTAATATAGTATATATTAATGATACAATGTTCCCATACTATATATGCCCATGCACGTGCCATTAGCATCTATCGGTCTATACCTTCTCATTCTCTCTCTCTCTCTCTCTCTCTTTCTCGCTCTATTTTCTGAAACCAAGGTAGCTGTTTATTCTGCTCTTGCAAGTTGCAACAAGAGATTGCAGAAAATGGATATAAAGCTGAAGTAAATTAGGGTGATGTGCTTTTTTGTTAAATCATTGGATAATTATAATATGGTTTCTTGTTGGGTAATTTTTCATTGTAGAAGCACGTGAAATTCTTTTTTCTTTCAAAAAGTAAAAATCAATATTTGGCAAATAACTTTGTGAGCTTTACGCAACAGTGCAAAACCCAAAAAAGTTGGTACTGAAACTTAATTGTTATAGTATTGAATATGCATCATGCAATAGTGAAATGAATAGCTATTGCACTGATACCTTGAAAACCCCGTAGAACTTTATACAAGGCCGGCTGACTCTAGGCCATTTCCTAGGAACTCCATCTTAACAAAACCCCTAAATTGTTTTTTGCTAGGTAAGTGCGGGCTATAAAACCTCCGAGCAAGAGGTTAGAAAGGAACCACGGTGCTACTTGGTTACAAGGTCATTGGCAATAAAACCCCTAAATTGTGAGCCAATAATTTGTTTCACTTGAATAAAAACATATTCTTCTACGCTCTTACTTTATCTCCAAAGAACCTCAAAATTTCATAACAATTGAAATCCAATTGAAACCTAATTTGATTAAAAAAAATGATGCGAGTATTCCAAATAATCATTGACAATCAATTTCTCACAACTAGAGTTTAAAATTTTTGTAACAATTCTCACACATGGCAAATTTTCAAAATCAATCACTCACATAGCACATACCAAACAATCTATGTCTAATAGCATCTTAAAAATTGGAAATTAAATTTTAATTTCCCTCACCATGCATTGCTTTACTCAAGGTAAATAATTAAAACTATAAATAAATAAATAAATCATCGCTTTTTGTTACATTTTATATATTTCGTTCTTTATATTAAATAAATCTTGCTTTACTAAGTATTAATTCATCTAGTTATATGAATTCATCTTTATTTAGGCACATTAAGATTGTTGATTGATTCTTGTATTAAGTGAAGTTGCAATAGTACATTTGATCAATTAGATTATATTTTTTTATCCTTTCAAATTTATTTAATATTTTCATATCATGATTTTATATTTTAAGATGGTGGTTCTTTTATTTGTAAATATTTTTAATTTTGAATGTCTAATTGAAAATATTAATCTGGATATGAAAAAAAATTAAAAATACATAAAAAGTAATTGAATCTTGTGGAAGCAAGAAATTAACTGGTGCCTGATTGCTTGCCTAAAAATACAATTAATTTAGATTATGGGCTTAAATCAATCTGCAATGGGAAATTTGAACAAGAATCCAAAGACTATCTTGCTCTTATAAAAGTATGTAAAAAGGCTCTTATTCATATGATTTTCACTGTTACAATTCTCACTCTGTGTATTTCTCCCACTTTCATTTGTATTCTCTTCATTTTTATACTCTTCCTCATCCTTCTTCTTCATCCTTATTTGGTGCTTGATTCTCCTTATTTTCTTCTCTAGCATGTGCCATAGTAGGTGTTGTCCTGATTTGGTTGGGCAGCCTTTTGTCCCATTAGACTCTTCTTTTCTTGAGGTCATGATGAATAAAGATTTTTGGGGCTTCTTGTTATATTATGACAAGTTATCTATTGCATTAAATACTATCGTGTCAAGTGGATCACTATGGATTTACCAAGAAGATCTGGAAGGCTTCCATGAACGCTATGTGTACCACGATGGATTTATCAAGAAAATCTGGAGGGCTTTCTCGGACGCTATGCTATCTCGATGGGATGTTTTTGGTAATTTAGACGTCCTTGGATATTGTGCGTACCTCGGTGGGATGCCTTTGGTATTTCGTCTATGCGCATTTACCTTGGATGGTTCAAGTGGTCCATTCATGCTTGGACTGAGGGTGGTGGGCCCCATTTGGTTGATTTTCGAAGTTCGGGATCTCGGGGGTACTTTTGATGATTTCTTGTTTCATCTTTTACCCTTGTTCCGGGGTATGTGCTTCCATAATTGGTCTCCATTTCTCAGAATGACACATTTTGGGCCTGTCCCAATCTAAGGTCCAATGTTTACTTGAGTTTTTAGTGCCACATCCCTACAAATCTCTATTAGGATGTATTTACTGATAAATTTGTTACTATAAATATAACAAAAAATAATTTAAATTTCATAAGTTAACAATAAATTCATTAAAAAAATTATAATATAATGAAATAATACAATAGAAAAATTACAATGAAAATAATCATAATAATGTTCAAAATGCAACATAACAATTATTGATAATATACAAATAATAGATTCTTTTCCAAATGCATGTATTGCTTATGTTAGGTTCTAAAGTTTAGGATTTTATGTATTTAGAACTCTAATTTGTATTGTTGGCAAACCATGATCAAAACAATGTGTTTAGAAGTGTTTAAGTCTAGCTCAAAGTTGTGCGTCTATGTAAAGTTGGAATCGAGTTACAGCAGGAAAGGATTGTGCCTTTCAGCCTGGCTCGATCGATCGAAAGACAGGCTCGATCGATCGAAGCTCGGGCAGAATGTTTTTCTGCAGATTTGTCCAACTCAGCCCTAAGTGTTTTAAAACGTTTTTAGGGTTTCTTATTTGTCCTAAGTATAAAAGGCAAACCCTAGCCACGTTTTAGTATTGCTCATATTTGCGGTTTGTGTAAATCTCGTGTGAGATCTAGAGGAGTTTTCCTTTACACAAACTTAGGGTTTTCAAGGAGAAGATTTATCTACGCCTTGATGATCAATTCAGTTGCTGCCATTGAAGTTTAAAGAAAACACAAGCGGGTGTGCTTGTAGCTGGTGGTGAATCCAAGAAAGAAGGAGTCCGTGGATTCAGAACTTGCACGTGGTCGTGTCAGTAAGTTCTACTGGTTGGTAGCAATAAGAAGTCGAGCGTGGGGGCTTGTAAGTCTTATTGTATGAATTTCGATTCTTTCAAGATAGTGGATTCAAGTTTACATTGAGGATAACTAGGTCAAATCCTCCCCAGATTTTTACCGATTTGGTTTCCTAGGTGATCATATCTTGTGTTATTTATTTTCCGCTGCTTTGCATGATTTGATCTTTTATATTGTGATAACCTAGATTTGTTTAATTGAATTAAGTAACAACTTGGCTAATTACCTAGGTTTAATCAATTGTTTAAGGGATCTAAAAACTAACAAGTGGTATCAGAGTGGGTAGCTCTTTTGTTGTTGATCCTTTGATCACTGAGCTGATCCTTGGCCCCTTTGTTATGGACTTTTGGAAATTCTTTCTACTTATTCATCAACTTGCTTACTTTGTGTATTTGTCTCTTGTTGAGTTTGTTAAATCTTTCCTTGAACATCTTGGTCTTATCATATGTGGTAATAATTATTTGTGTTATACTGCCTTAACCGCTTTAAAGGCACGTGATTCTTGTCTTTGGTATTTGGATAGTGGTTGTTCCAGGCATATGACAGGAAATAAAGGATTATTCAAGACCTTTTTTGAAGGAAAGATTGGGATAGTCACTTTTGGAGATGGAAGCAAATCTGTCATCAGAGGCATTGAAACTGTGGACATCCCAGGGTTACCGGTCTTTGAAGATGTTTGGTATGTTGATGGACTGAAGGCAAATTTACTCAGCATCAGTCAGATTTGTGACAATGGACTAAATGTTCTCTTCACTAAGTATGAATGTGAGATACTTGATGGAGGAGGTGACTGTATGTGTGTTGGTGTACGAATAGTGGACAACTGTTATGGATTGACACCAAGCATAAGCATCAAGTGTTTTAGTGCAAAGATTGATCAAGTTGATTTGTGGCATCAACGGCTAGGGCATGCAAGTCATAAGCAGTTAGAAAAGATTTCAAAATGTGATGATGTTGTTGGTTTACCTAAGTTTGAGAAGATAGATAAGTGCATATGTGGACCATGTCAGATAGGTAAACAGATAAAATCTAAACATTCGTATGTGGCTAGTGTTCAAACTTCAAGACCTCTGGAGTTACTGCACATTGATCTTATGGGTCCTGCTCGAGTTCAGAGTTTGGGAGGAAAGAAATATATTCTAGTGGTTGTGGATGACTTTACTAGATATACTTGGGTTGTGCTCTTGAAAGATAAAGCTGAGGCTCCTGAGAAGATGATATATCTATGTAAGAAATTGCAGGTTGAAAAAGATACAGTGGTAGCTAGAATCAGAAGTGACCATGGAAGAGAATTTGAGAATACCAAGCTAGCTACCTTCTGCAATGAACAGGGCACACATCAAGAATTTTCATCACCCAAGACACCGCAACAAAATGGAATAGTTGAACGGAAAAATAGGGTCGTTCAAGAGATGGCACGTGTCATGTTGCACAATAAAAAATTACCAAAATCCTTCTGGGGAGAAGCAGTTAACACTACTTGCCATACACTCAACCGGGTGTATTTCAGACCTGATTCCAAGAAGACTCCTTATGAACTCTGGAGAGGAAAGAAGCCCGTCGTTAAGTATTTCAGGATATTTGGCAGTGATTGTTACATTCTACGTGATAGAGAGCACCTAGAGAAATTTGATGCTAAGAGTGACAAGGGATATTTCTAGGGTACTCCTCTACTAGTAGAGCATATAGAGTGTATAATCTGAGAACCAAAACTGTCATGGAATCATCAAATGTTGTGATCAATGATGAAGTATGTCCAGAAGCACATCCAGAAAGTACTACTCAGGTTCAAGATAAGCCTATGGAGGTTAATGACTCTCTTCCTATTGATTATGTTGGGAAACATAGTGATGAGGAGCTAATGGTGTTGAATGATGCAATTTCTGTGCCATCAAGTCCTGAACCATCCACTCCAGTTCATGAGACTCATATAGGAAGAGTTTGAAAAGAAACATATTCCCTATAAGAATGGACAGTGTTAGGTTCTAAAGATTTAGATTTAAATGTTTAGAATCATGTTTTTATTGTGTTGGCAAACCGTGAACAAAACATGTCAAGTCTAGGTGTTAGACAATGCTTAAAAGTGTAGGTTTCAAGTTTCAAGTCCAGCTGACTGCAGAAAAAGGAAGTGAGTTTCTGCCTTGCTCGAATGATCGAGAATTAGACTTGACCTATCAAAAATCGTAGGTACAGATTTTTTGCAAAATTTTTAAACAAGCCCAAACCTGCAAAAACATTTAGGGTTTCATTCCAACTTCTCCACATATAAAAGGGAAACCTTAGCTACGTTTTTTATGACTTTTAGAAAACTGGTGTGTTACTTTTTGTGAAATCTGGGAGGTTTTGTACCTTCTAACTATACAAGAATCTACCGGAGTAAGAACTACAATCAAGTGTTGGTAGAACATAGTTGCTGCATCAAGATCATTATTGAAGGTGATCTAAAACCTTTGAGTGGAATCTCAAAGTCACAAGCAAGGCGGCTTGTGTTGGTGTAAATCCAAGAAGAGAAGGAGTCCATGGATTCGGAGCTTGCACATGGTTGTGTTAGTAAGTTACTACTGAAGGTAGCAATAGATTGAGGATTAAATCTGATTATAAAAACTTCAATTCTCTTATAGTGGATTTACTTTACCTTGAGGATAGTTAGGTCAAATCCTCCCTAGGTTTTTACCTTGAAACGGTTCATTTCATTAGTTTTCCTGGGTCATCATATCGTGGTGTTATTTACTTTTCCGCATTTGTGCATGATATGATATATGCTTGTTTAACCTAAATCGAAATAATTAATCTAAGTAATCACTTGTTTAATAAATTAGGTTAAACAATCTGGTTTAAGAGGTCTAAACGAATAAACAGACAGATTTTAGGAACTCAATCACTTCTTTTTTTCCTTTTTTTAGAAACTCAATCACATAGTAACACTATGTTTCATAAGAAAATTGAAAGAAAGGGAAAATTTTAAAAGTTTACTTCTAAATTTTAGTATGTTTTGAAAGGAGGGAGAGGAAAGGGGATTTGAGTATTAACGTATTCAAGTTTCATTGGATTATTTTGTTAGTAAGCTTGAATTTAATTTAAGGTTGTTGAGGATTTTTTTTTTTTAGCTAAATTTTTGAAAGCCCAAAAGGCCAAGGTGTTTCGGTTTTGCACACGACTCCACACAACCAAGGCTCACCATCAGGGCCCAATTATGCACCACACGAGGCCCAACTAGCAAATAGATTCATATTACACTTGACCCACAACGAGGCCCTAAGTGTTTACCAAACAAAAATTGATATTTGGAATAAATCCAACACAGTGGAAGGCAACCCAACAAAACTAATGAGTCCATGGGCTTTTCTTGGGTACACAATCCCATAGGTTTGACTAATGAGGTTAACACAATTTGTATGATTTGGAAGGATGGGGTGCAATGCAAATGCACAACCATTTAACAGCATTTTTGGGTGTCAACTTATGATTAGATTTCAACACTTACAAATAACACCACCACCATAATTACTTGCAAAGCACCAATCATAATTTGACACTTGAACATATTGCAAATTTGGTTGTGTTTCTAGACTTACTCGTGCAACAATGAAGGACAACTAGCTAATTAAGGTTTACAATGTTGGTGTGTGTTGCCCCTTACTGAAAATTAAAAAATCCATTGCACTCAGCTCTTGGTAGGACAAGAAGGTCAAGTTTTCAATTTCGAGGACCTTGGTAGAGAAAGAAGAGATGAGAATGGCTGGAAACTCAAAGTCACCCCAGGAGCGGCTCAACCATTAGGCCATTTAGGCAATGACCTAAGGCCTCAAATTGGAGAAGGCACCTCTAGAATATATTTTATCTATTTGTCTTATAGTATTGCATAAAAATGATAATAAAAAGTAAGGTCTCTTCACTTTTAAAGAAAAAAAAATTCTATTGGTCGGTATAATGTCTTGTCTATCTTTCTTACGATGTAACAATTTTAATTAAGACCTAAAATTTTAATAAATAATATTTTTTTTTAAAATATCATACTCTTTTTCGAATGTTAAATATTTTATTAACATATTTTACCATGTTTGAGGTAGTTTAAGAGTGTAAAAATTTATAATCTTTCAAAAATTCTAATCTTCATTTATCTCTTTGTCAAAATTAAGATTATAATTAATAGTTTTCAAGACAACTTCATTATTGAAACCCCATTATTTAATAACTAAGTCCAACATTGCCAAAAGAGATAATGACCATTTAAACTATGGTATTTATTAATGATATTGATTGTTTTGATATTTATATAATTAAAAAATAAAAGATATGCTTTATAAATATATGAAAATAGTCTAGTTAATATATTAATTATGTAAAAATGTAGGATTATTTTTTCTAATTCATGTATCACTTAAAAATTATTAAGAGTACGTTTGGTACACTAAATGTATATTACATTAGAAATAGTAATCTTTATTACTGGAAATAGAAAACATTGTAATGGAATAATTTTTACTATTCATAAGTTTGGTTGCTACATATGGAAAGCTTGTAAATGAGGATATATAAGGAAACTTTATATTTTGGGAAATATATTAATTTTAAAACCTATTATAATTTTCGCATGATCATAGTGGTATAGTACAAAGAAACCAATTCAATCGAGGGTAAAGTTCTTAGAACGCTATATTTCTAATATTTTCACAACACTTTCACAACAAATTAATTTTAGGTTGCAAATTGTTATTTACTGTTTTGAATAGACAAAAAAGTAATTTAAGTTATGAATTCAAATTAGAACCAATAATAACTACCACCTATGATTTGTTGTGAAAATGTCATGGATGTAGCACTTCTCTATATCAAATGGGCTACACTACTTTGTGAAAGTACTCTTTAATTTTAGCAGGAAGGTTTATTTGCTACTTTGCTTCTTCTTTTTTTTGGTTATATATGTGATAGATTTCAACATTTGTTGTTTGTTACATGATTGTTGTTTTATTATCTGGCCAAAACACCCATTAGGTTTTGTTGTTGGTGGAACTAAATTTCACAATGAATTTCTAGACCTCATATACTCTTTTTCCTGTGATGAAGTATTAAAAGGGGGAGGAAGGGGGGAAGATGCAGTAAATTTAAATATATTTTAGCTCTAGCAATTCTATGAACACACTCAATTTTACACCCAATTCAACACTCAATATTTTCACATTGGTCCGTCATTGATACTATTTTTATCATACACCAACTATAACTTGACACTTCAATTAGATGTGAAAATGAGTGTGTTCCTAGTTCTATTCATCACCTTATTATTGTGAAAAACTGAGTGTGACAAACCCTTGCTCTCTTTCATCCGGTTTTCAACCACTCTCCATTTTTGTTTTTTCTTTATTATTTTATATTGTTGGGAGAATATTGTTTTTCCTTGGGCTTTGAAATTTGTGTTATAATCTCAAGGCATGTTCAAAAAAAAAAACAAAAACAAAACGTTTTCATGAAATTTCCAAGTTCTCTGTTTTGGTCCACACCAAAAAAAAAAAAAAATAACAAAAAATAATCTCAGGTACACAAACATGTTTTTGTTCTAGGTAGTACTGGGCTGGCATGGGCCTCGTTTCATGACTTGGGTTTAAATGTACTGTGACTAATACATAGTTATGTTAATGATGGGGCCACTAAGGGTACGTTTGATAAACTGTAACGATGATTATATAGAAATAAGAATAGATATTACAAGTGGGTTCCAGTTAGCTCAACTGGTAAAGTCTCTGATAGTTGTATAAGAGATCTGGGGTTCAATCTTTGCCTGCACCAAAAACTGATTGGTGTCTTAGTCTGATGATAAAGAATTATCCTCAAGAGCGGACGTCATAGGTTGAAACTCTCTCAAGAATAGATATTACAAGGAATGCAAGATGTTATAATATAATAATTATTCTTATTCAATTGTTTGGTAATGCTATAGTAATAGAACACTAAACATGTATTCCACATGTTTGGTACATCTTAAAACAATGCAATGAAAACTTTTTAAATCAAATTACCTATAATGCCTTTATTATAATAAATATATTTTTTATAAGGATTACTTTACCGAACCCAATCTTGAATGGAGACCTCTAATGAAAATCTTTTTTTGGGTTTAATAATAAAGTGTTACTTTCATTTCATTACATTAAAATTAACTTGTCTTCTTCTCTCTTAAACAAGTTTTGCTTCACTACGTTTGCAGGGGTGGGAAATTGGTAAAATCTTCGATCGTCGTGCTCATGTCTCACACGGTCACACCTGTAAAATTTGCTTCTCTACGTGTCCAGGGGTGGGAAATGGGTAAAATCTTCAATCCTCATGCTCATGTCTCACACGGTCACACCTGTAAAATTTGTTTTCTACGTGTCCAGGGGTGAGAAATTGGTAAAATCCTCAATCGTCATGCCCATGTCTCACACGGTCACACCTGTAAAATTTGCCCAACAAACACTATCACTATTTCGTTTTTCTTTCAACTTTTAATACTACCGGCAACTAAATATCTCAGTATGAAATCTCATTCATTCATTTTTATTGATGCACGTTATTTGTTTCTATTAGGAGCTTAGGTGTTTTTCTTTCAACTTTTAATACTACCGGCAACTAAATATCTCAGTATGAAATCTCATTCATTCATTTTTATTGATGCACGTTATTTGTTTCTATTAGGAGCTTAGGTGAAAAAGACTACATCTTAGACCCTGCCCTAATATAATAGGTATCTTTTATCCCTAATAATTTTTTTTTTTGGTTAACAGGAACTAGCGTTAACAAGACTGAAAAGGAGAGTTGGCTCTGCTACGGCAGTGCCTTAAGTACACATAAGAATTAGGGTTTATTTAAAATTTGTTTATTTTCGTTGAAATTGAAATTTTTTTGTTAAAAGTATTATAAATAAAGGTTAAAGTTAACTGAAATAGTACAGTAAGATCCATAAATAGCACCAAAAAGTGCAGTAAAACTCATAAATAATAACAAAAATAAACTGAATAGTAAAATAAATTGTAAAAATTAATTATACTAAACGAACACTTAACATGCGTTTGGATAGGATTGAAAATTGAAAATTATTTTATTATTCGTCTTATTTTTGCTATTATTCATAAATTTTACTGTACTATTTAAACTAATTTTTACTTTTATTTATTGTACTTTCAATAATAAATTTTTAATTTTAACAAAATAAATGGTGTCCAAACCGCTTTTGATAAATGGCAAGAATTGGTGTTCATTTTGATAGTGGCGTCGGCATAAGCATGGTACTTGTAGATAGGCCTACAATCAAAAAGTAGACTTATCAATGATATTGTCAAATCTATATACTTGTAGATAGATAGGCCTACAATCAAAAAGTAGACTTATCAATGATATTGTCAAATCTATATTTCACGATCGAAATAGAATTATCAATGATATTGTCAAATCTATATTGTCTAATCTATGTTTCACAATGAATTTTTAGTCCTCATACTCTTTTGCCTATTGCGGGAGTATTCACACTAGTGGAGTGATAAATTCATCAAAATGACTCAAAAAAATTATTTTATCTATTTTATTTTTTTATTTTATAAAATATCTAATATTAGTAGTTTTATTATAACTTTCAATACAATAAAATAATATAAGTAACATAATAAAATAATATTTTTCATTACATATGAGCTATAGTGTGAACATGTGAATGAGCTACAGTGTAGTGTGAACACATGAATAATAATAGAAAGTACTGTGAACATGTGAATAATAATACAAAGCAGCGTGAACACATGAATAAAATATATATATATATATATATTATATATGAGCAATGGTGCACATCCATTTTTGGCATTTTTGGTTGTGCACTATAGCTGTGGAGCCAAATTATTTAGTTTTGACTCCACCAATGTAGTCATAGTTTTGCATTTGATGGTACTAAAAATAACAATATAACTTTTTAACACCATTAATAATAATGCTCTTAGAAGGGAGATGAGGGGGGAAGAGATAGTAAATTTAAATATATTTTAGTCCTAGCAATTCTAAGACATACTCAATTTTACACCTAATTTAACATTCAATATCTTCGCATCGATCTATCACTAATACTACTATTATTATACACCAATTAACCCTAATTAGACGTGAAAAGGAGTGCCTTACTAGCTTTATTCATCGCCTTATTATTGTGAAAATTTGAGTGTGACAACTGACTAACCATACTCTCTTTCACCCGTTTGATGAACGGCAAGAATTGGTGTTCACTTTGTAGCGGCATCGGACAACATGGTACTTGTAGATAGGCCAACAATCGAAATAAACTTATCAATCATATTCTTGTACTATTTATTTGACGTCATTCTTGTACTATTTTTGCTAGCCCTTAGTGGTTGTCAATGTCAACTTTTAATCCATTTCACAATCTCTCCCATGCGCGTGGCCCCACATATCCTGTTTTAGAGCATTAGCATTTGCAACTTCTATCATATTCTATCTTACTATTATATTCTATCTTGTCATCTCAAAAAGTTACTTTATTAATTATACTAGTCGTTAAGCCGTGTTATGCACAGAAACCTACCTATTTGTAAGATAAGCTAAAATAATTTTATAAAATCTTTAATTGATTAAGAAACTACACCATTACATGATTTACTCTTATATGATTTCAATTTATGTTACAATTTAATGAAGAAGCCATGGTTTACAAAAAAATTGTCAGACAATTTCTGATACTGTAAAAAATAACTCAAAAATTTAAATATTAAAATTTCTAAAAGACTAAAAAATATTAAAAAATCAAATGATTCACTACTTAGAAATTATTGAAACAAAACAATATATATATATATATATATATGACTAAAAAATAGAAATATATAAGAAAAAGATTGGGTTACATTCAAAAGAATAATCCATGGCTATAAGTTTGCATCCTATCATAAAATATTACGTTGGTGAAGTAGAGAGATGATAATAATAATAATAATAATAATAATAATAATAATAATATCAACATTTGAGTTTGAGTTTAAGTTGGACTTATTAGAGAGATAGAGTTTTACTCCTTAATAAGTTTGATTAAACAAAAATAATTTTGTTTAAAAAAAATGATGAGTTTGAGTTTAAGTTGGACTTGCTAAAGAGATAGAGTTTCACTCCTTATTAAGTTTGGATTAAATAAAAATAATTTTATTTAAATAAAATGATAATTTTATTTAAATATTGTGCTGACATGGAAAATTGTGAGAGCTTCATAAGCAGTTATATATATATATATACATATATATATATATATATTATACTATTTTACAACACAATCAACATTCCAATTTTTATTTTTCCTATTCTACTCATTAAAATAATATATATTACCCACTAAAATAGTATAATATATCATTTTTGTGCTGCTGCTATAGTGCTACAGTGATCTTTTGGAATTAAAATATATTATAATTTTTACAATTGTGCTACAGTGTCATCCTACATTTAGAATGGTACTGTAGCACAATTGCAAAAAATTTTGCAATTCTCAGATTTTACAAGTCCGGCTGCTGGGTTCTTTTTGTACCTTGATGCTAAATTTTTCCTACATTTTCCATTTACAATTGCCAATAGGAATGCTCTTACAAGTAAGTTTCTTAATTATCACCCTTGTAGCATCTACCTGTTTCACGTTCTATAAATAAAAATTCTCTCCAGAAAAACGAAAAAAAAAAATGATATTTGTCTTTTAGTAAGTGAAATTTATAAGTATAGGTTCATTACCTTTATTTTTGGAAACTGGAAGCACTTGTTTTTACGATGGTAACTAGAGGCTAGAGGAAAAAGCTTGTGTCCAAATGCTTTAGTGCACTGGGCACAACACAAGTTCATAATCAAATAAGATTGGTTCGAATTATGCATATTTTTATTCATATCTCTATTCTATTTCATATTTGAGACAAAGAAAACTCATGTAAAATAGGTTAAGGTAATGAGATGGTTACGTCAATTATGAGAGAGAGAGAGAGAGAGAGAAATTACTACATGTGTGTTTAAATAGTTACAAAAATATTGGCTATCTCTTTACAAGTTACAACAGTCTATTAAGCTTCTTGTTTAATAAAGTTAAGATATTTTTCATCGTCTAATGAAGGCATTCATGTCTTTTTGCTAAGAATAATAAGTCACATACATGATTTTTTTTTTTCTTGTAGTCTTATTTTCCAACAAATCTTTCACTTTTTTGATTTGTTTGATTTGTAGTTGATTCGTAATTAATTGGTATTTGAATAACACACACCTTTTCCATCCAAATAAAACAAACTTAACAATGGACCACATCTTATTTTTTACTGTGAATTTCCATACAAGGTGTGATCGTTCTATTCACTCTTATGCGCCCAAATAAAATAAAATAAAAATAAAAATGTTGAAAGGCTTTTCTCATTCAACGTTTTAAAAAAGCTAGTGACAATCAATTAGATTTTCAGCGAAGACTGAACTACAAGGTACAAACAACCCATTTTCCCACCCCCAGAAAAAAGTACAAAGTATGTGTTAAAAACTCAAAATAATCTTATCAACAAAAAATAATAATAATAAATAAAAATCAAACGGCTAATGCGATATATCTAGATACGTGTTGAGATTTTAAATGTGAATTTCTTACTCTCCAACCATCATCCAGTGCTACTTTTGAGTTCAAGACCCTTGCAAGAGATGAAATTGGCCACACGAATGGAGAAGGAAGTGGTCGTGATACCGGGGGTTGTGATCTTGAAGACTTGGGCAAATCCCACGCATGTCATGGGAAGCTTCAAGCGCAGGCTCAAGGCAACCTAGAAATTAATTTTCCTGATAACGAAGATGGTGCAGAGATCGAAATCGTTGCCATGGATGACCACACTGTGGGGAATGTCAACGGTGATGTTGAGGAAGACCGGATGGAATCCGAGGAAGGAGGCGGAGCTCCTACCTCCGCATAATGAGTGCCCCACCCCATTCATCTTTTTCCCCATGAATATCATAATCTGGAACAGTAGAGGTGCATTGAAACCAAAATTTCAGAGTCATGTTCAGGAACTAGCTCAGAGACATGATCCGACTATTTTTATAATTATGGAAACCAATCTGAGTGGGGATAGGGCAAGAGAGATTACTGACCGCTTTCCTTTTGATGGGGCTATCCATATTGACACCATTGGATATGCCAGTAGACTTTGGCTTTTGTGGAATTCAGACAAAGTGGATATTCAAAGTCTAGCGAACACGGAGTAGGAGATCTATGTTGAAGTTAAGATACGCTCTTCAAACCTTAATTGGGTTCTGTCTGCTATTTATGCTAGTCGTAGGAGTGAGGAGAGGAAGATTTTATGGGAAAACCTTGCTAAAGTAGCCGAGCTTCACAATCTACCGTGGGTTATGGCCGGTGATCAATAAGAGGGATTTTAACAATTTGATTTTAGAGAGGATTGATAGGTTCTTTATGAATCCGGAGTGGTGTATGCTGTATCCAGAGGCAAAAATCACACATTTACCTAGATGTCACTCTGACCACTGCCCGATACTGCTCAAGACCAATCCAGGCAGAACAGCGTCCTTTATCAAACCATTTAGATTCTAGGAATTATGGCTTTTGGACACATCTTTTCCTAGTATTGTTTCTAAGGCTTGGAATACTAGTAGGGGCTTAGCTGAATCTATAGACTCTTTTTTCAAGGAGGCTACCTTATGGAATAAAAACCATTTTGACAACATTCACTATAAGAAGAGACAGATTTTGGCTAGACTTTATGGAATTCAAAAGGCGTTGTCAAACAACCCTTGTGCACCCCTTCTCACTCTTGAAAGTCAGCTTCAACAGGACCTTGATCATGTCTTGGATCAGGAGAGGGACCTCTGGCTACTAAAGTCCAAGGTTAATTGGATGATACAAGGAGACCAAAACACCTCCTTCTACCACATGTCCACCTTAACTAGAAGGAAACGAAACCACATTGCCTCAGTGAAGGATGATATGGGGGAGTGGATCACCAGTGAAAGAGAGGTCATGGAGTTTTTCGGAGAGGGTTTATTTCCTTATATTCCACCTCACATGTGGCGGCCAGCCGAGCCCCTCTTCAACCCACTCAATGGTATGGCCGAATGTTAGAAGAGGTGAAATGCTCTCTTAGTGCTATGGTGACAATTGAGGAAATTAAAAGTGCGCTTTGGTCCATGAAACCCTACAAAGCCCCAGGCCCAAATGGGCTTCACGTGGGCTTTTTCCAAAGATTTTGGCTTATTACAAGAGATTCAGTTAAAAGGGAAATGGAGAAGGCTTTCACTAGTTCAAGAGTGCTGGACTACCTCAATAAGACCCTCATTGATCTTATTCCGAAGATACAAGGTCCGGAAACCTTAGGGAATTATAGACCTATAAGTCTTTGCAATACGGTTTATAAAATCATTACTAGGTGATTGTGGCCCGGATAGCATGATTTCTCCTTACCAAGCAGCCTTTATTCCGAGAAGAAAGGGAATGGACAACACCATTATAGTTCAAGAGATTATTTGTTCCATGGGTAGATCCAAAGGGTGAAAAGGTCATATGGCCATCAAAATTGACCTTGAAAAGGCCTACGACAAGATCGAATGGGGCTTTATTAGAGAAATGCTCATCCACTTCAACTTTCCGGACAATATTATTGATCTCATTATGAGCTGCGTGACATCAGTGTCCACTTCACTCCTCTTTAATGGAGGTTGCCTGGAGTCTTTCTTACCTTCTAGAGGTATTAGGAAGGGAGATCCCCTCTCCCCCTACCTCTTCATTTTCTGCATGGAGTACTTGGGCCACCTAATCGAAGAAAAATGTACAGCCAAGCTATGGAACCCCGTAAAAGCCTCTAGAAGTGGTCTGGCTTTTTCTCACATTTTCTTTGCAAATTACTTAGTCCTCTTTGCTAGGGCAGACCCAGGAAATTGCCATATCATTAATGATGTCATTCAAGAGTTTTGTAGAAGATCCGGCTAGACTGTGAGTGAAGCAAAATCTCGAGTGTATTTTTCACCCAATGTTGATTCAAATCTAAGAGAAAATCTAGCTGATATTCTTGGTTTTAGGTCAACTCCTAACCTAGGCAAATATCTCGGTTTTCCCTTAAAACACTCTGGAAGCGGAGGGCAAGATTTTGGGTTTGTGTTGGATAGAGTTAAAAAGAAGCTTGCGAGTTGGAAAGCAAATTTACTCTCCATGGCGGGTAGAAGGGTCTTGATTCAAGCTTCCTCATCCACCATTCCCACTTATGTTATGCAGAGTGTTCAGCTCCCGGACAAAATTCTAAAGGGCATAGATAAGGTAAACAGGAACTTCCTGTGGGGGTCCACTGAAAACTCCAAGAAAATGCATTGGGTTGGCTGGGATAAAGTCACCACCCCAAAAGATAGGGGAGGTTTAGGGCTTCAATCAGCTAAAGGAGGGAATACGGCGCTCTTAGCCAAGCTTAACTGGAGATTTCACTCGGAGGACAATGCACCTTGGGTTAAGGTGCTCACGCTGAAATATGGAACTAGGCAGTGCCTAAGTTCCAAAAATGAAGCCAAGTTACCGGGGTCACCTATTTGGAAAGGTTTAAAGAAGGGAGAACATGTGTTCAAGGAGGGAATGAAATGGATTCCGGGGCATGAGAGCAATTTAGATTTTTGGTTGGACAGCTGGTCAGATTTGGGTCCTCTTAGATCCATCATCCATGGCCTAATTCCTCTAGAATCCACTAACCTGAAAGTTAAGGATGTTTTTCTCCCCTATGGGTGGAATTGGTCAGCTATTCCTTTTGATTTGCCTTCAGACATCAAAGAGAGCATTAAAGCGGTTCCTCTTCCCATTGCATCTAGAAGTGGGGATAGGCTAGCTTGGAAAAGGTCCCCCAATGGTGATTTCAGCTCTAAAGGAGCATATTTACTAGCCACCAAGCCTTCAGAAGCTGTTCTTTTCCCTAGTGCATGGATATGGAAACTAACTACCCTCCCCAAAATCCAAATGTTTCTCTGGCAGTGTATGCACAAGAGTGTGGGGGTGAGGTGCTACTTGGTAGAAAGAGGGCTGAACATACCCACAATCTGCCCTTATGTCACACGGAGCCCGAAACCATTAATCATGCTCTTCGAGACTGCACAATTGTGAAATATGTATGGCAGCACTTAGGCCAATAGAGATTGAACCAACAGTTTTATTCTCAGGAGCTGAGAGATTGGCTCATTTCAAATGCAAATCTCAAGGCTCTTTTCAATGCTAATGGAATCCCTTGGAATGTTGTTTTTTCTTTTGCTGTTTGGCTGATTTGGAAGCAACGAAATCAAGTGGTTTTAACCACAAGAGTCCCAATCCGAATATCTGCAGGTTGATCAAGATGCAAGCCACTAAGTTTTTCCTTTGCATTAATAGTCCAAAATGCAACCACCAAATGATCACAAAACTCATTAAATGGGAAAGGCCTGAATCGGGCTGGCTGAAGCTCAATACTGACGGGTCATTTAATGATTTGTTGGGGAATGCTGGAGGGGGTGGACTGATTAGAGATGAGCAAGGGCAATGGGTAGCGGGTTTCACCAGAAAAATTAGGAAGACTAACAGTTTCATGGTAGAAGCTTGGGCTCTCCAAGATGGTCTTGTTCTATGCAATCAAATGAGGGTGTCTAAGGTCATTGTTGAATTAGACACCAAAGCTGTAGTAGATGCTCTAAATAACCAAGGCTCTCACAACTCAGCGTTCTCTCCTCTCTTCAATGACTATAGACAGTTGGCCTCAAATATTCACCAAGCAGTTTTTAGGCACATTTATCGCAAAGTTAACTCTTGTGTGGATCGGTTTGCCAACCTGGGTCGTCTACAACAATTAGATTTTGTTTTATATTCCAGTCCACCTGTGGACTTAGCTTCTTTTGTCTTGGCAGATTGCCAGGGAGTGTAATCTAAAAGGCTTGGACCTGCTCCTCTATTTTCTTCTTAGTTTAATTTAATGATTCCTTTTCACCAAAAAAGAATCTCTCAATTTTGGCTATAAAAGAAGAATCAAAACATTTCATGAATTGTTTTTTTTTTTAAGCTTTGGTTTCTCATTTTAATTTTGTCACCTAATAAATAAATAATAGGTGCTTTCTTTTTCCAATTTTTTTTTTTAATAACCAAATGAACAATGTCTCTGTTCCCACAATAATAAAATAGTTTTAACTTCAACCTTAAAAATTAAAAAATAAAAATTAGGGGGGGGGGGATTTGAATGGATATGGATCTTTTTATAGAGAGTAACTCCACCTATACATAGTTAATTATAAGGCTAAGCTACAAATTGTACCTACTAATGAAATTTTGCCTATAATTCAATCTAGGCATGCAACTTCTAATTTATTTATTTCATTCCTTTAATTTCTATTCATTTCAATGTAATTCTTGTGTTCACTTTTGCTTGACAGGTTGCCATTAAGTGTTTCAAAATAATGTAGTTTTGGCATGGTTGGTAATGTTGTTCTAATAATGTTGTTTAAGTTTTTTGGAAATACATGTGGGTGAAAAAGTGTTGTAGAAATACGTGTAGTATTGTTTAAACAACAAAAACTATTTTAAATACCCCTACCAAACCAAACACCCTCTAAATTTACAAAACAACTTTATTTCAATATACCTAACAACACTATGTGACAAAATTGGGTAGAATGACTCCATTGAATAAAAATAAATTAAGTTATAGTTTTGAAATGAATAAATCAAAAGTTATAAGATTGAATTGAATTTTGAATAAAGTTAAAGGATGCAATTCGTAATTCAACATAATTTTAATCCTTTATATTTAAACACGTGCCTCAAACTGTGTCATGTCACCAATATCTTAAAATGGATATCAAAGTAATGGAAATCAATGTTTATTTAATTGTGATAAGGTGTAACAAAATTTGAACAATTCATTTAGCTATGAATTATTAGGACTCTAAGAATCATACGGTGACATTACCTTAAATTCTTCCAAAGATCTCAATCAAGATGGAACAATATTGTCTATACATACAATGTGTAATACACTAATAACCCACATATCTTTATCTGAGGTTATTATATATTTTATATATATATACATAGTTGATAGGCCATAAGTACTTTTTGTTTGTAATTACAGCCCATTACCCCACTAAGCCCACAACTTTGATGTGTTAAATATAAGGTAGAGGAAGAGATAAACTAGGGTTTTCATAAGAAGGGTTTCATCACTAAGGAGGCTAGGATGTGTATTTTTCCTTGGAGTTAATTAAAGAGGCAACCAAAGAATTCCAGGTATGATTTATCATTTGTTAGAATCAAAGACTTAAAAGGTTAGAATCTTATTATGGAATAGGTAGTGATGGGTAGATTGTTTAAAAGGGGATTGTTTGCACTATAACGTTAAGTTGCCTATAATTGGTATTCAAGAACAAAAGTCAAGGTTTTAAATCTTAATTCGTGTAGATGCTTTTACGTTCGTCATTGGGTTATATACATATTAATTCCTAGATTGCAAATCCTAATTCAAGGAAAATATGGCTTTTACGTTTCCTGGTGGTTATATAGATTAAGATGGGCTTAACTTAAAAATAAAATAAAATAAAATAACTTTGGGACTATAAAGCCACGGATCACAAAAACTTGCTAGAATAAAGCCACGGATTACAAAGTTTGATTACGTACATACATGGCTTTTAAGTTTTCTTTGGGTTATATATATATATATATATATATATATATATATTAAATCCTAGGGTCCCTACAGCTTGTATACTAGAACAATTGTCAAGATTATAAAGCTTAAATCATGTATAAGGGTTTACTTTTCGTTGGGGCATATATCAAATCTTAAGTTTACAATATATTGGTTACTGCCTCTAAGGTTTGATAAATTCAATGAAACATTTTTGGGTAGAGATTCCTCGCGTCGGTGTTACTAATTGGTTCATCAAAGTATAAGTCTCTTGAAACAATTTGTATAGTTCAAATAAGCTTTATATTTTGTTAGGACATATGTGAATCATGTTAGGAACATATGTCAATATAGAATTGGTTAATCCTTTGACAAAATGCACTTTACTTGTAATTTGGTAGATCTAGGATGTGTTTAATACTTCAAGGAACAAGGTTTCAAGTTCAAGTGTTAAAGTCATGCAAGTCTGTCCAAGAATCCAGTGAAGAAGTACTAGATTTTAAAACTCGACAGCTAGTATCTATCGAGATTTAAAAGACTATTTAAGCCTGATACTTGACAGTTGCTCGATAAATAGGGTATCTGTCTAGGTTTAAGAAAATCATATTTTCAGTTCTAATTTTTATCCAATCCGTGTATAGATGTTTGGGCTTTCTTTTCTCACAACCCTAAACATATATAAGGATTATTTTAAGGGCCGTCACAACTGATGCACCTCAATACAAAAGTTTTTCACAAGCATATTGTGAACCAGAGACATATGTCCTAGTTCATCTTTCTCTTCAAGAAGCTGCTGTGTTTGTACACCGTAAGATTTTGTAACCAAAGAGTTTCGTGATCTTCATCGTGTTGGTGAACTGAAGAACTTTGCAGCCAACATCCTTCTCAAGTTGGTGTGTAAGCCGCGTACTGGGATCTGCATATTGAATTGGCTAGTCACGTACTGAGAGCCGTGCATTGAAAGGAGAGATTGTCACTATAGAACAAGTCCAATTGGGTATTGGGGTAAAAGTTCAACTGTAGGTTGGTATAAAGTACTGGAATTCCTTTACTTATAATCGCTTGTTGTGATAATAATGAATTCTCGGGAGTGGTGCCCTTAAATCACCCGGTGGGGTTTTTGCAGTGTAAGTTTTCCCCATTCGTAAACAAATCACCATGTCAATTTATTTTCCACTGCATTTTAACTTACTTGGTAATTTGTTTAAACTAGTACTCTTATTGCATGCTAATTGAATTAATTAATTAACTTGGCTAATTAATTGGTTAATTCATCACAAGAGGTCAATACATTCTTGGCTTATCATATTTTGTGGAGAATATTAAGTAATTTCCATGAATCAATCTAAACTCAACTCCATTTATTAGTCGTTTCATAAATGCATATTTAATGATAAAAAAATAACTAAAAGTTCTCAATGCATATACAACAAGAACAAAAAAAAATCCCCATGAAGGTTTAAGTCAAATTAATGACAAGTTAAGCTTCTTGTATGTAAATGGAATATGAATTGTACCATCTAAACAAGTTAGCTTTTCTTCTTCTTCTTTTATTCATATCCAATCACAGTAAATTCTAATTCACTAAATTTGTATCACGGTTGTGCATTTTTCCACACTTGAAACACTTGACATTACAATTTTTGGGACTTGTGGATTGTCGTTCATTATTGTCATGACTTCCTTGAGCTCCTCCATCTTGAGAGATCTCTTTATCTTCTCTATCTTCATTGTTTCTATTCTTAGAACCTGCATTAAATCTTCTCTTAGGTCGGTCTTTATATTGACTGCTAAAGAGTGCCTCCTCTTCACTCTTTAGTGAGACCCTAGCCATTTGCTTGACCAATGCTTCTTGGTCAAATAGCAAAATTTTCAATTCTACTAATGATGGTTGGACAGACCAACCTTGAATGGCAGCTACAAAACTTCTATATTCTGGTCTCAACCCATGAATGATTATCCTTCTCATTCTTGAATCAGAAATATTTGATACAAGATCTAATTTAGAGATTTTGCAATAGAGAGACTTTACCTTGGTGAAGTATTGCGTGATCGTCATATCTTGTTGTGCCACTGACATTAGCTCGTTCTCAAGCAATTGTAGCCTCACATCATTCTTCTTTGAAAATAATGTCACAAAGGTGTCCCACGTTGCCTTTGGTGTGTCTACACGCCTAATGTGCTCCAGCATCTCTTCCTCGATGCTTGTCTTGATTGCAAAAAAAACCTTCCCGGCTTTAATCTTCCACATCTATAAAGTTTCAACATTCTCAGGAGGCGTGGTTTCACCACCAACCATGATCTCCCATAAATCTTGCCCCTGTAAGTAGAATTCCATGCAAATCAACCATGTGTTGTAATTCTAGTTATTAAGCCTTCTAATGCTACCAACATCTTGGAGGTCTGCCATCACAACTTGGTGAAATCTCTCACCCTACCAAATAAGCTTGGTCCCAGACCACGAACTTCACAGTCCTAGACCATGAACTTCATAGTCCCAAACTGTACACAAGCAAAATGAACACCTCCAAAAATACTATCTTCAACACCACAAACATGGTCCCTGACTGCCTTGCTCTGATACCAGATTGTTGAACAAAACACTAAACAAAGAGCTTTTATTTAAAACTTGACTCTTTGAATTACAACACTTTACAAGTATTGATGCTTTGACTCACTAACATTAGTGCACTCACAACACCTTTCTTTCACTGCACACATGGCACTTACTCAACAAATACAATTGCACACACTTGACACCTTACTCCTAGACACCTCTAGCTACTAACACTATGACACAACCACTCTTGACTTTCTTTTCTTTACTTCACATGTCTCATATCCTACTTCACTTCAGCTAACACTCCACTACACATCATTCCACACTTCACACACTTAGAGCATTCCCATCAAAGATCTTAAAAATTTTAGCAATTAGCATCTAAAAAACCAACTTTATAACATATAACACGTCACTTTACAATATACCCTACATCAAAACTTTTATTTTTTTTAACACTTCATTTAAATATTCTTTCTTTATTATTTTTTATTCTTCCTCTCTCCCTGTCTCTCTCTCCTCTGTCTCTCTCTTGCTCAACCCAACTATTCTTAGCACCGCCGGCCACCACACTAGTAACAGTCACCACAAAACCCACCATTCAACCACCCAACAAAAACCCACCACCCATACCACAACCACCACATCCACCCACCACCACAAACCACTGCCAAAAAAAAAAAAAAAAAAACTCTACCATCGCCGCCACCAACCAGATCTACGACCATCGGACCGTCAACCCACAATCCATTAAAAACACTGCACCATAACCTAGACCCATGACCATTGGACCGTCAAACCCATGACCCATAAGAACCAAAACCACAACCATCGGACCAACCCATGCCCATCAGACCACAATCGCCGACTATCGGACCACGACCCACGACCATCGGACCATCAAACCACTACCCATGACCATCGGACCACAATCCACTACCCAAAATCAAAACCACGACCATCGGACCAACGACCCATGACCATCGAACCAAAACCCATGACAGCCCACAATCACCGGACCACAACCATCAATAGCCCACAATCACCGAACCATAACCATTTGCAGACCACAATCGTCGAACCACAGGAGAGAGAAGAGAAAAGAGAGAAGTGAGAGAGGAAACTCAGGAAAGAGAAGACAGAGTGAGAAAAAGAGACGTTGGGGCCGAATAAAAACTTTTTTTTTTTTTTTTACAATCTAGCTACAATGAGCTGTTATTAGTAACAGCTCACTATAGCTCAATGCTAAAAATTTTAGCATTTAGCATCTTTACTTTAGGGGTGTTTTTATGATTTAAGGTGTTAAAAATGTTAAAAAATAGCATTTAGCATTTTTAGTACCTTTGATGAGAATGCTCTTATCGCACCTAGGCACATTACATCCTATTTATACTAGTTTAAGTCGGTTAGCCAACCGACTTTGAAATCTCTAGACTGTTAAAGCATCTACGTTGGTGGAGCCATAAATTTAGCAATATAGCTCCATAAAAAGTTACTTTATTTATTTTACCTTCTTACTTTACAGTACATCCAACACCAATAATGTATATTTTTAGCTATTTGATTAAAATAATATAAAAAATTCATCAAAAAGTAGTGTGAACACAACCAAAAAAGATTATTTATTTATTTATTAAAAAGCAATGTGAAAACACAACAATTTAATAATAAAAAAATTTACATACGAGCTACATTGCATAGCCAAAAGTGGCTATGCACTGTAGCTATGGAGCCAAAAAATATGGATTTGGCTCCACCAATGTAGCCACATTTTGGTATAGCTTTTTCCAATACTAGTGCTCTAACCGCAAGTATTTTCCTACAAGCTTCTAGATTATTCTATGAACATGTGGCTGAAATTAAATTACACAAGGAAACTCTAGAGAATTCTAGACGAAGAGATAAGAGAGAAATATTAGAAATTTCTAGAGACAAGAGTGTTAGGGTCCGTTTGGTTGGAGTGGAAAAGTTGGAGGATAGAAAATAGTGGGAGAGTGGAAAAGTGAGAGAATAGAAAAGATTTTAATTTCACTTCTTTTTGTTTGGTTAGGAGTGAAAAAGTGGAGAGATTGAAAAAATGTATTTGTAAGGACACAATTCTCTGGCGGCCCAATAAGGATGTTGGGCTCGCGTACGAAAGATCCCTCACAATATGATTTGTAGAGAATGGGCTTGAAAAGCTAGCCGTTGGTCAAGTGGCGTTGTCCGGTCATGGCTTTAGAGGAGTTTACGTAGAAAAAGGGGATTGGGTATGAACATTTAAGCCCTGAGGCGTCGTACCCCGTGGGATGGAGCTCCTCGGAGTTGATCCGAGGACCTGTTGAGGTCTTCTCTCGGTTGCCCAACGACGGACTTTCTTCCATGAAGACCGGTGTTCCTGAGATGTTTTCCCATCTAGTCTCTCTTTTTTCGGAGGTGGAAAAAAGGGGCCTCCCTCAGATCTACTTACTTCCTTATTTTATACTAGCTTGCATTCATTGCCCTTCGTCCACGTGTAGGGTCAATCTTTACGAACACTGACATTTGTCCCATCAGTCCAATCCCGGAATTGTTGGGGATGGTTTGATAAAGCTGCAGAGTACGGCTCTGTCAGGCGTCGGGCCTTATCTAGAAGGGTAGTATGGATAACTTCCCCAAGATATTCTGGATTTCCTTACTAATTCGTCCCTATACCAGTTTTGCCCCTTTATTCTGGTGGGATTATGGATCTGCCGAGGACTAAACTGTCCTCGGCTGCTTCCCAAAAATTGTTTTGTGCTCTGCGTTGTAGAGCTTGGGCCACAGCTCTCCTCGGATTGGGCCTTCGGACGCTCTAAGGATAAATGGGCCTGGTCCACGAATTGTTGGGCCCCACAATAGCCCCTCAAAACCCTTCTGTCCGACTTCCGGGTTGGAAAGGAGGGTTTTGGCAAACCCGGGCCCTCAATATGGCCCATTTAATTTGACCCCGCATTTATGTGAGCGGTTTTCCGCCTGTCCACGAAGTTAGCCGTTTTTCAAGGGAGTCCGTTTAATCTGCTCGTGATCTGCTCCTGCCGATTGACTATCCCAGACACGCCTTTAGTAAATCCCCTTTACGAGGCTCATTTATGTCCGGCGGCTCATCTGATAAGGTGGGGAAGCGGAATGGACGCCTCTTTTTCTTCAGATTCTTTTGGAAACTTTGAATGCGTTTAATTCCCTCTGTTTGGTTCTTCCTATAAGAAGGCAAGCAGGAGGCAATCACTTTCGTACAGACTCCTCCCCTTCCTTCTGAGATCTGAAACCCGTAGCCTCTTTTAGCGTCTGCTTAGCCTGTTTGTTATACATCATATCCGTACACGTCCTCCATAACGAATGATGAAGGAAACACACTCCTCCTCAAAACACCATATCCTGACAAAACTTGAAATGGCTCGGTCAGGGCAAGGGTGGCGCAGACTTAAGATCTGTCCCGCCTCTCTTTTAGCCAAAATCCGAAGCAGGGGCTCGTCATGTCGAATTCTCGACGTGACTGAGTCGAGAACAACCAAGACCAGCACCACCCGGCTCCTCACAAGCATACCTAATATGGCACCAGCGTGTTAGGAGTCAGGGCTGAGGCAGGGGCTAAGTGCTTCTGCTTCTCCCTCTTTTGCTCCCTGGTGCCCTCCCCCGCCCTCTTCTTATAGTCTTCCCAGCACCAGTTCCGTTCTGGTGCTTTCTCTTTTCCCTCTTTTGCTCCTTTTCTTTCTTTTTATCTCTTCTCTCTTCTTCTCCTCCTTCCTTACTCATGTCCTCCATCTTCTTCATCCATCTCCTCCATCTTCTTCATTGATTTCTTCCTTACTATTTCCTTCTTCTTCGTTTTTTTTTTTTAAAGTGAGTTCTTCTCTTAGTATGAGCAGCTATGAGGTAGAGATCGGAGGGACCTTGAAGACAAGTTTAAAAAGGCGCTTGACCGTTTGCTTATCTGTACTGTGGATGTTAGTACTGCTTCGGCAGCCCCTCTTTTGTATAGGCTGGTTGAAGCCTCTCTTTGTATATTGTAATAATTTTTCATATTAATAAAACTTGTTTCTATTTCACTTTGCATGTTCGGTCTCTTTGTTTTTTATAAATTTGTAAGCGCCGCTCGGCACAATCATATAGCATCTAAATCAATGACGACTAAGACCAAAATACTTAATAATAAAAAGATGTTGCCATAACTTTAATGGAAGTGCCTGGCATGATAAGGCAGACCAATAAAAAGTAATACTTACCCCCCTGGCTTGGGTCCGAGGACCATGCAAGGCCTTGGTTCTGTCCAAAACTTTAATAATAATAATGTTTTGTACTTGGTTTCCCCATAGGCTTGAGTCCGAGGACCATACAAGGCCTTGGTTCTGTCCAAAACTTTAATAATAATAATGTTTTGTACTTGGTTTCCCCATAGGCTTGAGTCCGAGGACCATACAAGGCCTTGGTCCTTTCCAAAACTTTAATAATAATAATGTTTTGTACTTGGTTTCCCCATAGCTTGAGTCTTTGGTTCTGTCCAGTACTTGGTTTCGGCTTGAGTCCGAGGACCATACAAGGCCTTGGTTCTGTCCAAAACTTTAATAATAATAATGTTTTGTACTTGGTTTCCCCATAGGCTTGAGTCCGAGGACCATACAAGGCCTTGGTTCTGTCCAAAACTTTAATAATAATAATGTTTTGTACTTGGTTTCCCCATAGGCTTGAGTCCGAGGACCATACAAGGCCTTGGTTCTGTCCAAAACTTTAATAATAATAATTTTTTGTACTTGGTTTCCCCATAGGCTTGAGTCCGAGGACCATACAAGGCCTTGGTTCTGTCCAAAACTTTAATAATAATAATGTTTTGTACTTGGTTTCCCCATAGGCTTGAGTCCGAGGACCATACAAGGCCTTGGTTCTGTCCAAAACTTTATTCCCTCCCCTTTTCTTTTTGCACCTGCCTTTCCTCAGGTGTCTCATAAGTTGCCGAGCGGGAAGTTGTCTTCGGTAATGGTTATTCCTTGGTGTGGGCCATAGTCTGTGGGCTTCCATGTAGAACGGGCCTGGGCCGCGAATTTATTAGGCCCACAGGTTTAGAGGCATTTCCGTAGCCTTTGGTCACGCGGTACTTTTTGGCGTCCCAGTATTCGAGGGGCGCCTTTACGAGGCTCCTTTAATCTTAGGGTTGCAGACGGCATTGGAAATCGAGCCGGAGACATTTTGTCTGTAGCGTTCCTTGGGACGCTGCGTGAATTAAATGCCATCACCTCTTCTTTTAAATAAATAGGAGAGAAGGTTGCTTTACTTTCACACGAATTCTTCAGTCTCCTCTCTTAGTACATCATGTTTGAGGCGAGGATTGGGGCAAAGGAGCTCTCTCCGCCACAAAAGCGCTGTGTCTTCCTGAGACTCCAGATAGTGAGGTACAGGCCAAGGAGGCGTAGACTCAAGAGAATATCTCAATTCGAGAGAGGGGAAAGGATGTTTCTCCTTCTTTTAGTCAAAATCCGAAGCAGGTTCTGGTCATGCCAGATTTTTGGCATGCCCGAAGAAGGAATTTCCGCCATCAGCGCCGTCTGCCTTGTAGCAGGCAAACTTCTGCGGGGGCTTCCCAACTGCCGGCTCCCTGCATCTTTGCTGTAGATGGTGTTAGCCTGAGGTCAGGTTCTTTGGCTGCCTGAGTTATGGGCATGTAGAAGCGTCGAGGAATAGTTTCTTTAGACGACATCTTGAAACAGTAGCCAACCTCTCCTCTGAGATATCTCCTTGGCATCATCTTTACTCTTTTGTGCTTTTCTTTTACTTACGCAGTTAACTCTAATGTAAGCTGGTTTCAGCTTTTATTGCACACTGTACTGTTCTTTTGTTTTAATAAAAGATGTGTTTATTTCTTTACGCATAGGTTATTATTATTTTATTTTTTTTTTTGCAACAACCACTTTGGGTCTGAATATTAAGTCTAAACATGCCTTTAACAATATTCTGGACGGAAGAACACTTTAATACAAACCCTTATTAGTTTAAACTCGCAAATATTATCAAGTATAACAATGGTAATCCTCAATAGATTGAATTTATGGAACTAACCGAGATAGCTGCTGAGCGCTGCGTGATGCACGCTAGACGAATATCCGAGAGAGCAGCCAAGCAGCGATGGACTTGGATCGTGCCCTTGGGACAACATACTGTGCCGTATCGTATTAGCCCCTTTGGCACTGGGGATCTGCGGGTAGACCGGGGAGCCCGTGCAACTAAAGACTGACCCAACTGTTAACGAGAAGTCCTCTTCGGATGGATTTTAATGCTCTAGTGACAGTTTTTATTTTGTGTACTTGGTTTCCCCATAGGCTTGAGTCCGAGGACCATGCAAGGCCTTGGTTCTGTCCAAAACTTGTAAGATTTCTTTTATGTACTTGGTTTTCCCATAGGCTTGAGTCCGAGGACCATGCAAGGCCTTGGTTCTGTCCAAAACTTGTAAGATTTCTTTTATGTACTTGGTTTCCCCATAGGCTTGAGTCCGTGGACCATGCAAGGCCTTGGTTCTGTCCAAAACTTGTAAGATTTTTTTTATGTACTTGGTTTCCCCATAGGCTTGAGTCCGAGGACCATGCAAGGCCTTGGTTCTGTCCAAAACTTTTAGATTTTTTTCTGTACTTGGTTTCCCCATAGGCTTGAGTCCGAGGACCATGCAAGGCCTTGGTTCTGTCCAAAACTTGTTTTTTCTTCTGTACTTGGTTTCCCCATAGGCTTGAGTCCGAGGACCATGCAAGGCCTTGGTTCTGTCCAAAACTTGTATGATTTTTCTTTTTTGTACTTGGTTTCCCCATAGGCTTGAGTCCGAGGACCATGCAAGGCCTTGGTTCTGTCCAAAACTTGTAAGATTTCTTATGGTACTTGGTTTCCCCATAGGCTTGAGTCCGAGGACCATGCAAGGCCTTGGTTCTGTCCAAAACTTGTGAGATTTCTTTTATGTACTTGGTTTCCCCATAGGCTTGAGTCCGTGGACCATGCAAGGCCTTGGTTCTGTCCAAAACTTGTAAGATTTCTTTTATGTACTTGGTTTCCCCATAGGCTTGAGTCCGAGGACCATGCAAGGCCTTGGTTCTGTCCAAAACTTGTAAGATTTCTTTTATGTACTTGGTTTCCCCATAGGCTTGAGTCCGAGGACCATGCAAGGCCTTGGTTCTGTCCAAAACTTAAGATTTCTTTTATGTACTTGGTTTCCCCATAGGCTTGAGTCCGAGGACCATGCAAGGCCTTGGTTCTGTCCAAAACTTATGATTTTTATGTACTTGGTTTCCCCATAGGCTTGAGTCCGAGGACCATGCAAGGCCTTGGTTCTGTCCAAAACTTGTAAGATTTCTTTTATGTACTTGGTTTCCCCATAGGCTTGAGTCCGTGGACCATGCAAGGCCTTGGTTCTGTCCAAAACTTGTAAGATTTCTTTTATTTGAACCATGCAAGGCCTTGGTTCTGTCCAAAACTTATGATTTCTATTTGTTTTATTTTTCAACCACCAGCCCCTTCACCAAGGCGGGGATAGTTGGCCTGAGGCCGGAAGCCCCTAGAGACGCCCGCGCCCTTAGCACTGCGAGGCGTAGCCCCTAGCAGAGGCTTACGTCGGAGCAACAACTATATGCCGCCGGAGACGGGGGAAATCCCGGAAATTTCTGCTTGCTAGAGAGCTGACTCCACCGCCACCTGCGCCAACGCGCAAGCTTTCCCACAGACGGCGCCAATTGTAAGGACACAATTCTCTGGCGGCCCAATAAGGATGTTGGGCTCGCGTACGAAAGATCCCTCACAATATGATTTGTAGAGAGTGGGCTTGAAAAGCTAGCCGTTGGTCAAGTGGCGTTGTCCGGTCATGGCTTTAGAGGAATCTACGTAGAA
The DNA here is from genome assembly GCF_001633185.2 of Quercus lobata. NCBI lineage: Eukaryota > Viridiplantae > Streptophyta > Magnoliopsida > Fagales > Fagaceae > Quercus > Quercus lobata. The sequence continues at coordinate 55,913,867 of NC_044911.1, forward strand.
AAAGGGGATTGGGTATGAACATTTAAGCCCTGAGGCGTCGTACCCCGTGGGATGGAGCTCCTCGGAGTTGATCCGAGGACCTGTTGAGGTCTTCTCTCGGTTGCCCAACGACGGACTTTCTTCCATGAAGTTCGGTGTTCCTGAGATGTTTTCCCATGTCGTCTCTCTTTTTTCGGAGGTGGAAAAAAGGGGGGGGGGCCTCCCTCAGATCTACTTACTTCCTTATTTTATACTAGCTTGCATTCATTGCCCTTCGTCCACGTGTAGGGTCAATCTTTACGAACACTGACATTTGTCCCATCAGTCCAATCCCGGAATTGTTGGGGATGGTTTGATAAAGCTGCAGAGTACGGCTCTGTCAGGCGTCGGGCCTTATCTAGAAGGGTAGTATGGATAACTTCCCCAAGATATTCTGGATTTCCTTACTAATTCGTCCCTATACCAGTTTTGCCCCTTTATTCTGGTGGGATTATGGATCTGCCGAGGACTAAACTGTCCTCGGCTGCTTCCCAAAAATTGTTTTGTGTTCTGCGTTGTAGAGCTTGGGCCACAGCTCTCCTCGGATTGGGCCTTCGGACGCTCTAAGGATAAATGGGTCTGGTCCACGAATTGTTGGGCCCCACAGTATTTGTATAAATTTATTAATATACCCTTGTTATAAAATGATGCCCTATTAAAACAAAAAAAGTGACATAAAAAAAAAAAGTAATCACCCAAATTTATTAGGAACAAAAATCATATTTAGAAAAAATCAATGTCTAAAAAAAAAAAAAAAAAAAAAAAAAAAAAAAAAAAAAAAAAAAAAAAAAAAAAAAAGCAACTCGACAAAGTTGCCCAGGAAATCAAAAGAAAAAAAAAGTAAGAGGCAACATCCAAACCCCAAAAAAAAAAAAAAAACAACAACAACAACAACAAAAACATCGGATTGGACAAGCCTATATGAACTTGCACATGGGCATTTTCGTCATTTACCTATTAAATTCCTCCCACGCAGTTTTCTCTCCATTTTGGAGAGAAAACATTTTGGTGGGCCCGGAAAGAAAACACCCGGGCCCCACCAATTTTTTTCCCTTCGCTCCCTCCAACCAAACACCTACAAAAAAAGTTTTCCTTCTCATTTTCTTTCCAAAGTTTTCCGTCTACCCTATTTCACTTCTAAACAAACACACCCTTAGTGTTGATTTCTAACATATTTCGCTTGGGATATCTTCAACAATTTTATGAGATAATTGTCATGTGCAATTTTACTTGGGTAAATTCAAATTAGAAATGTTGAGTACCTCAACTTTGATTCCACTAAGTCAACCTCTAACCTGTTCAGATCCTAGAATAATCAAAAACATTTTTCTATCAAATGTAGTTCCAAAAAATTCACAATACCCTAAATTTCTTCATCTGCTTCAATTTCATTCCCATTATTATCTTCTTTGGCCGCCACCGTTGCTGCTAGCGTTTCATCAACTTCTCCAATGAGAAGAGTTCGGTCTACAACTTGAACAACTCACATAACCTAACATAAATAAGGTTTTTTTTGGGGGGGGGGGGGGGGGCTAAACTTTTGGTTCATTTAAAACCCTTATTTCTATTTTTTAAGTGATCAAAATTAAAACCTTTTATATAAAAGAACATATAATTTTAATTCTTAATAAGCATAATTCCAAAAGCAATGGAAGAATATATTTTCTTCATATAAACAATAAAACAAAAATGGTCAGAGCCGTATAGTAAGTGCTGCACAAGACTTGCCAGAAAATGCAGAGAAAGTTTCTCTAAGGCCTCGTTTGGGAAGAGGGAATAAAATGGAATGGAAATGAATGAAAAGAATAATTTTAGAATATTCTTTCATTCCCTTGTTTGGGAGTTTTAATGGAGGGAATGAAAAACGCATTCCCTTGTTTGGGAGTTTAAATGTGAGGGAATGGAATGGGTAGGAGAAAATACTCATTCCTCTCTATTCCTTTAAAACCTCAAATTTTCATTCCCCCCACCCCCCCAAAAATTAGGAGGAATGGGAGGGAATGAAATTAGATTTAATGATTTTTTTACTAAAACTCCCAAAATACCCATATATATTCAACCCTTAATTTTAAAATAGGGGTCTAATAGTAATATTGTCATAAAATGATTCTATTTAATTCCCTCCATATTACTCCCAAACAAGATTACTTACATTCCAATCATTTTCATTCTTTTCCATTCCTTTATTTTAAAACATTCATTCAAGGTTACTTAATTCCATTTCATTCCATTATTTTCTATTCTTTTCCCTTACTTAAATACATTTTATTCCATTTTATTCCTTTCCATTTCTTTCCATTCCCTAATGATCATTCCATTACATTCCCTTATGAACTCCCAAACAGAGCCAAAGAAACAAGGAAATGTGGGGTCGGTGGAAGCGAAAGAAACCAAAGAATTAGTAGCTGATTTCAGTTCTCAATTTGCTGTAATCAAATGCTAATCCTTTCTGTTTAAACTTTTAAACCAAAAAATCCTAGTCCTTTTTACGCTCCCTTCTATTCCTCTTCCATTATATAACCTCTGCACTGCCTCACATTTCTACACCAAAGCCAAAATCTCTCTCTCACTCACTCACCAAAGCTTCAGACTTTTGCATTTATCTCTTAGTCTTTCATATGGCCAGGGAAGTTTCAGCCAAAGACTACCACGACCCAGCTCCAGTACCGATTTTCCATGTTGTGGAGCTATCCCAGTGGTCCTTTTACAGGGCTTTGATAGCTGAGTTTATGGCTACTTTGCTGTTTCTATATGTCACGGTGCTGACTGTGATTGGCTACAAGAGCCATGTTAGAGACGCCTGTGGTGGTCTTGACCATCTTGGGATTGCTTGGGCCTTTGGTGGCATGATTTTCATTCTTGCTTACTGCATTGGTGATATTTCATGTACGTGGGTTTTCATTTCTCTCTTTCTTTCTTACGTATTTTCCCACTTTTGTTAAGTTTTGCTTCCTTTGCTTTTAAAGTTAAACATTACAATTTAGTTTGCATTAAGCTTCAGATAATTAATTTGTTTTTGATTAAATATTTCAGGTGGGTTTTTCTATCTTTGTTTTCTTACGTGGATTTTAGGCTTAGCTATTAGCTAACTTTAAAAGTTGGTTTTGTGCGTAGATGGTCACATTAACCCAGCAGTGACATTCGGGAGCCTATTGGCTCGTAAGGTGTCGCTTATCCGAGCCGTGATGTACATGGTGGTTCAGTGCTTGGGTGCCATCGTTGGTGCTGGGATCGTCCAGGCCTTTCAGATGGGTTATTACGATAGGAATGGTGGTGGTGCCAACATGGTCTCTCATGGGTACAGCAAAGGCGCTGGATTGGGCGCCGAGATCATAGGGACCTTTGTGCTTGTATACACCGTCTTCTCTGCCACTGATCCCAAGAGGGAAGCTAAAAATTCCATTGCTCCGGCATGTACCTTAACATTCCTCCAGTTTGAGATTCAGTTCGCTATAAAGTATAAACTATAGAGTTTTTTGCATGGTAAAAAAATTGGAAATATATATTACACACGGCCTATTGCACATAACATAACAATTATCAACCAAAAAAAAAAAAAAAAAAAAAAAAAAAAAAGAAGTTCGATATCTTATTTTAAGTCAATGGTAAAGAGCAATTAAATAAAATGATCAAATTATGTTTAATCTATTAAAATAAAAGATCTGTTTTATCCTTTTCAAAGAAAAAAAATTAGTTTAATTTACTGCTTTGTACTTGAGACTCTTTGGGGGGTTAAAACCTAAAAGTGCATGTGTGTACATGTACTGAGTTTAAGGTTTTTGGAATCCGTGGGGACACCTCCTATGAACAACCTAAGAATTGCCCTATTTTGTTTCACGGCAATTGTAGATTATTGTTTGTGCCCTCAGCCTTGGACTATTTCTTAGCCACAAATGATTATGGATTATAGTTATACTATCAATATTGTTTTATTGACAGATTATGTATTGTAACGAATTGAAGGTTTTGGCACCACTTTCCATTGGATTTGCGGTGTTCATGGTTCACTTGGCCACCATCCCAATCACTGGCACTGGCATCAACCCCGCTAGGAGTTTTGGTGCTGCTGTTATCTACAACAAGGCCGAGGCCTGGGATGACCATGTTAGTACACTTTCCTTAGACTACTGATTATTTGCATTATTGCTAAAGTTGTTTTGTTGTTGTATCATTTACTTATATGCACAGTATATATACAACAATGACGATCATGAGAAGTTCTAAAATTTTAGAGTTGACTATGGATCTTCCGCATGCTATAATTATGATCAGTTATATGTATATATGCATCGTTTCATATTAAATATTCATACCCCCCCACCCCCCAAAAAATGGTGTATCTTATCTACTTGTTATTTTCTTTTCCAGTGGATCTTTTGGGTTGGGCCATTCATTGGCGCAACCATTGCAGCTCTCTACCACCGATTCGTGATGAGTGCAGGTGCTGCGTAAGCTCTTGGGCCATTCAAGAGCAACCCCCATGTTTGATTAATAAAGAGGCTTAACTATTTGATTCCTTCTTCATGGTTCTCCAATCTCCAGGTGAATGACATTGGAAGAAGGATTTGATATCTTTAGAAGCATAATGGATGAGTGCTTATGCTTGTGTATGAATGTTTCTTTGGCTCTCTTAATTACCTTAGAGAGTTATTAAAAGGAGCATAAAATTGTAGATGAGGCCTGTTTGATTCCCCATGTTTCCCTCTATACACTTGCCTTTGAATTTACATGAGAGTTGTTTTCAATATATGTCTTTGGCACTTTGTACTCTTTGTGCTTTGAAAGTACAGTTTGAGCAACGCGGTCACGTGTTCACTTTCTAATGTCTGAAATTGCTCATAGTGCCTGGTGGAAGAATTACATAGAAGCAGGTTGAAAAGGCAATCTACTGAATTCTAATCTCACTGTATCATCATGAAAAAGATGCAAAATCAGGTGACATGAAAATTGAACCCAAAAAAAAGAAGAAAGTCTTGGTTTAATATGGCTATTTTAAGTGCAACATGGAGAGCAATTTACATGATAATAACAAAAGGAAAGGACATGAGAGCGGTTTAAACATTACATGGTATCTTAGACAGCACTCTTCAAATACAACGGAAATACAACGGATTTGGTGCTGTGGGTCACGTCCGGCTAGGTTATTCATTATCAGTTAAATCTATATATATAATTAAAGTCAAAGTTAAGAAAAAATTCAATTAGATTCTAAATTAAATTTTAATTATTGTTTATTTTTGTGCCACATGTCATATTTAAGTTTTTTTTTTTTTAATTTTGTTCTAGATAAATTAATATTATGCAAAAGACGAATCATCTAATATAAATAAATTATCAAAAACTGAATTAAAAAAAAAAAAAGTAAACTCATGCATATATTGAAAAATTAAAAATAAAAAGAAAGAGAAAGTAAAACTTATTTGTGATTAAAAAATTGTATAACTCTTATACTAGATATAATTTGAACTCATGTATGTATATAATTGTACAATACATATACATAGGTTATACACTAATTTGCTTAACATAAGAGATCAATGAGCTCAATTTAGTATGGGTGTTTAATCACGTGCTTCAGTCAATAATCAATAAAATGATTTTCTAGTAATCAGTTCATAAATTTTTTTGTGGCTTTAATCTAAAAATATAATTGCATAATTTGGAAAATCGGCCTATAAAATTCCAAGAAGTTGAAGAGGAGGAAGATAAGGAACAGTGCAGTCCAGTCTCTGTATTGGATCCTGTATTCGAGGTCGACGATGACGATGGTCATGATGTTGAGGATGATGATGAGGACAAGGACTACGGTTACGATCATGAATGTAGCTTTGCCATTGTTCAGAGTATGTAACAAATTAAACCAAACAAGTACTACTGTTTGAAATAATTTTTTCTATGTGTTGGGGGTGTCAGTTCCTTCTTAATGAGCCAACTTACTTTAAAAGAACTTGCTCGAATTTTTTGGTGTTTCAACTAAACGCCAAAAAATAAGTAAAGTAGGGTTTCGAGGTTTTTTCCAAAAAAAGATCTGCGACACGATTTTGTACTAGATGCTTGGTTTGATGGTAACTTTGGTGATTACCTGATTGGACAATAATGCGTTATGGTCATGGTTGTAGGATTGCGTCGATTTTGAACAATGGTATCAATGTGGGATCCATTGAAGATTGAGGGTATATATCAATCTCTTGTTTTTCGTTAATGTGACATACTTTTGTCGATAAGGTAGACACAACCAAAGTTGCCTTAACTTCAAATGTCACTGCCCACATGTGATGTTAGGAGTTCTGTCTCAATTGTGGTAGTCCCTTCAATTCATTGGACAGTGTAATCGTCAAACTAATTAATTTGAATTAAGTGAGTAACAGGTATTATTAGTAAAATCCTATAAATAATATATGTATTTGGAAATGAATCTAACATTTTTATATAATTTAGTATCTGTTTGGATTTGACTTATGTCATCTGCATTTCATCCTTGCGCATTTTCTCTCTTTTTTTTTTTTGTTTTTTTTTTTTTTCAGCCGCAACTTTTGACTATTCTCTTATGAACAATGCACCTATGCACTGTTCACGGGTCTCACAAATTTCACTTTTCAGCCACTTTTTCATTAAAAATAGGTCTTACAGCACTATTCACACATTTAAAAATTATTTTACTACAATATTTTCAGTTTTCAGCAAAAATAAGTTGTATCCAAACGAACCATTAGTATGTCAATTGGAGTATAATCTTTTATTTGTAAAATTACTTTTAAAATGTTTAACTCTAAAAATAAAGCTAAACCATCAATATTTTAATATACATCATGTTTGAGAAAAGATTCAAGTTTAAGATAGTATTTTTTGCAAACTATCATCATCTAGTAATTTCAATTTTGTGAAGTTAAATAGAAAACCAAAAATATCTTCAAATATTTGAAATTGTTCAAACCTATTCTCAATTGAACTAATTACTTTATCTACTATATATAAGAAATAACCAAATCTTAAAGATTCTTCAGCAAAACATGTTATCTTATTATGAACATTTTCATCAAATTGTTTTTTTCTATGAATTATACGTTTCTCATGAAATACAGATTCTATTTCCATTTCCAATGCAATTTTTTTAAATGAATTAATTACAGATGTAAATCCATTTTCTTTATACTTTAAAATAAGAAATGAGACCTTTTAATTGATCTATAGCAACATCAATGTGCATGTCTCTTGATTGTAAATTTTTACTAACAAAGTTGATAGTAATATGTCATACCAAATAGTCATACCTAATAAGAAATCAAAACTTTCAATTTCATATGTTGCTAAATAATTAGCTTTACTTTTTATTTTAGGATCATCACTTGTTTGTGCTAATTATAACAAAGCATCTCTTATTTGTGGAGCTTGTAATTTTATTGCTTTTACACTTTCAATGCGACTTTCCCAGCTTGTTTGTGATAATGACTTAAGAGTAAAACCGGACACATTATCTTGTAAAATTTTCCATCTTTTTGTGGAGTGGAAGAAGAAAACAATGTATATATGCGCCGTATAACTCCAAAAAATGACATAGCTTTTGGACAAGAATTGGTCATATCACATAGCACAAGGTTAAGACTATGACAACTACATGGAGTGTAAAGTGCTTTAGGATTTATATCAAGAAGTCTTTTTTCTACCCCATCATATTTTTCCTTTCATATTAGACCCATTATCATATCCTTGTCCACATATATCATTAACATCAAGCTCAAGAATATTTATTACATTTATAATTTCATCAAAAAGACTTTTTCAAGTAGTGTCATCTACTTTTACAAATTCAACAAAATGTTCTACTATTTTTACTGGACTCGTTGAAATATCAACACATCGTAATATGAGAGACATTTGTTCTTGATGACTTGCATCTAGTGTACAATCAAGTTTAATTGAAAAATATCTTGCTTCTTTGATCTTTTTGATAATTTTACATTTAATCTCATTTGCTAACAGTTGTATCAATTCATTTTGTACTTTATGTCCAAGATAATGATTATGGATTCCACCGTTTTAAATACGTCTAATATGTTCTTGCATAACTGGATCAAATTCTGCAATCATTTCAATTAACTTAAAAAATTTCTATTATTTTCTTCACAATTTTTTTCATTTTTTCCTTGAAATGCCAAATTATTTTTACCAAAATTCTTTACTACAGCAATAATTCTTAATAAAACCTTTTTCCAATGATCTTTCTCTTTGTTAATCTGTTCTTCGATATTTTTATCTAATGTTTTATTTTTTGACAATCTCCTTTTCAAATCTAGCCTAGTGTTCATGTCAGTATTATACTCTCTAGTTGTTTCATGGATTCTAATTTTAGAACTAATATTTTTCCAAGAACATGGTTGGCCAGTACGTTTAGACTCAAACAACTTGCAACAAAAACAAAATACTTTGTCCGTATCTTTTGAATACACTAACCATTTTCTATCATGCTTCTCCCCATTTGATAATATTCGTTTAATGAATAGTAAAAAAATGTCTAGTGTCAATTATATCATTGTCTCTAATTGGACATCTCTCTACTAATAAATCTCTTAATTTTGTGTCAATATTTTTCCAATTACCTGAATCATAAATATAATATAATTCAATATGTCATTATTATTTTCATTTTCTTCTAGTGGAACATTATTATGGTAAACTTGTTTATTTGTGACATTTTCATTATTATTTTCATTTTCTTCTGAATTCTTTTGAAGTTCATTATCAAGATTTTTTTGTATTGCAAAATTAAACATCGTTATTATCTTGCAATTGTATCATTTCATTGTCTTCTAATTCTTTTTGGTGAATTTCTTGCTTATTTGTGACATTTTCATCTAAATTTTGTATTATATTTTTTTATTACTAATAACAAATTTATCTATTGATCCTTTTTTAGACTCAATTATTTTATTTTATTTTTTTAGGTTTTTCATATCCAGATGCATAATTTCTAATAAACATTTCTAATCAAACAATATATTTATAAAAACTGAAATAAAAAATAATTTTCAAGTGTAGAGTAAATGAGCAATAGAATCCGATTTATATAAAAAGTATTGTTGTAGTTTCAACGAATAATAACAAGTTTTTAGTAATCTTAACCTTCATAAACAAAGACTTAATCATTATATTATCAATAATAAAATATAAATATAGATATAGATATATATATATATATATATAAAAACGCAAGATTAAATTTTTTTTTTTTTTTTAAATCCGAGCCCAGCCAAAACAGAAGTACAAACCCAGCCAAGAAAGCCACACAAGTCATATTAATAAGACCCCGCCCACAAAAAAAACAAAAAAGATTCTATCATTACACCTATAACAAAAAATATATACGCAGGCTTAAAAATAAATAAAATAAAATAAAAAACACCTCAAGGCCTAACGACCGGTCATAACTCAAGTAGAAAAAGGCCCAGTGGCATTTCCAATAGTGTCTCTAAAGCCTTATTAGGAAAGCAAACACAGAAAAATCAAGTTCCAACAGTCTCTCCATCTTTTTTCTTTCTTTTTTTTTTTTTTTTATAGATTTGCTACAGTAACTCTCTTGAACTGAAGAGCACTGTAGCAATTGCTGTATCAACTCCAAACATATTTCACTCTTAAAATAATCACGGGTTGAATAAAATAATAATTCTTTCTCTCTCATCCCTTTTCTCTTTCGTTCTTCACATTCTCTCTTGCTTCTCTATCTCAACGGTTACAAACTAAAACAAAAACACAAAACCCAATCGAAAGATTTGAAACACAAAAACAATCTTTCTCATAAGCCTGATGAAATTCGAACAATAAAAGCAAAAAACCGCATTTTGTCGGCGGTAGGGAGGAGGACAAGCGGCTGTGGAGGCGGAGCAAATCGGTTGTGGAGAAAGACCCATCTATACTGCATGAACTATTCGCTCATCACGCTCCTCATCCTCTTCCTCAGCCTCCTCTGGCACCCGATCTCCATGATCATCTTCCTCGCCTGGTCTTCCTCTCTCTCTTTTTATTTTATTTTATTTTATTATTATTATTATTATTATTATTTGCTGAAATCCTCTCTCTGTTTGAGTCTTTGACTTTGAGTTTAAGTTTGAGATGAGATATTTTTTATTCTTAACTTTTGGTATGTGGTGGAGAATTGGTTTGTAGTTATAGTGGATTGTGTGTGTGGTGGAAACAACGGGTTGTAAAAAGTGGTCTGTACGTGTGTGGTTTTTTTTTTTTTTTTTTTGCTGAAATCCTCTCTCTGTCTGAGTCTTTGACTTTGAGTTTGAGATGAGATATTTTTTTATTCTTTAACTTTTGGTATGTGGTGGAGAATTGGTTTGTAGTTATAGGGGACTGTGTGTGGAACAATGGGTTGTAAAAAGTGGTCTGTACGTGTGTGGCGGAAAATCGGGTTACAAAAATTTTATGATCAGATATATATTTTTTGAAAAATATTATCTCCATAATATTTTTATAAAAACTTTAAATAGTAGATTGTTATTGACTGTTATGAATAAGCAAAAAATTAATTTAAGTTGTGATTCAAATTAAAACCAATAACAACTTACTACATGTACTTTTTTTCATTTTAGAAAAAAAAAAAAAAAACTTATGATAAAGTAGTGAATAATAATAAATAAATAAAAACTAACAACTCATGACTATATTATTTGTTATTTCAAGTGCTTCAAGAGATCTATTGAAAAAAAAAAGACCAACCACAATTTTAAAATTTTTACCCATTGAGAGTTAGAAAATATAGTTGGGAATAAATAAAAAAAGATTAAAAAAAGAATACAGAATGAACGAAAAAATAATATTTAAATGAGATAGAGAAAAGATAAAAAGTCTATTAGAAAGTATATTTGAAGAAGTAAGTAGGTAAAAGGTAAATGTAACTGTTCACTTTTCAAACAGTGCAAAAATTTGAAGAGTGTTAGATATGCTCTAATTCAACAAAAAACACATCTACATAATGCCAGAGAATCACCAGAGAATCAAATAAGGATTTGTTTGAGATCCGTTTATTTTATTGAAACTGAAAACTTTTTGCTAAAAATACTCTAAATAAATGTAAAAATTAGCTGAAATAGTACAGTGGGATCCATGAATAGCACTGTAGGGACACGATTCTTTTGGGGCCCAATAATGACGTTGGGCTCGTACGTGAAAGATCCCTCACAATATGATTTGTAGAGAGTGGGCTTGAAAAGCTTGCCGTTAATCACGGGGCGATGTTCCGGTCTTGATTTTAGAGGTATTCCTGTAGAAAAAGGAGTCAGGTTTGAATATTTAAGCCCTATAGCATCGCATCTTATGGGGTTGGGCTCCTCGGACTTGATCCGAGGACCATTAAGGTCTTACCCCGGTTACCCAACGGTGGTTTTTTTTATGATGGCACATGTGTTGTTAAGGTGTCTTCACCCATGAAGTTTCTTTTTGGAGATCAGATCAGAGCCCCTTTCTAGGTTCACTTACCTTTCCTTTTATACTAGCTTACGTCCGCTATCCTTCGTCCACGTGTAGGGTCAACCTTTATAAGACTGATATTTGTCCCATCAGTCTAATCCCGGAATTGTTGGGGATGGTTGATAAAGCTGGAGAATACGGCTCTGTTAGGTGCAGAGTCTTATCTGGGAAGGGTAGTAAGGATAACTCTCCCAAGATATTTTAAATCTCCTTCCACATTTATTCTTTTATCTCTTTTTTACCCCTACCCTCAATGGAGCTTTGGGTCTACCGAGGACGAAACTGTCCTCGGCTGCATCTCCGGGCCATTACCTTTTTCGGCTTGGGCCTTTGGACTCCCCACGAGCAAGTGGGCCTGGCCCATAAATCATTGGGCCCCACAATAGCCCCTCAAAACCCTGCTGTCCAACATCCTGGTTGGAATGGGGGGTTTTGGTAATACCAGGCCTTTATTGTAACTCACTTAATTCAGCATTTGACTGACGCTAGCGACTCTTCACCTGCCCAAGAAGTGTACCGGTCTACAAGATGCTCCTCTTAATTTCTTCATGATGTGCTTATGCCGTTTGGTTATCCGAAGCGCGTCTTTAATATCTTCCCTTCACGAGACCTCCCAGATTTGACGGTTATTGATGGCGTGGGGGAACGAAACGGGTGTATTCTTGTCTGCAGATTTCCTCGGGGATCTGAACACATTAAGTATTCTCCTCTTCGTCTCCTATATAAAGAGGAGAAACAAGAATCGTTTCTCCCACAGATGAATCCCTTTAATCCCTCCAAGATTTGAAAACCCTTAGATTCCTTCCGGAGTTTACTTTTACTCTCCGGTTATTCCTTAACCTGAAATACACTCGCCATAGCAGTAAGCAATGAAAAAACCATTCCCTTCCCAGAAACGCCCTGTCTTAACGAAGCTCGAAATGGCTCGGTCAGGGCAAGGATGGCGGAGACTTAAGATTTGTCCCCCCTTCCTTTCAGCCAAAATCCAAAGCAGGGGCTCATCACGTCAAACTTTCGACGTGACTGAGTCGAGAATTCCCATCATCGTAACCAACCGCTCTCTTACGAGCATACCTAATATGGCCCCAGTGTGTTAGGAGTCAGGAACGAGGCAGGGACTAAGTGTCTCTGCTTCTTCCTCTCTTCGTTCACTGGTGGCCCCCTCCGCCTCCCTTTCTTAGTCTTCCCAGCACCAGCTCCCTCCTGGTGCTTTCACTTCTCCCTCTTTTGCTCATTTTTCTTTCTTTTTATCTCTTCTCTCTTGTTCTCCTCCTTCTTTACTCATGTCCTCCATCTTCCTCATTCATCTCCTCCATCCTCTTCTTCCTTCTCCTCCATCCTCTTCTTCCTTCTCCTTCAAATTCTTCTTCCTTCTCCTTCATCTTTTTCCAAAAAATGTTCTTCTTTCGATATGAGCAATACTGAGGCAGAGATTGGAGAGACTTTGAAGACGAGTTTAAAAGACACCTGACTGTTTACTTATCTGTACTGTGGATGTTAGTGTTGTTTCGGTAGCTCACCTTTTGTATAGGCTTGTTTGAGCCCCACTTTGTACGTTGTAATAATTTTTATATTAATAAAAGTTGTTGTTATTTTACTTCGCATGTTCTGTCTATGTTTTTACAAATTTGCAAGCGCTGCTAGACACAATAATATATCATTTGAATCAATGATAACTAAAGTCATAATACTTGCTGATAAAAAGATGTAACCATAACTTTAATAGAATTGTTTGACATAGCAATGCGTACCTGTAAATAGCGATACTTGCCCGAAACAGAGCCGAGATTAGAATTGGATGTTCTATGTGGTGTAGGAAGTAATTATTCGAAGACATATCACCCGCAAAAATGAACAACCCCCTTAGGCTACCGAATAGCGGAGCGTCCCGCCATCATCCTAACACTCTTATTGGCCTTAACATTTTACAGTATTTGAGCCGAGGACTTTCCCTATCCGAGCAGTTGGTTTCCCCATAGGCTTGAGTCCGAGGACCATGCAAAACCTTGATTCTGTCCAACACTCGTAATTTTTATTTTTTGTACTTAGTTTCCCCATAGGCTTGAGTCCGAGGACCATGCAAGGCTTTGGTTCTGTCCAACACTCGTAATTTTTATTTTTTTGTACTTGGTTTCCCCATAGGCTTGAGTCCGAGGACCATGCAAGGCCTTGGTTCTGTCCAACACTCGTAATTTTTTTTTTTTGTACTTGGTTTCCCCATAGGCTTGAGTCTGAGGACCATGCAAGGCCTTGGTTCTGTCCAACACTCGTAATTTTTATTTTTTGTACTTGGTTTCCCCATAGGCTTGAGTCCGAGGACCATGCAAGGCCTTGGTTCTATCCAAAACTTGTGATTTTTTCTTTTTGTACTTGGTTTCCCCATAGGCTTGAGTCCGAGGACCATGCAAGGTCTTGGTTCTGTCCAAAACTTGTAAGATTTTTTCTTTTTGTACTTGGTTTCCCCATAGGCTTGAGTCCGGGGACCATGCAAGGCCTTGGTTCTGTCCAAAACTTGTAAAGTTTCCTTTTTGTACTTGGTTTCCCCATAGGCTTGAGTTCGAGGACCATGCAAGGTCTTGGTTCTGTCTAAAACTTGTGATTTTTTCTTTTTGTACTTGGTTTCCCCATAGGCTTGAGTCCGAGGACCATGCAAGGCCTTGGTTCTGTCCAAAACTTGTGATTTTTTCTTTTCGTACTTGGTTTCCCCATAAACTTGAGTTCGAGGACCATGCAAGGCCTTGGTTCTGTCCAAAACTTGTAAGATTTTTTCTTTTTGTACTTGGTTTCCCCATAGGCTTGAGTCCAAGGACCATGCAAGGCCTTGGTTCTGTCCAAAACTTGTAATTTTTATTTTATTTTATTTTTTTTATTTTTTACTTTCGTTTATGCTTCGAATGTAAGCCCCTAGACCAGGGCAGGGAGAGCTGGTTTGTGGCCAAAAGCCCCTAGGCTGCCCGCGCCGTTGGCACCGCAAGGCATAGCCCCTAGCAGAAGTTTATGTCGGAGCAACCGCTGTGTGTTGCCGGAGACGTAGGAAACCTCACGAACCTCTGCTTGCTAGAGAGTCGACTCCACCGCCACCCACGCCAACGCGCAAGCCCTCCCCACAGACGGCGCCAATTGTAGGGACACGATTCTTTTGGGGTCCAATAATGACGTTGGGCTCGTACGTGAAAGATCCCTCACAATATGATTTGTAGAGAGTGGGCTTGAAAAGCTTGCCGTTGGTCACGGGGCGATGTTCCGGTCTTGATTTTAGAGGAATTCCTGTAGAAAAAGGAGTCGGGTTTGAATATTTAAGCCCTATAGCATCGCATCTTATGGGGTTGGGCTCCTCGGACTTGATCCGAGGACCATTAAGGTCTTACCCCGGTTACCCAACGGTGGTTTTTTTTATGATGGCGCATGTGTTGTTAAGGTGTCTTCACCCATGGAGTTTCTTTTTGGAGATCAGATCAGAGCCCCTTTCTAGGTTCACTTACCTTTCCTTTTATACTAGCTTACGTCCGCTGTCCTTCATCCACGTGTAGGGTCAACTTTTACAAGACTGATATTTGTCCCATCAGTCTAATCCCGGAATTGTTGGGGATGGTTGATAAAGCTGGAGAATACGGCTCTGTTAGGTGCAGAGTCTTATCTGGGAAGGGTAGTAAGGATAACTCTCCCAAGATATTTTAAATCTCCTTCCACATTTATTCCTTTATCTCTTTTTTACCCCTACCCTCAATGGAGCTTTGGGTCTGCCGAGGACGAAACTGTCCTCGGCTGCATCTCCGGGCCATTACCTTTTTCGGCTTGGGCCTTTGGACTCCCCACGAGCAAGTGGGTCTGGCCCATAAATCATTGGGCCCCACAAGCACTAAAAAGTGTAATAAGACCCATGAATAGTAATAAAAATAAACTAAATAGTAAAGTAAATTGGCAAAAATAATATTTGCCAAATGGACACTAAGTGTGCATTTAGCTCTAAATTAAGAGAGTGTTTGGATTGCGTCTATGTTTTCACACAAACGCGTTTTTGCCTTTTTTTAAATTTTTTTCCCCAGCACCTATTACACTATTCATGGGACATGAACAGCGCAAATAGGCAAATGAACAGTGTTTTTGGTGTGAACAATAATCTGAAAATTATTTTTTTATTGTTTTCAATTTTTAGCAAAATCAACGGTATCCAAACCCACACTAAAAAGTCAGCTTATTTTACTATTCAGCTTATTTTTACTACTATTCAGCTTATTTTTACTACTATTCATAAGTTCCATTGTACTTTTCGGTACTATTTATGGGTCTCACTATACTATTTCAGCTAACTTTTACCGATTTATAGTACTTTCAGTAAAAAAATTTCAGTTTCAGCAAAATAAGCGGATCTCAAAATAGACCCTAAGAGAGAATAAAACTATACCTCAGTTCTCACTCCTCAGTTCAGAGTTTTCAAATCAAATGTGATCGGATGATTCGGATCGGAGGAAACCTGCGTTTGTTTTCAAAATTACAAAGGGATTTAGGACCAGTGGAGAGAATAATGAGAGAGGCAAAGAGAAAGAGCGGAGAGAAAGAGGCAGAGCAAGAATAAGATAGAGAAACGGTAATAATTTTAGGGATTTGAGATTTTTTATTTGTTTTGATTTGTGATTGTCTTGTGGTTAATTTCTTAGACCGGATTTGTCGTTTGTCTTATTGAATTTTGGTTTGTCTAGAAGTTAATGATGTTATTTTTGGGACAATTGATTTTGTTTAGACCAAAGAGTTTTTTGGGTATCAATATTTAACCGAATATACCAGAATTTTTGTTTTTTGGTCAAAAGGATGCGTCAGATTTTTTTAGAATCATTTGAAACTTTTTTTTTTCCCTACTATCCTTTCTTTTCCAAAATTTAGAGTCCCCCTTCCACTTGGAGGCTTAGACAATTGCTTAATTGACCCAGTGGAAGGACTCGCCCTGCTTTTTTGTTAAATCATTGGATAATTGTAATATGGTTTCTTGTTGGTTCATTTTTCATTGTAGAAGCACATGAAATTCTTTTTTCTTGCAAAAAGTAAAAATCATTTGGTAAATAACTTTGTGGAGTTTTACGCAACAGTGAAAAACCCAAAAAAGTTGGTACAGAAACTTAATTGTTGTTGTATTGAATATGCATTATGCAACAGTGAAATGAATAGCCATTGCACTGATACCTTGAAAACCCCGTAGAACTTTATAGTTTATACAAGGCCGACTCTAGGCCCTTGCTTAGGAACTCCATCTTAATAAAGCCCCAAAATTGTGAGCCCATAATTCGTTTCATTTGAATAAAAACATACTATTCTACGCTCTTAATTATCGGCAAAAATGGCCCATTAGCATTAATTTTTGAAATATTTAGCAACAGAGCACTGTTTCGGAAATAATTAGGGAAATACCACTTTTTCCGAAAACGCCGCTATAGGGCCCGAAAACGTCACTATAGGGCTTAAAAAACGCCACTATAGGGCCCCTTGAACCTGTTATGGGGACTTATAAAAAAAATTTTGCAGGAAAACGCCGCTATAGGGCCCAAAAACGTCACTATAGGGCTTAAAAACGCCACTATAGGGCCCCTTGAAACTGTTATGGGACTTACAAAAAAATTTTGCAGGAAAACGCCGCTATAGGGCCCAAAAACGTCACTATAGGGCTTAAAAACGCCACTATAGGGCCCCTTGAACCTGTTATGGGACTTATAAAATTTTTTTTCAGGAAAACGCTGCTATAGGCCCGAAAAAGTGGTAGATTGCTATATAGTTCGGAAACAGTGTTTCTGAGCAAATTATTTCCAAAATTGATGGTAATGGGCCATTTTTGCCCTTAATTATCTCTGAAAAGAATCTCAAAATTGCATACTAATTGAAACCTAAGTTGATTAAAAAAATAATGTGAGTATTCCAAATAATCACGATCAATTTCTCACAACTAGAATTTAAAATTTTTGTAAGAAATCTCACAAATGGCAGATTGTCAAAATCAATCACTCACACAGCACATACCAAACAATCTATATCTAATAGCATCTTTAAAATTCGAAATTAAATTTTAATTTCCCTCGCAATGCATTGCTTTACTCAAGGTAAATAATTAAAACCATAAAATAAAAAAATAAAGAACAAAAAAAAATTCATCTCTTTTTGTTACATGTTATATATTTGGTTCTCTATATTAAATAAATCTTGCTTTACTTAGTATTAGTTCATCAAGTTATATGAATTCATCTTTATTTAGGAACATTAAGAGCATGTTTGGATCCAACTTATTCACGGCTGCGTTTTCTACTCCTGCGTTTTTGTTCTTTTTTTTTTTTTTTGGTTTTCACGCGTTTTTGGAGTATTGCGGTTACTGTTTATTGAACAGTACCCGCAAATGTTGACTTTCTGTAGTGAACAGTGCACATGTGCACTGTTCACGGACCCACAAATTTCATTTTTTATCAATTTTTTCATTAAAAATGGGTCCCACAGCACTATTCACACATTTAAAAATTATTTTGCTACAGTGTTTTCAGTTTTCAGTTTTCAGTTTCAGCAAAATAAGTTCTATCCAAACACACACTGTTTGGCAAAAATTGTTTTTGTCAACTTATTTTTGGTACTATTCATGAGTCCTACTGCACTTTTTGGTACTATTCATAGGTCTTACTGCACTATTTCGATTAACTTTTACTTTTATCTATAGTATTTTCAGCAAAAAGTTTTCAGTTTCAGCAAATTAAGCGGATTCCAAACAAACCCTAAGATTGTTGAGTGATTCTTGTATTAAGTGAAGTTGCAATAGTACATTTGATCAATTAGATTATATTTTTTTATCCTTTTAAATTTATTTCAATATTTTTATATTATGATTTTATATTTTAAGATGGTGGCACTTTTATTTGTAAATATTCTTAATTTTGAATGTCTACTTGAAAATATTAATTTGGATATGAAAAAATAAATAAATAATACATAAAAAGTAATTGAATCTTGTGGAAGCAAGAAATTAACCCTTACATGATTGCTCGCTTAAGAACACAATTAATTTAGATTATCGGCTTAAATTAATCTGCAATGGGAAATTTGAACAAGAATCCAAAGACTATCTCACTCTTATAAAAGTATGTAAAAAGGCTCTCATTGATGTGATTTTCACTATTATAATTCTCACTCTGCGTATTTCTTCCCCTTTCATTTGTATTCTCTTGCTTTTTATACTCTTCCCCCTCCTTCTTCTTCGTCCTTATCTGGTGCTTGATTCTCCTTATTTTCTTCTCTAGCATGTGCCATAGTAGGTGCTATCCTAGTTTTGTTAGGTAGCCTTTTGTCCCATCAAGCTCTTCTTTTCTTGAGGTCAAGATGAACAAAGACTTTTGGAGCTTTTTGTTTTATTCTAATAAATTATCTATTGCATTAAAACCTATTGTGTCAGGTGGATCGTTGTAGATTTATCAGGAAAATCCGAAAGGCTTTCTTGGACGCTATGAGTACCACGGTGGATTTATCAGGAAAATCTGGAGGGCTTTCTCGGACGCTATGTGTACCTCTGTGGGATGTCTTTGGTAGTTCAAATGTTCTCGAATATTGTGCGTACCTCGGTGGGGTGCCTTTGGTATTTCATTTATGGGCATTTACCTCGGATGGTTCAAGTGGTCCATCCATGCTTGGACTGAGGGTGGTGTACCCTGTTTGGTCGATTTCCAAAGTTCGGGATCTTGGGGGTACTTTTGATGATCTCTAGTTTCATCTTTTACTCTTGTTTTGGGGTATGTGCTTCTATAGTTGGGCTCCATTTCTTGAAATGACACATTCTAGGCTTGTCTCGATCTAAGGCCCAATGTTTACTTGAGTTTTTAGTGCCACGTCCCAACAAATCTCTATTGGGATCTATTGATAAATTTGTTACTAGAAATATAAAAAATATATATATATATATATAACAAAAAATAATTTAATTATCATAAGTTAACAATAAATTCATTTAAAAATTTATAATATAATGAAATAATACAACAGAAAAATTACAATAAAAATAATCATAATAATGTTCAAAATGCAACATAACAATTATTGATTATATACAAATAATAGATTCTTTTCCAAATGCATGTATCGCGCTTACATAATTTTTTTGACAATACTTTGATAGGCCAAGAATGTATTGACCCCTTGTGATGAATTAACCAATTAATTACACAAGTTAATTAATTAATTCAAAAAGCATGCAATACACATCGTAGCATAGACAAATCACCAACTAAGTTAATATGCAGCAGAAAATAAAGTTGATACAGTGATTTGTTTATGAATGGTGAAAACCATCAAGGCAAAAACCCCACCGAGTGATTTTAAGGTCACCACTTCCAAGAATTTACTATTATCACAACAAGCGGTTACAAGTAAAGGAATCTCAGTACCTTATACCAACCTACAGTTGAACCCTTACCCCAATACCCAATTGGATTTGTTCTGTAGTAAGAATCTCTCCTTTTAATGCAGAGCTCCCAATACATGACTAATCAATCGATGTATGAATCCAAGTACGTGACTAACCACCAACTTAAGAAGGATGTTAACTGCAAAGTTCTTCAATTCATCAACATGATGAAGATCACAAAACTCCTTGGTTTCAAAACTCTATGGCGTACAAACGCAACAGCTTCTTGAAGAGATGGATGAACTAGGGCAAACTGTCTCCGATCATAATATGCTAATGAAAAACCTTTGCATCAAGTTACACTCACTTGCATCATCTGTGACGGCTCTTAAAATAATCCTTATATATGTTTAGTGTTGTGAGAAAAGAAAACCTAAACTTGTATACACGGATTGAAGTGCAATTAGAACTAAAAATTTGATTTTCTTAAATCTCGATAGATATGGTATCTATCGAGCAGCTGTCGAGCATCGGGTAAAAGCTGCCTTTTAAACCTCGATAGATGCTATCTGTCGAGCTCACTGTTGAGTTTTAAAATTCAGCACTTTTTCACTTGATTCTTGGATAGATTTGCATGGCTTTAACACTTGGACTTGAAACCTTGTTCCTTAAAGTATTAAATACATCCTAGATCTTCCCAATTACAAGTAAAGGGCATTTTATCAAAGGATTAGCCAATTCTACATTGACATATGTTCCTAACATGATTCACATATGTCCTAACATACTTGTTGTAGTTGTTGGTGTGTGTGTGTATAATTGATAAACTTTTACTTAAGGTTGATTAGTCATATAATCAATTAAAAATGAGTTCTTAAAATTAAATACAAAAACTTAATTTAGTAACTTTGTATTTTAAAAGGCAAAAATAACATATTTTAAATAAACATTTATAACATTTAAAGTTAAATAAATATTATTTATTGCAGCCCTATGAGATTAGAATTGAGAAGTGAGGAGTGCACTAATTAGCAAGAATATGAGCACAATGCAAAAGCTACAATCGAAAAATTAAAAGGGCCACTTGAGCCAAAGCCCATATTGTCAAGAGAATCTTTCCAATTCTAACCAAACTAAATATAAACTAAATCATATATTTAGAGTTTGAAAAGTTTATCTCCAAACTAATTTGAAAAGAAATATTTTCCCTATAAGAATGGACAGATTTTAGGAACTTAATCACTTCTTTTCTTCTTCTTCTTTTTAGAAACTCAATCACATAATAACACTATGTTTCATAAGAAAATTGAAAGAAAGGGAAAATTTTAAATGTTTACTTCTAACTTTTAGTATGTTTTGACTTTGAAAGGAGGGAGAGGAAAGGGATTTGAGTATTTATGTATTCAAGTTTCATTGTATTATTTTGTTAGTGAGCTTGAATTTAAGGCTGTTGAGGATTTTTTTTTTTTTAGCTAAATTTTTTAAAGCCAAAAAGGCCAAGGTGTTTCGGTTTTGCACACGACTCCACACGAGTCACAACCAAGGCTCACCATCAAGGCCCACTTCTGCACCACACGATGCCCAACTAGCAAATAGATTCATATTATAATTGACCCACAACGAGGCCCCAAGTGTTTACCAAACAAAAAGTTGATATTTGGAATAAATCCAACAACAGTGGAAGGCAACCCAACAAAACTAACAAGTCCATGGGATTTTCTTGGGTACAAACAATCCCATATGTTTGACTTATGAGGTTAACACACGAGAAATTATTGTATGAGTCGGGTGTATAAGGTGCATGCTCCACTCACACACAAATGGTATGGTTTGGAAGGATGGGGTGCAGTGCAAACGCACAGCCAATTTCAAAGCATTTTTGGGTGTCAACTTATATGATTAGATTTCAGCACTTACAAATAACACAACAACCACAATTACTTGCTGGAGAAAAAAAAATTTAAGTGCACCAATCATAATTTGACAGTTGAACATATAGCGAATTTAGTTGTGTTTCTAGACTTACTCGTGCAACAATGAAGGATAAGTGGTTAATTAAGGTTTATAGTGTTGGTGTGTGTTGCCCGTTACTGAAAATTAAAAAATCAGTTGCACTCAGCTCTTGGTCAGACAAGAAGGTCAAGTTTTCAATTTTGAGGACCTTAGTAGAGCAAGAAGAGATGAGGATGGTTGGAGACTCAAAGTCACCCCAGGAGCGACTCAACCATGAGGCCATTTAGGCAATGGCTTAAGACCCCAAATTGGAGAAGGCCCCTCTAGAATATATTTTATCTATTTGACTTATAGTATTGCACAAAAATAATAATAAAAAGTAAGGTCTCTTCACTTTTAAAGAAAAAAAAAATCTATTTGTTGGTATAATTAATGTCGTCTATCTTTCTTACGATATAACAATTTTAATTAAGACCCAAAACTTTAATATATAATTTAAAAAAATATTATACTCTTTTTGAATGTTAAATATTTTATTAACACATTTTACTATGTTTGAGGATGTTTAAGAGTGTAAAATCTATTAATCTTTCAAAAATTCTAATCTTCATTTTTCTCTTTTTCAAAATTAAGATTATAATTAATAGTTTTCAAGACAAATTCATTATTGAAAACCCATTATTTAATAACTAAGTCCAACATTGCCAAAAGAGACAATGACCATTTAAACTATGGTATTTATTATGATATTGATTGTTTAGATATTTTTATAATTAAAAATTATAAAATACATTTTTATAAATGTGAAAATAGTCTAATTAATATATTAATTGTGTAAAAATGTAGGATAATTTTTTCTAAGAGTAATGCTATAGCCACAAACTATTTTACAATATTTTTACAAAATGTTAATATGTCAACCTCTTATTGGTTTTCATCTAAACCCACCATTAATATCACTTTTTCATTTACCATTAATCACTCACCACATCAACAATTTGTAAAATAGTTTGTATCTCTAGCATTATTCTTTTTTCTAATTCATGTATCACTTAAAAATTATTAAGTAAAAATAAATTTTACATTTGCGTCTAAACCAAAAATGTATTAAGTTGGCCCTAGACTAAGCCCTATTTTTGCGACCGTGAATTTGAGTAAGGTATGAAAAGAGTCTATTTGAAACTAAATTGAGGTATTTAATAGAAATGACACTGTTTATAATTTACAAATTTTTAAATTTTTTTTTTTGTATATTTAAAATACTCTACACATATGAAAAAATTTCATAGAAATGTGGCCATAATTTGTATGAAAGACATTTAACATGCCAATAACTTGGTTAATAGTGCATAATTTTCGAATGATCATAGTGGTATAGTACAAAGAAACCAATTCAATCAAGGGTAAAGTTCTTAAAAAATATATTATCAACTTGATGGCATTTTGCAAAAAAAAAAATATCAATGAATACCATTATTGGGATATTGGAAAAAATTAATACTTCGGACTAACTTTAAATTATCGCCTTAACACACTAATAAATGTGTTGAGCCGGTCTTGAGTCACCCTAACTACAGTTATACTTTTGTACAATGGCTTAGGAAAAGCTCTAGCCGGCCACCAAAGGAAAGAAAGGCAGGTTACTCTGAAAGTCTGGAAACATCACTATATATTCAAGAAGCAAGGGACTAATCCAAAGATTTACTTCACTCCATTATTTAAGGAAGAACTTGGTTAAGGAAGATGGACATAAGAGTTAAAAGATAATCTTGATTAGCTAATTCATGCCACAGTACCTTAATCAAAACGATCTGCATTTCCTTGATCAAAACGATCTGCATTTCCTTAATCAAAACGATACTTGAGGTTAAGCCAAACTTGCCTAAACGTTTTGCTGTACATAACACTAGAATGTATATTCTTGCCCAATGAACTGAATAGGCATGAAAGTACAGTTGTGTTGCAATGAATTCAAGCATTGAAGAGAGGAGAACTTGGATCTGGAATAGGAATGGTAACATCAATGAAACCAATCTTGCTCTTAACAGTAAGAGCAATGATGATTGATCGAGACCATGAGGGATATTTCTCAACATCGACAAGAGGCTGAGATACCAACACAGCACCTGAATTTTCATTACTAGCAAGATAATATGGATTATTGTTCAATTCCTCTACTATTTGAGATTCGGTCTTCTCTGAAGAAGAAAAGATGAACTAGAGGTATGAACAATAGGAACAATTTCCACATTGATCGGGCGTGCTCTAGTACCATGCTCTAATACCATATTAAAGTTCTCACTTTTCACTTTTCTCCTATCTAGTTGCTAAGGGATCAGGGGCAGAAACAGGAGTTCTTCTTCTTCAATTATTATATTTTTATCCCAAAATTTATTTAAAATTTTCAAAAAAGATATATGGTGCCAAGAAAAAAAAAACTCTTCATATTTACTTTGAAAAAGGTTCAATTTTTATATTTGCTATTATCCCCCCTCTCCTATTCTTAAAATTTTAGTTTCGTCCATGTAAGTGGATTAAAACCATTGAACCTAGATCCTTGGCATCATCCTTGGCATCATTCTTGTATCGTGAAATCTCCAACAATACTAAAGGTTCAACTATTATCCTAATTGTGTTTACACAATAGTATCTCGGAGAAAATGGGCAAATGCCCCTTTCAAAAAAAAATCTAGCATTTTGTCCATTTTTCCAAACTAATTAGGAAAATGCCCTTCTTTGGAAACTCAATTTTCTCAAAATCGAGTTATAAAAAAAAATAAAAAAATAAAATAAAATAAAAAAATTGGAGCCCTATAGTGGTGTTTTAAGGAGTCTATAGTGACGTTTTAAGGACCTATAGTGGCATTTTGTAATCCGATTTCCATGAAGTCAAGTTACATGCAATTTTTTTCTTTTTTTTACCTATTACTCGACTTCATGGAGATTGGATTACAAAACGCAACTATAAGTCCTTAAAACGTCACTATAGGCTTCTTAAAAACGTCACTATAGGCTCCTTAAAAACGTCACTATAGGGCTTAACTTGATTTTAAGAAAATCGAGTTTCAAAAGAGAAGCATTTTCCTAATTAATTTGGGAAAGAGGGCGAAATGCTGGATTGTTTTTTTGAAAGGGGAAAAAGGCCAATTTTTTCCATAGTATCTCAGTCAAAAAAGTTTTAAGTTCCAAAGGAATAAATCTGTTTACTACTTTGCTTATTAATGGAATTAGGAATTAAGAATCATATTATGGAAATGGATGCCCAAGGGATTTTTTTAGTCCTCAATAATTAGCATATTCCTTACTTATCGATCCAGAACATTATACTTAACTATAAGAAACTTTTTGGAGTTGGGAACTTAAGCATAATTACTATCAAGAAACCAGCAAGTGTGTCAATGCTTTAGCTAAAAAAGTTGTTCTAAAATTACCAACTTTATTTTGCGTGATGATACACTCATACACCTCCTAATTACCAAACAATTTAATTCTATGTACTCTTTTGCATGTGGTGGTGCATAAGAAGAGTGGGGAAGAGATAGTTATAGTTACCTCAATGGATTATAACTTTAAATATATTTGAACCCTAGTCCTTAAACTAAAATTTATTAATAATTGTATGGACATACTCAATTTTACACTTAGCACTTTCACATAGGTTTATCTCCAATTCTATTTTTATTATGCACCGATTACAACTTGACACGTTGGTTGGATGTAAAATTGGGTGTGTTCCTAGCGTTATCCATCGCCTTATTATTGTGAAAAATTGAAAGTGACAAAATTGCCCTTCCTCTCTTTCACTCATTTGTCAACCATTCTCCATTTTTTTTTCTTTATTGTAGCATATAATATGTTGGGTAGAATATTGTTTTTCCATGGGCCTAGAACGAGAACTCAGGGAATGTTCAAAAAACCCAAAACCATCATTTTCCAAAAATTTCCAAGATCTCTATTCTGGCCCACCAAAAAATAAAATCTCAGGTACACAAACTTTGTGTTCTAGGCAGTGGGCTGACATGGGCCTCGATTCATGACTTGGGTTTAAAGTTTTCTGCGACTAATAGTCTAACACGCAGTTAATTATGGGACCATTTAAGACCAAAAAATGAACTACGGGACCACTGAGAAATACCATGCCCTATATTGATTATGGCCCGCTAAAATCTTAGGTGGTCCAAATTCATATAATTTTTTTTTTCCCTAGTCTGAAGTGGTCCAAGAATTGATGTTTACTTAATAGAGGTGCCGGGGTCCGAATCATAGAAACTGTCTCTCTTTTGGGCCATACTATCGAAATAGATAGGTGGCCGAAATTACTCAATCAATATGATACATTCTTATCACATTATCTTTTTTATCCTTTTCTGAAACACGCTATTTTGTTAGCTCTTGTTGCCAATGGAGATTTCAGATCACATACAGGAATAATGTCAGTTTCTTCTAATCCATTTCTCAGTCTTTTCCCATGCACATGGCCATACAAGCTCCTCAGGTTTCTATTTAATTATAATTGGCAGTATTGTGAAAGCAGGAATTGTAACTGTCATAGCATCTACCTCTGGCTTGTTGCTAAAATGAAACTTCACGTTGTTTAAATAAAAATTGATTTTTCTCCTGAAAATGATACTTGTCTTTTATTAAGTGATATTTGGAAGATTTGGTTCATTCATTGTCTTTATTTTTGGAAATTGAAAGTACCTGCTTTTAGGATGGGCTAGAGGGCAGCATTTGGGTCCAGTTGCTTAAGTGCACTAGACCCAAGTTAAGTCCGTAACCAGATAAGATAGGTTCAAATTATGCATATCTTTGTTTATGTCCCTATCATTTTCATTCTTTAAGATGAGAAAGAAAACCCCTGTAGAATAGATCGAATAGATCGATTTAGTGAGGTGGTTACGTTACTTAAGAGATAAAGATGAAAGATGAGAGAGAGACAAGTGATGAGAGAGAGAATTAAATAATCAAATATGTTGTTGTTTGATTTGTTAATTTGGGTTGGAAAATGCAAGATTCTTTGCTTTCTAAAAATCTTATGAATTAATTTGGATTTGTCTTACTCAACAATAGTCACTTGGGGCTTCGCACATGATCAGTTTTTTCTCTTAAATTCCACCTTATCTTGCAAAGTTTAAGATTTTTAGTGCCTTCAATGTCGAAAAAGTATACCATATTTCCAATACATATGATTTCTTATTCACAATGTGTGGGTTTTATAAACTCATTGTGAGTGTGTCATGTACAAGATACACCATATAGCGCCATCACGGATAACAAAAATTTCATACCTATATCTTACATTTGTCATATAATGTCCTAAGTAAGTTGAGTGGAATGTTTTATGTGAAATTATATGAAAAATTCGCCTTTCTTGATACACTTAAAAAAGAATATCATTATGTTTATTCTATTTTATTAAAAATCTATAAAATTTACAAATTCGCAAACTCCCATCTACTTTAAAACCAATGAAGTATTTGATATCCTCAAAAACCTTCTTATTAGGGGGAGGACCATCCAAAAAAGCCTAACCAATATCTATCTATCCCTGTTTAGGCTATTCCCTAACCTTTCACAGCTTTTGTCGTACGCCCTTCGTTTCAAAGGTAGTTAATTTAATAACAATAAAAGCATGGGTTGTACTATATGAAATGAGAATCCTTTAGAAAAACAACTCCAGCTTGAAGTTTGAATAGGTTTTAATGTGAAATGCAGCCCTTAATTTTTCGGATTATAATCCTTAAAGATTATTTTTGGATGATTCCCACCTTAAAGTTTTTACAAAGTCAATGAGATCTAATAAAGAAGATAAAGGATTATTACATGAGTATTCAAACTTTTTTAAAGTAGTCATTTTTTTTTTTTCAAAAAACTTGATTAATGAGGTTGAAACAAATTACAACGGTCGATTAAACTTTTTGCATACGTATCTAAGTTTTCCCATTCTTCCATCTTATAATTAATAAGATTGTTTTATTCTTCGTCGTCCAGTGGAGCGTGGAGGTGAACGTGTCTTTTGCTAATAATAATAAGTCATGTGCATGATTTTTTTTTCTTGTTGTCATATCTTCCAACAAATCTTTCACTTTTCCAATTTGATTTGTAATTGATAGGTAGTTAATTGGTATTTGAGCAGTACACATCTTTTCCCATCCAAATAAAACAAACTTAACAATGGACCACATTTTTTTTTTTTAATTGTGATGAATTTCTATATATACGCCTAAAATAAATAAGAAATCGAAGTTTTGTAAGTATCTTCTCAATTGACGTTTGAAAAAAAAAAACAGAGAGAATCGACTAGATTTTCAGCAGAGATTTGGACTACAAAAGCCGAAAGGTACGTACAAAAAACCTGTGTGTTAAAAAAACTCAAAATCAAACGGCGTTGATGCTATGTATCTGGACACGTGCTGAGAGATTTTAGAGGTGAATAGTGAATTTATTCCTCTTCCAACTTTGACTCAAAAAGAGATTTGAGGCTGTGACTGTGAAGTGTGAACTATAAAGTCGGTGAGACAACTCATTACGTGTAGCTTTAGCGTTGAGTAATGAAATATTGGAGGTTGGTTCCAAAACTCCTATATTACGTGGTGTAATTCGATTGTTCTGGTGACTGATTAGGATTGTCGGTGTTGATGGTCGGCCAGCTTGTTAACACATCAAAATTAAACTTAATTGATTTAAGTTTCTTTGGTTCTTTTGGATTAATTAGATTAGTGAGAAATCTTGTTGGATTTTAGTTCACTTATAAATGGAAGGTATCATTCTCGTGCATGCATGGATCATTGCGTCAAGAAGAACAAAAAAGACAAGAATTATCATTTCATAATCATTAACATTTTGGTCCACTTTCATGTTTTAAGTTAATCTAATTCTATTTTATAAGCTTTTGATCTGTCATGTATGCTCTATCCTGAATTAGAAGAATCTCTCAATTTTTTTGCTTTTCAAGAAGAAGCAAAGCATTTCATGACATGTAGAATTTTATCCACACAAAAGCATGTGGGAAGTGGGAATGCTCTGATGGAATGCCAACTATGAGAAATCTGAAATACCACATAAAATATCACAATTACCCATCTCATAGACCGACAAACTCTTTGTCACATACGAGATAATATCTCTGTCAATGAGTCCACATCACCACAAAGGTAAAGGTAAAGAAGATATTCAATGCAGTCAATAATATCTCGAACGGATACTGGATTAATTGTATAAACCCTTGAAGGCCCATCAAATCCTATATTATTCAGAATAAAGCATTACCAACATAAGCATTAAAACCACAATAATAACCATAACACCGGAGGAGTGGAAATATATATAAACCCCTCATAATACCAACACAAAGTACATACACACACCTAAAAGTACTCATAAGTGAATTTGATATTCTTTTTATTCTCTAAAAGCTTTCTTGTACTAACTTTGACATTAGAGACATTGTGACAGACACCACATCAGTGACCACTTTGAGAGAGCTATATACCGTATTTGCAAGAACACAGACAATAACTTAACTCCATCTAGACACGCTCACCAACGAGAGACAATTTGCACTTCATCATATATATATATATATATATATATATACTTAGATTTAAACCATAATAAAATTTCAATTTTGTAAAAAATAAAATAAAATAAAGCCTAGTCCTGGAAAATGCGGTTCAGTACAGGTCTTACAAATATATGGCAGCTATGGTCAATGGTGAGTCGGACAAAGGAATTTATAAACAAACTTTATTTTTCTGTTGCATTATCAATTTACCATTATTACAAAAGAAAATAAAAATCGGTGGACAACGTTCTGACCAAAATGTTGGACCAACTATCATATCAATCAGTTTCTTTCAAGTTTCAAGTTTCAACAATACTGTTGCCTTTTCTATGTCGGCTAACTTTTCCCCGTATAAAATACTGTGTTGCTTTTATGGGTTTAATATTTTTTTTTTTTCGTAAAGTATCCTCAGATTTTTATCCCAGGTGCTTCGATGTATTAAGAGGAGCAACAGCAGTGGATCTATATTTTTAACTTTTTAATTATATAAAAAGTCACTTTATTTATTTTAGCTCCATACATGCTACAGTAATGGATCTATTTTAGTTTCTAACCCAATAAAATAATATAAATATCCCAATAAAATAATATAACTACTATAATAAAATAATATATCTCACTAAAAAAAAAACCTCCACAACCACCTCCATCATCAGCCCCACCCACAACCACCACCACCAGCGGCCACAACCACCATCTACTTTGACAATCACAACAGAACATAGAAAAAAAAAAAAAAAAACAAAAAACAAAACCACAACCACATTCACAAATTCCACAAACACCATTTCTATTCTCAGTTCATTGAATCAATCACTTCTAAACAACGATTCCAGGCACCGAGCTCCCGGCCTGAGCTGTGGGACCCAGATTCTTGATCTTAACCGTGGCGGAGGAGCTCAGATTCTCCGTCTTGATCTGCGTGTTTCGAGCTGAGCCGAACCGGAGCCTCCACCCGCGTTGGCGGCGTCGAGGCGAGCTGCGGTGAAGGTGCGAATGGAGAAGTCGTCTTCATCGGAGTTTCAGTGTTTGCAACGTCGGGGGCTTCCTCGTCGGAATCGTCGACAGAATCAATGTGGGCGATGGTGCTTGGGGTGGGTCGGCAAGCTGGGTCGGCGGAACAGATCGGCGATGAGGGAGTTGGCCGGCGAGCTGAGGGATGAGGGAGATGAGGGAGCTGGCCGGCGAGAAAGAGAGGAAAAAAAATTGAGGAAGAAAGAAGAAAGAGAGAAGCCGGAGAGAGAGAGAGAGAGAGAAAATAGGAAATGTATATTTAATTGGAGAGGAGAGAGAATTGTAATAAAAAAGTATTTTTTTTTTTTTTTTTACCTGTGAGCTACAGTGCACATCTAAAAATAGATGCTCTAATGTACTATTGGGCGTCAAGGCGAGACCTCTCTTATGAAAGTTTGTTGTATCCACAAGGGTTCAAAATTGAGATTACTTACTTAACCGATCAGATCTCTTCCACTCAGACCAACTTTTGTTGGTATATCCGTATATGTTTAGAATTTTAGTTCTGAGTAAACAATTAAACAAATAAACTAAAAAATCAAAAGAAAAAGTTTTTTTTTTTAATTTCAAAATAAATTATATAAACTATATAAATATTTTTATAAAAAGTGAACTTTAATATATGTGGGGTCCAATGATTTGAGGCCCTGGCCTATTTATTCATTGGGGCCCAAGACCAGAGCCGAGGAGGGTTATAGTCCAGGATAGGTAATACAAGTACAAAATAGTCTTGAGACACAGCCGAGGACGAATCAGTCCTCGGCATGTCCGAGGTCCCCCTAGAAGGAAAGACAAAAACGGAACAGAAACAATCTGGAAAAAATCTAAAAATATCTATGTCAATAGGGAAGGACACCCTAAATAGTTTAAATGACCAGGGAAAGCTGCCTTTATTGCCATTTAATACTCTGCACCTAATAGAGTCATACTCTCCAGCTTTTACAACCACCCCCAACCACTCTGGGTATGGGCTGATGGGACAAGTATCAGTCTTAGAATGTCGATCCTACACGTGGACGAAGGATAAGGAACACAAGCTAGTATAAAAGGAAAAATAAGCAATCCAGAGTAGAGGCTGGGAAAAATGACAAAAAACCAAAGCCTTCCAGCCCGCCTCCAGGAGAAAGACTCCCAAGGCGAACACGATTTAAACCATGTATGAACACCACGTAAAACCCACCGTCTGGTGACTAAGGCCTAGCCTTTCAAACCCACGCTCTACAAATGATATTGTTTGGGCCTTTTTACATGCGAACCCAACACTGTTACGGTTTGTTACAAATCGCGTCCTTACAATATACATGCACATAAGTTAGGTGTAAAAAATAAAATGGATTTTAAAATGGCCCAAACACCCCACCTAGATTGATCACTAATTTAACAAGTTATCATAAGAAATAAAGTTGTAAAATGTATTGCTTGATTTGCAATTATTTTGAAATAATATACTCTAACATGATTTTTTTTCCTCTTCATGGTTTCGAGTTTATAAAGAAGTTGAGTATTATGATATATGTCTTTATAATATGATAGATAATAGATTGTCTATGATTCATTTCGTCGAATAAGATTATCAGTGCCCAAATGAATTATAAAGTATGATGAACTTTCTTCTCATATTAATGGCTGGAAAATTCTCTTTGATCAATTTTCCTTTTGAAAAAGATCACATGGCGTTGGAGTACATACTGATTGATTCTTTTTTTTTTTAACCCAATTCTTTAGTGTTTTTAATTTGTGGTAAAGAGCATATCATACTCATTAAACAAAAAAAATTGTGGTAAAGAACATCAATGTGTGTGTACTTAATAATAATAATAATAAAAAATAAAAAAAAATGAGAGATGAATAAACGTGCCCAAAAAGTGTGAGGTTAAACAGAGGCAGCTTCTTTGGTGAACTCTGTAATCTCCTTTTTTTTTCTTTTTCCTTTTCTTCTTTTTAATGAAAACTCAGTAATCTCATATATGCTTGAGGTTGATGAGGCACATGCTACATGTATTGCTTCGCTGGCTGACAGACCAATCATATACGGTTGTCTGTATTTGTATTTGTATTTGTATTTGTCATAATTTACAGGACCACTGGATGAGACTACTCCAGAACGATTATACACAAATTTCTAATTTACTATAAATTAATGTACTATTTTGAAAAATAGAAATCTAAGTAACAATTATAATACAACGATAATGACAAAGCTAAAGCTTCTCTTTTGGTAGGGGCGTAGGGAAACAAGTAAAGCACGGTATTATTGAAAAGTTCCATGTCCAGAACTAATTAGTATTGTTATCATTTGTCTATTTATATATTCCATGAGGGCATTCCAGGCCAAAAGGTCTGCCGGTTTTGTGTCTCTCCATGGACACAATTTCCAAAATTTTCACATTGCACAAATACAAATGAATGAAATTATCACAGTGGAACTTGAACAAGTGTTTGAATTCACTAAGTGTGTTTGGTTCTAAATTAAAAAGTCAGTTTATTTTATTAATTTATTTTTTTGTTATTATTCATACATTTTATTGTACTTTTTGATACTATTCGTAGATTATATTGTACTATTTCGATTAATTTTTATCTTTATATATAATACTTTCAATAAGAAATTTTCAATTTCAATAAAATAATATGAGCTCAAATAGGCCTCAAATCTTTAATCAATGGTCATGGTTAGATGGACCAAATGTTCACCAACACAAATTCAGAGACACTTTGAGACATCGACAATTGTGATAGGCCCAAATCCACAATCGAAACCAAATTCAAATTATTGATTTTAGTGATTATGAGCTCATGATCCTCCTGTAAACCTAAAACTTCTCCACTCTATCAAAAACATCCCAACTTGATCTAACATTCACTCTATCAAAAACATCAAGCTCCTCTCCCCCAACCTTCTTGATCTCTCGTGAGAGACAGAGAAGAGACATGGAGTAGAGAATCTATATATATATATATATATATAGTCTCAATAGTTGTATTGAGGTAATGTTAAAAAATTATTTATGGTTTTAGGATGTTGAGCATGATATAGAAGTGTATTTTAGGTGAGTTTAGTTTTTCTGAATAAATAAAAAATAAAAAAGATTTTAATTATATTCTAACTAAAATTTTGATTTGTTAAGCTAATAATTGCTCTTTATATCTACATATTTAAATGACGCCAAGCCAAAAGGTCCGCTGGTATTGTCACCCTCGACCTCGAGTTTAGTTACAAGTTACAACACGTCATCAACGTGGCTACCTCTAATTTCTTTCGTAAAGTCTCTGTCTTACACTTAACTCTTAACCTCAAAAAAGGGAGGCGTTGGTGGCTATCAAGTGTCAACACCAACTAGAAGGTACTCTTTTTCCAAAAGGAGAATCAAGCATGCGAAGGTGAACTAGGGATGTTTTTACTTAAAATATAACCTATGCTCTTTTATTTGTATATTTTTATAATAACCTCATGCTCATTATTTTTATATATAATAATAATTAATTACAAAAATTACACTTTCGTCTTTTACTGGTTTAGTTAACATGTGAAACGTATTTGATAAAT
Organism: Quercus lobata; assembly: GCF_001633185.2. Lineage (NCBI taxonomy): Eukaryota > Viridiplantae > Streptophyta > Magnoliopsida > Fagales > Fagaceae > Quercus > Quercus lobata. Next base: position 55,947,794 of record NC_044911.1, read on the forward strand.
TAATTGAACTCAAATAAAATTAGAAATGTGTCAACCAACTTGTTTCTACTCACTAAGAATTTTGTAACTTAATTGAACAATATATCCTAATATATTCAATGAAAATATTCAGGATTCAAATCCCCTAAACCTAAACCCCAACTATCGATGTATATATAAAAAATAAATAAATAGATACTTGTTCCCTAGCTAGCAAAACATTAATTCCAATTTTTTAAGGTAATGCGTGAGAAAATGTCAAATAATAAAATTTGCTTTAAATAATAATAATTATTATTATTATTTCTACTATCTTAATAAATTAAATGAAAATCTAAAAAGTATCAAGAATTTTGTGGTTTCAAGAAATTGTAAATAGAATTTAGAATAAAGAGTAGTACTAAGAATAAATATGATTACTTTAACAAATTATAAGAAATTAGGAGTGTTCGTAAAATTGTTGGAATCTATACCAAGTAACCTCATTATGATTTTCCAATAGGAGTGCCTCTAACCAATTAACTCCAGGAATCAACCAAACCCAATGCCTCAGGCTGGTTTTTGATGAACATGGTTGGATTGAAATTTTATTTTGAGTATTTGAATAAGTCAAATTTGAGTTGATTGTTTTTTACTCATTTGATCCAACTCAACCAATCATATATATAAGTTTATTTTATTAATTTAATTTTTAACTATATTGATTTTGATGTTTTGAGAAATTTTTTTGATAAATTTAGAAGTTTGGAATAAAATTTAAGTATATTACATGAATTATAATATTTTATTTTAAAAATATATAAATAATAAAAAATGTTAACGAATGCCTTAAAGTCATTGTTTTATAAATTATTTTAAAAAATATTTTATGAAAAAATGATAAAACAATTCATTTCGTTGATAATTTTTTATATTTTTTATAAAAATTGTATCAAAATTTTATTAATATAATTAGTTAATAATTATCATAGAAGCGCCTGTTAACTTGATTCATAAATAATTAATAAAAATCTAATTTTTTACGACCCAGCAACCTAGGCAACCCTTTGTCCCTAGATTTCTAGGACTTCTAAGCTCTCTGACCAAAAATTAAATTTGCTTAAAGAACACTCCACCCCTCCAAGCCTCAACTTCAAGTACTCTTTTTTTTTTTTTTTTAAACTAAGTACTCTATTTTAATGACTTGAATGCTAGCAAAGATGACGTGAAAGTGAGATCACCTAGTTCTCTCCCTTATCCAATAAGATTTCATTGACTGTGACTGTGGCCCACAGACTCTTTCACATCCACCCCCACGGCCACGCTCCCAACGGTTCACAGCCAAACCCACCGCCAGGCTATCTAAAGCCACCATTTTCCACCACGTGTAAACTATGCATCCAAAAATCACACCAACAGAGTGGCTCAAAATTATCCACGTCTACTCTGCCTCTAAAGTCTCACATTAATTTTGCCCGTTGGAAGGGCTCTCTTTTTAACTTGTACTATTTTTTCAAACAACAATTTTTTGAATTTCAAAAGGGTTTTTGGATGTTATTTAAACAACCCAATATATATTTTCATAATATTTTTTTTATTTATATTTATTTTCATAATACTTAAATAACGTTATTAGAATAATATTATTAAATAGGTCCTAAGTTTTTGTTTGGTTGTTTTTAATACATAGATTTTGAGGTGTTTCGATATTTAAACACTTCTACACATATTTTTATAACACTTTTTAATCTACATGTATTTTAAATAATATTATTAAATAGGTCCTAAGTTTTTGTTTGGTTGTTTTTAATACATAGATTTTGAGGTGTTTCGATATTTAAACACTTCTACACATATTTTTATAACACTTTTTAATCTACATGTATTTTAATAGTATTTAAACAATAGAACTAAAAAACCTCCGACTATAACCAAACGACCCTTCATTTTCCCATGTTGGAAATGTTGTGTTAAAATCTTATATATTTGGTTTTAGTGCCGGTCTAGACTAGTATTGTTTTTTTTTTTTTTTTTTTTTTTTTTTTTATAGTCAAACACAAATAGATTTCATTAATTTGAACACTGGTTCAATAAGAGTACATCTCTATGCACTTGGCATTGAATAATTGGTGGGGTATCTTCTACCCATACTACACAATCAGACACAATCAGATATGAGCTTGGCATTCTGAGCCATAAAATGAGCTGCCCAATTTCCTGTTCTACGGACATAGCTAACCTTCCACTCCTGGACCGTATGCCTCCATCGTCTAGCACCAGTGATAATCATTTGAATTGAAGTTGGCGGCAAGCATTTACCTAACAAAGCATTGGTGACAATCTGAGCATCACCTTCCAAGATTACTTGCTTAAGCCCAAGGTCCCTTGCTAGCTGTAAGCCTTCCTCCAACGCTTTCGCTTCCACTTCCACAGCCCCTAAAGGAAGATTCAGCTTTTTACTCATAGCACCCATAATTTGGCCTTGGTCATTTCGAATTACAACTCCAATACCACAGCTATTAGACTCCCTGAACACCGCCCCATCCACATTAGCTTTGTACCACCCCTCACTAGGCGGACTCCAGGCCTGAGTTCTCAGCAGCACAGGTAGTTTTTCTTTTATTTTTTCTGAACTAAATTCTTCCACCAGCAACTCGGCATTCTTGACAAGAGTCTTCACTACCTTGCCCCGCCCTTCAAACTTTAAGGAGTTCCTATTCTTCCATATACACCATGCCGTAGTAGCAAAACAATCCCAACTTATCTCCCTTTTCTCTTCCCAAATCTTCCACACAACATCCATGAAGTCACGAGGTGAACTTTTGAAGCTAGGCAAAGGCAGTTTTGACTCCCTCCAAACAGCCCTAGCCATCTCACAATCCCACAGAGCATGCCCAGACGACTCCACCTTTCCACACACACCACAAGCATCCTCGATGGGAATTTTCCTAAGCTTAAGGCAGTAGTTCATAGGGAGAATATTCTTGCACGCCCTCCACATAAATTGTTTAATCTTACTTGGGCAATTCAGTTGCCAAATAAAATTCCATAACTTTCTGCCCTTTTTTGGATTCGACACCTCGCAAGCTTCCTCCTTGCTTCTTCTTTCACACAACCAGCTACATGCAACCATATAAGCACTACTTACTGTAAACCTCCCATTTGGAGTCCAAGCCCAAGTCAGAGCGTCCTCAGGGAAAGAGTGGCTTATCGGAATGCTTAAAATAGTTTCCGCTTCGTGGGGGAGGAAAATACTACGCACCAGATTTTTGTCCCAACCACCCTCAAATTGGTTTAGAAGAGAATCCACCATTTCACCTTCAAACACTTGTGGCTTAGGATTTATCACCTTGAAAGAGTGTGGGGTTGGCAGCCATCTATCAGCCCAAATTCTCACCTTTTGCCCATTTCCTATGCTCCAATGCAACCCCCTATCCAGGACTTCTCTTGCTGCCATCAAACTCCTCCATGTGTATGACGGCTTTTTGCCAAGCTGTGCCTCCATGAAATTGTTTTCCGGGAAGTACCTTGCTTTCAAAACTCTATGAGCAAGAGAACTCGGGTTTTGGGTGAGCCGCCACCCTTGTTTTGCAAGCAAGGCCAGATTAAAGGCCTTTAAATCTTTGAATCCCATCCCCCCATCAGCTTTTGGCTTGCACATTTTCCCCCAAGCGATCCAAGCAAGCTTCTTTTCTTTGTCACGTTGTCCCCACCAGAAATTACTAACCAAAGAATTCAGCTCGCTGCAAAGTGAATCGGGAAGCTTGAAACAGTTCATTGTATATGTCGGAGTAGCTTGGGCAACTTCCTTTATCAGGATTTCTCGCCCTGCAGTAGACAGCAACTTTCCCTTCCAGATTGCTATTTTACGCCCCACTTGATCCTTTATGCGATTGAAAGCTTTTCTTTTACCCTTCTCTACCAATGGGGGCAGCCCTAAATACCTCTCATGTTGGTGAATTATCTCAACCCCAAACATTTCTTTCACCGCTTCTTTAACCTCCACTGACGTATTCTTACTAAAAAAGAAGGATGTCTTCTCCTTGTTTAGCTTTTGCCCAGACTCTCTTTCATAATCTTCTAGGATTTTGGTGACTTTAGTCCCCTATTCCGTAGATGCCTTGTGGAAAACTATGCAATCATCCGCAAAAAGGAGATGTGAAATCCTTGGCGCCCTTCTACAAATTTGAACACCACTCAAGAATTCCCCACCCTCATTTCTTTGCAACATGGCCAAGAGGCCTTCCGCACATAAAAGAAATAGGTAAGGAGAAATAGGGTCTCCTTGCCTAAGTCCTCTAGTAGGGACAATCCTTCCCTTAGGCTCCCTATTGATTAACACGGAGTAAGAGACTGTGGTCACGCACATCATCATTAAGGATATCCATCTTTCCTGAAAACCCATTCTTCGCATCATTGCCTCCAAATACCCCCATTCCACCCGATCACACGCCTTGCTCATATCGAGTTTAATTGCCATTAGCTCTTCTTTCCCCTTCCTCCTTTGATTAATGCAATGCATGACTTCAAAAGCTACTAGGACATTATCTGTGATTTGCCTTCCTGGAACAAATGCACTTTGGGCATCGTCAACTACATCCGGGAGGACTCTTTTCAACCTGTTGGCAAGTACTTTGGATACAAGTTTATATATCACATTACATAAGCTAATTGGACGATATTCTGTAATTTTTTGGAGGCATTTAACTTTGGGGATCAAGTAAATGTATGTATCATTAACTCCATTTGGCATAATACCAGTTCTAAGAGTATGGATGACATTTTGAACTACCTAAGGACCTACCTCATCCCAGTACTTTTGGAAAAATATAGGAGACATACCGTCCGGTCCTGGAGACTTTGTTGGGTGCATTTGCATGAGAGCTTGCCACACTTCTTCCTTAAATTCTTTTAGGAGGTCGTCATTCATGGCTTCCGACACCCTCCTGTCTACTGCTCCAAGACTCGCATCAAACTCAGTGGGGAAGGTCGTGCTATAGATCTCTGTGAAGTACTTTAAGATAACATCTTCAACTTCCTCATAGCCCTCCCTCCACCTACCCTCTGAATCATTGATTCCCTCGATTCTATTATTTCTCTGTCTATTGTTAGCTGTTGCATGAAAGAAATTTGTATTCGGTCACCGTATTTAATCCACAGTGCCCTTGATCTCTAGTTCCACATTATCTCCTCCCTAAGCATAACTTCATTTATTTCCTTTTTCAAACTTTGAACTTCCTCCGCCAACTCATGAAGTAAATCCAGGTCTTCCAATTACTGTAGGCGGCTTTGTTTCTGCTTCAGTATTTTATTAACATTTCCAAACACTCTACGGTTCCAGTTTTGAAGTTGAAACTGGCAGCTTTTTAAACGTTTCTGAATTGAAAACTTCGGGTTACAGTCCAAAGGATCCCAGGCCCTTTCAACCACCTCTCTATAGCCCTCCTCCCTGGTCCACATCTCTTCGAACGTGAATCTTTTCCTAGCTACCTTTCTCGTCTCTCTCATTCTAACCGACAAAGACAGTAAACAATGATCAGAGGCCGCCATTGATCTGTGAACCACTTTCGCTTCAGGAAACATGTTCAACCACGCCTCATTTGCTACCATTCTATCTAACCTAACCAGAGTTCGTTGATCCCCAATTCTACCATTACACCAGGTGAATCTCTGACCCACAAATCCCAAATCAAACAGCCCACAATTACTCAAACAGTCTCTAAATCCTAGACTAGTGTTGTTGGAAACTAGAGTTTTGACTAAAAGTATTCACCCTTAGTTTTGACTAGGAAGTATAGTCATAAGAGCCTGGTAGGTTATTTTTATTTTGATTATTCACGTTTACTTTCATTTTTGTTTTCGTTTTTATATTGGTTTTGTGATTTATTTCTATTAATAATTTTATTATTTTTTTGTCTACATCAATGAAAAATTCTTGCACTTTACACAATTTTAGAACTTGTATATCATGAAATAGGCAAAAAGCTAAACATACATTAATAGTACTTTTTTTTTTTTTTGAGAAACAAGACTGAGATACATTCAATTAAGGAATACCAGCTAAATCAACATGGTAAAAAGAAAGTACATCAGATGGAACATCTTCCATCCATATTACACAATTTTGGTGGTTAATTGCTAACTGAGCCAAGTTGTGTGCAACTGTGTTGCCCTCTCTCTTAGTGTGAGAGTAGGACAATTTAGAAAAGCCAACAAAGACCATTAAAGAATCTGGTAACAGTAAGCCAAATGGAGCAAGAACTAGGTTCTTTGAAGCCAAAGCTGTCATCACCAATGAAGAATCACCCTCCAGAACCGCCTTTGATATACCCAACTCCCAAGCAAACTCAAGAGCCTTATATGCAGCCAAAGCTTCAATCTCAATAGGCTGGAGCTGTTGAGGAACCTGGGTAACCAAAGAGGAGATAACAAGACCTTCACTGTCATGAATGATAGCTCCAAGGCCAAAACATTTTTCTTCTGCAAATATAGCTCCGTCAAAGTTGATTTTAAGCATTCCCTGAATAGGAGGTCTTCACCGGATTCGACCTTTTGGTCTACTGGAAGTTGGCGCAGCTTTTAGAGCTTTGAACTCCATGTACCTGTCATAAGCCCATTGAGAGAGAAGGTTTACAAGGCGATGGGGTTGTTGAGTTCTCACATGATTTCTTTGGTGCCAAATGGACCAAATGGTGAATGCAAACAGGGTCGGATTCCTTTGGTGTTCACAGACCCAATCCAAGAGCTTGTTGAAACTGGCGAAACTCCGTTGGTTCCAAAAGCTCCATAAATTATTTGCTCCCCATACGCCGTCCAGCTCTTTGCAGCTCCACATCGCCTGCAAAACATCTTCATTTCCTTCCTTACATCGGTCACAGCTCTGTTCTGAGATAATAGTGCGACGTTCTAAATTGCACTTGGATGGGAGTGAATTACGACAAGCCCTCCAAATAAGATTTCTTACTTTATTTGGGCATTCAAGAGCCCAAATCTTCTTCCACAGTCCTTTTTCTTGGTCTTGATTCTCTGCCACTTGAAAACCAACTTCATCCTCATTCAAAAAACGATAACCCGTTTTGCAACTATAACTCCCATGGTGTCTTCTGTTTCATTCCTAGCCAACGGAATATTTTTTATTTCTTCAGCTTCTTGAGGAGCAAAAATCCCATCCACCATCGTTGCATTCCACGTTCTAGTTCCTTCATCAATTAAGCAATCAACTGTGGCTTCTTCCATTGTACCTACCATTGGGGAGAGTATCTTGGTTGGATGTTTTTGGGGCAGCCAATGGTGCTGCCATATTTTGATCGATTTACCATTCCCCACTCTCCAACAAGCACCATCAAGGATAACATCACGACCATGCAAAATACTCTTCCAAGCGTAGGACCCCGTGCTTGTTTTTTTGGCATCTAAAATAGAGTTATTCGGGAAGAACTTCGCTTTAAAGACTTTGTAGAAGAGGGTTTCTTTGTTATGTAAAAGCCTTCAAGCTTGTTTCGCCAATAGGGCGTCATTAAAATGGAATATATGATTGATATGAAAACAAAATCAAACATAACTGATTAAAATTAAAATTTTGAAATGTAAATTATCAAAATAAAAACAATTGCAAGCTCTAAGGCTAAAAGGTCTCTTTTAACCTAAAATTTTAACTATAAGAATGTGTGGGGAGATTTTTCACCCGTCACACAAGCTGTTTGTTCGAGTATGGGAAGACTTTGGGTGTAGTCCCACATCGGCAAGAGAAGCGCCCCACTCATGCCTTATAAGCGCTTGGCACAAGCATGTGTAGTAGTGGTACACTCATGCTTGCGCCAAGCGCTTATAAGGCATGCAGCTTGTACAGCGGGTGAAAAATCTCCCCACAAAGAATTTAGTCGACGATTTTTTTATAATATATATAGTTTCAATAGAAAGATTTTAGTGTTTAATAAACTATATTAAATATTTATAAAATTCAAAACAATAAATTGTAGAGAATTTCTTAAGATCAAAAATTGTTTTCTAACTTTAACTTTAAAATTGTTTTTAATTTAAAGGGACATTAAATCTCTTTAAAAGAAATTACCAAATTAATAAACTGTATTGTTATTGCTTTGCAATTTGCACTGCAAGACACCTATAATTTAAAATTTTGACAATCCCTCTACGAGAAATATAAAAAATTATTAATAAAATTAATTATTTTATTATTTTTTATAAAAAATTTTAAAAATAATTCATTAATCAATGTTATTAGACTATTTTTTAACATTTTTCTTTATTAAAAGTCAATTCTTGTCTTAAAAAAAAAAAACAGAAAATCAATTCAAACTCACATTAAATAATCGTCGGACTTTTGCCGTAAACGAGCTATCATGATTATGAACCATGTAGCCTTTTTTGAGCGACTAGTGACAGATGACTATGGTGAACACTGCTGCATTCGTGGTAGTGAGTACGGGTCTTGACTTTTCACTGCTTGCATTATTGAATATGTGCTACATGTGGGGTTTGAATTCTCTGCACCATTTTAGAGCGCCCTGGGTTAACCTTTTGGTATTGCTCACTGGTTCTTAGTTTTCACGTGTTCTTGGCCTTAGTGCTCGACTTGACTACAGCCACTAGTGCAAATAGTAATAACAGTTTTTTTTTTTAGCAGCTTTTTGACAGTTTTTGGTAATTTTTTATTTAGCAAATTTTTACAATTTTTTTTTTTAAGGAAGATTATTTTAATACAGAAAATTAACTAGTGGGGGTTCTCTGATTCAGATGACGCGGTGTTTGATGTAATTTGCGTACACAGTCTTGTCAGTAGGATATAATAGGATCTTTGGATTGGATTCTACTTTTTTTCTTTTTGATGAACGGATTGGATTCTTCTTATATGGAGCCGGGATTACATTAACATTGGATTCTACTTGTATTAAGACCTCAAACCTTGAGAATGTCCGAATGACAATAACTAATCCCACGTATTTATATAAGTATGAATTTCACATACATTAACCAGTCCCTTTATGTATATACTTATATTTTATGGTTATGTGATAAGATGTACAGATTCAATGTATGAAATGATTTTCTTTTATGTGCATAAAGATGATATATTTGTTGAGCACTATTATTGAATCATTGATTGCCAATGGGTGTCAAATTGGTGAGTTTGGAACGGTCATAATTAGATTGGGTATATAAAACTCATTTAACCATTAAAACATATTTAATTAATTCCTTATAACCCAAATTCAACCCAACCCAATTATTATAAGTAAATCCCAACTCACCAAATTACCCAATTATCAAAATTACCAAAATGCCATTAAAGTGAAAACCCCAACACTTTTTTGGATTCCTTTTTTCACTAAATTTTCAGAGAATACAACAATATTATAAAATAAAAATAATTATAAATTCTATTTTACTTCAGCTTTCTTGGCAACCAAATAGGAAATCAAAAACGAAAACTAATATTACTAACATCAGAAGCATTAATAGAATAACAAATAACTCAACTAATCAAACGTCTCAGAGATAAAAAGCTTATGAGAATCATCAAAATAAAAACAACAACAACAATAATAATAATAATTTTAAAAAAAGTTTAGTAGCTCACAGTGACACGTATAGATCGGAGGCGAAGGCTAAAATTGGAGGCGGTGGGCCTGTCCCAAACGGAGAGGTTTTGGATCTGATCCCAGGTGACGTTGCTTCTCAAATGCACGACAAAGGTGGCGTTGGTGTAGGTGTTGTCCCTTTCTTTGAACCCTAGAAATTTAGATCTCCATCTTCGTCTTCAACGTCCAATTAGGGTTTTGCAAGAAAAAGGGGGAAGACATGGACGATAGCTGTGTTGTGTTTGCTGTTGCTCTTGAATGGGTTGTACGGAGCTTGTGGCCATAAAGAGGTCTGCTCCACCTATGTCGCTCGCCTCCGCTTCATCTGCGAGGATCGCCGTTGCTGTATCTGCAAGTTCGAGTCCGACGTCATTTTCCTCACCAAGGTCAAGTTTCCTCTCCTTCTCTCTTTTTATTTTTTTTATGGGAAAGACTGAGTTGAATTTGGGTATATTGTTTTTGGGTTAAATGGGACTCAATGGGTTTTTAATTAAAACCCAATAATCACTGGATCTAATTGGATTGATGCTCATTTAGCTCAACTAATAATTGGGTGGGTTTAGGTGGGCAAATGTGTTTGGACAGCAAATGGGTTTGGGCTTACTTTGCCACCCCTAATTGCCATAAGGTTATTGACACTTTTATAGGTTGATTTAGAGTGTGTTTGGTTGTGTGGAGAGAAAGGAAAATAAATGGTAGAGCTTGGATGTTTTCTCTCCGAGCCTATTAAAAAGTTTTCCTTTCAAAATTGAGAGAAAATTGAAGGGAGAAAGTGAGATTGCTTAATGGACAAAAATGCCCATGTTCAGCTCCTATCTTTTTTTTTTTTTTTTTTTGCTAGGCACATTGCCTCTCTTTCTTTTTTTCCCTTCTTTCCTGGAATTTTTTTTTTTTTTCATTTTTTGAATTCTTAGGCTGTGGTGGGCACGTTGCCTCTCTTTTTTTTTTTTTTTTCCCTGGATGTTACCTTTTGGGGGGGGGGTATGGGTTGATAGTTGTTTTATTTTTCCTTTTTCTTTTTTTTTTTGGACATGATTTTTATTTTTTAATAAATCGGGTGATTGTGTTTTTTTTTTTTGGTTGTTTGTCACTTTTTTGTTTTAATTGGCCATCATTTTTTAACAAGGGTGTATGAGTAGATTTATACAAATTCACTTTTTTTTCATCCCTCAACATTTTCACTCCCAACCAAACAAAAATGAGAAAAATTAAAATATTTTTTATCTTCTCACTTTTCCATCCTCCCATAATTTTCTATCCTCCCACTTTTCCACCCCTCCAACCAAATAGACCCTTAAGCTCCATCTTAAATGTTTGGTAACCTATAATTTTCAATAGCTTATTGGCTGCATATGAGTTAATTAGAAAGTTTTTGGTGGCCTTTCTTTTTTCAAAAAGCTAGTTTTGTTATAAAAATAGATTAAAAACTACAACAAAAAGGAAAAAAACTAAAACTTTTTCCCCAAATAAACGTGTAACTCTTGGTTAGCATTAAGGCGTGTAACTTTTGGTTAGTATTAGGAAAGTAAATATTTCCACTTTTAATTTATACATTCTTGTTCTTTTTAATATGTACGCCAAAATAATAATAATAATATTATTATTATTATTATTATTATGTACACCAAATTTTGTATTAATTGAATGTTTTTTAGTATTTAATTCATAATCTTATAATTTTGTGTGATTTTAAAACACTAAATCTTGAAATTTAAATAATTTATAAATGACATAGTTATTACTCTTTAATCATTTTAAAATTTTGTTAGTATAGAGGATGTAAGAAGATTATGCAATCAAAGAATGGAATTGCTAAAATATGCATCTAACAAAATTATTCAATTATGTAATATTGTCAAAAGTTATACCAAATGTAACTTGATTATAACCATGTTTTTACTCTTTACAATGTTACACCATACTAAAACTTGTCAATAGACTACCATTTAAAAATTCTCACCATTAGTATACATATCTATTCATTTTTAATATGTAAGCCAAATTTCGTGTTAATTGAATATTATTTGATATTTGATCCATGAAATTTTGTTTATGCACATTTTGATTCCCACTGAATCTGGATAGAAATGAAGTGAAGAGAAACAATATACATGGTTAATTTACGTTTTCACCTCCATTGTGACTAATTAAATGGTACCAAATTTCGTTATTAGGGATATAGCTATTAAATTAATATTTATGATTAACGTTTAATTTTTTTTTATTGGGAATATAATTTTTATATTAATTGAATGTTATTTATTATTTGATTTATAAATTTATACTTTTTTTTCACCTATTGGATCCTACCCAATCTATATACCTAAATGAAACAAAGTGAAACAATTTATTTGGTTAATTTTCATTTTTACCCTCTCGTGTGACTAATTAAATGGTACTCAATTTTGTTATTGGAGATATAGCTGTCAAATTAATATTGTAAGGACACGATTTGGTGACGAACCTAAACAGTATTGGGTTCGTACGTAAAAGGCCCAGACAACATGATTTGTAGAGCGTGGGTGTAAAGAGCTAGATTAACTGTGGTATCTACCTCCAAGATTTTCTCTCAAGCCCATACCATGTTTTCCTTTTTTTTTGTTGGTATAATCAACGTCTTTTCTTAAGTCCCTAGTGTTACTCTCTCTCCCTTTCTTCTTCCTTCTTTCTCTTCAGTTTTATGTGTGTTCTCCTTTTTTTCTCGATCCCCTTCTTCATGTCCCTCTTTTAGTTTATATACTCCCCTTCGCGATCCATCTTCACCGAACACGTGTAGATTGTGTCCGTGGGATTTCTTTCTGTCCCATCTGGCGCCTCCTGGAACTTCCTATGGGCAGCTGTAAGGCTGCTTCCCTACTGCTCAGGTATCACCTCCACATTAATGCGGCCAGAGAGTTGGTTGAGAGGTCATTAATGCGGAGGCAGCTATAGTTTCAGATATTTGTTTGCCTTATCTCTTTCATCTTTAGTCGGCTACTCTACCCCTTGAGATGACCTACTTCTGAGATTTGATCGTGGTGATACCACGTCCTGATCGTCTTCGGACGCGATCGTCCTCGGACGCATACTGCCGAGGAGCATGGCGTCCTCGGATGGGTGCACGACCTCGGATGGGCCACTGGCCCAACAATCCTCAACCAATTCTGAATCCTATGGGCCTATCAACCGAATGATCCCCACAAATATTTATGGTTAGCTTTTTTTTCCTTTTTCTTTTTTTCTCTTTTCCACGCAAATCAAATAAGGTTGTATAATTTTCATATTAGTTTGACGTTATTTATTATTTGATTTATAAAATCGTGTTTTTTCACATTTTAGATATCACCCAATTTGGACAGAAATGAAAAAAAAATATAAACAATTTACTTAATTAATTTACACTTTACCTCCCTTTTGACTAATTAAAATGGTGCCAAATTTTGTGGTTGGGGAACATACCTGTTGAATTATATTTATGGTTATCTTTTCTTTCTCTATTCCTTGCAAGCCAAATTAGGGAATATAATTTTTTTTTTTTTTTTTGGTATTGTCTCTCCTCAATTATATTCTTCATTTCATTCGGACATACTCAAATCATTTAAAATTTCCCCTCTTCATTGCAAATATCATTTTCCTTTCCTTTACTCTTCCCTTTTTAATAACAAACTCTATTTGTTTCAACATCAACATTTTCTGAAAAATTAATCATTTTAGTGAAAATTATATTATTTTCCTTTGTTTGGTAGCGACATTAAAATGAGTTGGAAACTATCTCTTGATTTCCCTTATTTAGCTTTGCATGAGATTAGTTGTTTTTCATAAAATTTTAGTAAAAAATAACTCTATTTCATACCATGCTAAAGAAGGGAAGTTAAGAAATAGTTTTCCTTTGACCATTTATTTTATTTTTATGGTACTACCAAACATAGGAAAATGCAAAAATCTATCTTCATATAACATATTTTATTGAAACAAATGGAAATGTAAGTAAAAAAAATGTTTGCAATACTTTATGAATTAATACAATAATGTTGTACTCACTCATTACACATGAACAGTAAGTAACACTTAAAATTTTATTAGTTGGATATCCTATTACATAAGTGGTGAAAGTGTAATATTATTGTACCCCAAAGTTCTGAATAATTAGTAGTGTAAGTGTCACTAAATAACATTGCCAATAAATGTTACTTTTACTATTGATGGATTTGTGTTTCAATCTTTCTTAATATTGTTGTTAACTAGAACAATCAAGCTAAGTATTTTTTATTTTTTTTTGAAACTAATCAAGCTAAGTATTAAAAGTTCAGGATTGTTCATTTAATTTTATTTTGAACAAAAGCTAAGTTTGAGCTCATTATCAAACTTTTATACATGTTCAATCTTAGTTTATTTTCTTATTGAACCAACTCGAATTTAGCCCAAGTTAATCAGATATAGCAATTTTTGTTTATGAACTTATAAAAACATAAACATATTCACCAACTTTGTATTGTTTACAAAATGGATTATGAGTAATTATTGGATACTCATAGGGTACTATAAATACGTATTTTACCCTTGCACATAACTGTGGATCCCACTAATAAATTTTATGGTGGGACCTACTATTCTTGTGAGAGGGGGGAGTACGCATTTATAATACTTCCGGAGTATTTAATAATTTTCCATGGATTATTTATGTTCTCTTTAAATTTCAAATGACATTTCGATACCTTATGAATTTATTTACAAACTTATTCAATTCAATCTTAAATATATTTTTATTCAAACATGATGCGCATATGCGCGCGTACACATACACATATATACACTTGCATACATATAATTAACTAAATGAAGTCTTATACTCATGAGTTTGTTCATGATCACATAACATTTGAGCTCGACTCATTTTGTAATTTTGCCTAAAGTTATATGCTGGAACTTGAGTCATTTGCTAAATAAACAAACATAAATAAACAATTTATTTTTTACTTAATTTCAAACTGTTCATGTGCAATTTGTTTCTTTTATAACATGAATTTTTTTTTTTTTTTAAGTGATCAGAATTAAAACTTTTTATATAAAAAAAAATCTCATTTTATTCTTAAATAGCATAATTCCAAAAGCAGTGGATGATTCTTTTTTTCTCCAAATATATAAACAATTAAACAAAAATCAAAGGCACATACCATATAGTTAGTGCTATGCACAAGACTTTGCCAGAAAATGCAAGACAGAAGCAGAGAAAAGTTTCTCTTAAGAAACGAGGAAAATGGTTAAGTTTAAGTGGGAGGTAGCGTGGTAAAGTCAGGTGGGGTCTGTGAAGGCGAAAGAAACCAAAGCATTTAGTAGCATATTTCAGTACCCAAATTGCTGTAATTAAATCCTAATCCTTTCTGTTTAAACTTTAAACCAAAACTCCTTGTCCTTTCAATGCTCTCCTCTATTCCTCTCCCATAATATATAACCCCTACACTCTCTCACATTTCCACACCCAAACACCAAACACCAAAACCATAAACTTTCTCTCTCACCAAAGCTTCATCCTTTGCTTTTTTCTATTAACCATGACTAAGGATGTTGCAGAGCATGGCTCATTTCCAGCCAAAGACTACCACGACCCACCTCCAGCACCGTTGTTCGATCCTGTGGAGCTAACCAAGTGGTCCTTTTACAGGGCTTTGATAGCTGAGTTTGTAGCTACTTTGCTCTTTCTATATGTCACGGTTCTGACCGTGATTGGCTACAAGAGCCAGATTGACCCTGACTTGAAAGGTGATGCCTGTGGTGGTGTTGGTATTCTTGGGATTGCTTGGGCCTTTGGTGGCATGATTTTCGTTCTTGTTTACTGCACTGCTGGGATTTCAGGTGCGTGTGTTTCCATTTCTCACTCTCTTTCGTTCTTTCTCTATTTTCCTTCTTTAGTTATGCTTTGTTTTCTTGTATGAAAATGTACATCTTTGCTTTCAAACATAACAATTTAGGATGCTTTAAGTTTCAGGTAAGGTTGTTTTTGGTTAAAGATTTCAGATGGATTTTTCTTTCTATTTCCTTCTCTGTGTCTGTTTTTGCTTTTGTAGAAAAAATTTTCAGCTAGTCACGTAAAGAGCAATTATCATCTTCTATAAAAATAAAATGCTAAACTACTTTGTTCTTTTTCATATCTCTCAAGAATTGAATCATAATCTATGAACTTTTTCTTGAAGAAAATTATTATAATGAGTCTCTTAAGCCTTTCATATTGGTAAGATATAAAATTTTAAGCCTATTACCTTGGCTATTACTAGCTAACTTGTTAACTTGTTTTTGAATGTAGGGGGTCACATTAACCCAGCAGTGACCTTCGGGCTCTTCTTGGCTCGTAAGGTGTCGCTGATTCGGGCCGTGTTGTACATGGTGGCTCAGTGCTTGGGAGCCATATGTGGTGTTGCGCTCGTCAAGGCCTTTCAGAGTGCCTATTATGTAAAGTATGGTGGTGGCGCCAACTCTCTCTCAGATGGGTACAGCACTGGCGTTGGATTGGGCGCCGAGATCGTAGGGACCTTTGTGCTTGTGTACACCGTCTTCTCTGCCACTGATCCCAAGAGGAAAGCTAGAGATTCACACGTTCCTGTATGTACCTTATCATTTCTCTAGTTTATACATGCAATTTTATTTTGGGAATTGTGTGTATCAAAATGTCTATATCTTTTTTGTCTTTGGTTTTATTTTTTAATGCTTGCTTCTTATTTAAAAAGCGTTTTGGGTCTTTTGTGTTTTTCTTGAGATTCAGTTAGCTATAAATCTTTTTATGTATAGTAACAAAAAATTTGGTTGATATCTTGTGTTAACTCTTAAGGTTGTTTCTCAAAAAAAAACTCTTAAGGTAAAGGGCAATTTGACATAATAATCATATTTTATCTAATCTATTTAAATAAAAAGATCTCTTGTGTCCTATTTGTTTTAAAGGAAAAAATTTAGCTTCAATCTCTGGGTACCATTTACCGGCTCCAGAAAGAGTATTACTTGTACACACAAACTGATGGTTTGGAACTAAAACTTTTATCCTTTCCCAAAGCACAACCCTTAATTGAAAAATATTAGAACCAAGAATGTAAAACTCGACCAAGCTTAGTTTTTTTTTTTTAAAATAAAATAAAATTTTTAAGACTGTATTTAAACCACCGTTTTCAGATTTTTTGGAAAGATGTGTAGGGGTGAAAAAATGTGTAGAAATAGGAGTAATGTTGTTTAAGTGTGTGTTTAGTAAAAATTAAAAATTAGTTTAACTTTTAATTTTTGTTATTATTCATGAGCTTTATGACATTTTTTGATATTATTTATAGGTTTCATTGTATTATTTTAATTAACCTTTATCTTTTATTTATGTTACTTTTAGTTAAAAGTTTTCAATTTTAGTAAAATAAGTGGATCTCCAAAAAAGAACCTAAGGGTCTGTTTGGTACATGTGTTTAAAAACTGAAAATTGTTGTTTGAAAACATTTATAGGAATATGTGTGGGTGAAAAAGTACGTTGAAATGCGTGAAATATTATTTAAAAACTGAAAATGTTTGTTTAAAAACACAAACCAAACACCCCCTAAGCATCTGATTTTTTTGATTTAAGCTTTTAATTTCTTGGAGGTAAAAATACTTCTTTTTCCTTCTGGTCAAGTGTTTTCGTGGAATTTTTCCCAAACACCAACAGTAGTCGCTTTAGCTTTGAACTTAATTGAGACTCTTTGGGGTCTAGTATATTTTGAGCTTAATAATTCATCTTTTAACCAATTGACACATGATGGTAACGTAGCATGCGCCATTCAGATTCAGGCTAAGGTTTGGGGGTCCATGGATTTGTGGTTTCTGCAATAGCGCATATGCAAAAGGGTCACATAGTTTGCTTCCTTTTCAGAGAGTGATTCTCCATATTGTTGAATGCGTATGCGTGTTTCGTTTTGGTGTTTTCTATACGAGGTCTTGGTTTCATTAAGTCTTATCATAAGCCCCGTGGGTCCTATGGTATATTAATGATGTCGATGTCGTTTTCCCCTTGTAAACACTGTATGATTCTTTCCAAACTTAATTTATTATTTTTTGTAGGCTTTCTGGTATAATGAATATCTAATCCCAATTTTCAATGTGACCTTTATTGTGTGATTCCAATATTGCAAGAAGTTGTTTTTGTTTTTTATTTTGCTTCACGGGTAGACTATTGGGCACTATTAGAAAATTACAATTGTAGATTGTTTGTGTCCTCAGACTTGGACTATTTCTTAGCCACAAATGACTATTGATTATATTATCAAATTGATATTTTATTGACACATTGTGTTCTGTCCTGAAATTGAAGGTTTTGGCACCACTCCCCATTGGATTTGCGGTGTTCATTGTTCACTTGGCCACGATCCCAGTCACTGGCACTGGCATCAACCCCGCTAGGAGTCTTGGTGCAGCTGTTATCTACAATAATGACACGGCCTGGAATGACCATGTTAGTATATACCCTCCTTAGACTATTTTGATTATTTGCATTGTTATTAAAGTTGGTTAGTTGTTGCGTCATTTAATTATATTCCTAGTATATATAACACTAACGATCGAAGTTTAAGTCCTAGTAAAATTTTGAAGTTGACTATAAATTCTCAGCAGATTTCGTTGTTGTATATCACTTAATTATACTTTGTTATTTTCTTTTCCAGTGGCTCTTTTGGGTTGGGCCATTCATTGGTGCAGCTTTAGCAGCTTTCTACCACCAATTCATCTTGAGAGCTGGTGCTGCGAAAGCTCTTGGGTCATTCAGGAGCAACTCCTCCCATGTTTGATTAACAAAGAGGGTTAATTATTTGATTCCTTCTTCGTGGTTCTACTGAGAAATGACATTGGAAGAAGGATTTGATGTGTTTAGAAAAGAATAGTAGGGTTGTGCTTATGCTTGTGTATGAATGTTTCTTTGGCTCTCTTGATTTCCTTAAGAGGGTTAAGGAGCATAAAAGTGCAGGTTAAAGTCTCTTTGAGAAAAGGGGCCGATTTTTTTTATCCCTCTTGTTCTTCTAGAATTTACTTATATGTTGTCCTTTTCAACTTATGTCTTTGGCACATTGTACTCGTTTATGCTTTTAAGTGAAGTTTGAGCTATGTGGATGTTGGTCAGTGTTCACTTTCTATTGTCTGAAAGACTGAAATTGCTCAATACTCAATAGTAGTGCCTAGTGGTATAATGAAAGGCAATCTTCGGAATCCTAATTGTTCACAAAGTCTAACTATGTCATCATGAAAAAGAAGCAAAATCAGGTGACTTAAAAAGTCGAATCCAAAAGAAGAAAACTCTTGCCTATATGGCTAATTAAAGTGCAACATGGAGGGAGATTTACTATGATAATAAAAGGAAAAAGACATAAGAGCGGTTTAAACTTTACATAAGTATCTTGTCAAATACAATGGATTCGGTGCCGTGGGTCACACCCAGCTAGGTCATACATTACCAGTTAAATTTGCTTTAACATTAGAGATTCAGTGGGCTTAATCTAATGTTGCCGTTTATTCACATGCTAATTCGGTCAATAAGTAATAAATTTAAATTCTTTTCCCTGGTAATCTGGTCGTATTGTCGTAATCAATTAATATAAGATTTTTGTGGCTTAATTTAAAAATGGAATTTCACGATTTGGTAAATCAGCACACAAACTTTCCGTGTGAGAGCATTACTCGACTTGTCAGATAGCATTTGTTCTAAGCAGAATTAGGAAGTAATTAATTTAATTATTGAGCCATTAACGTGGCTTGTATTGATAATTGTGGGCATACTATGCCCATGCACGTGCCATTAGCATCCGTGTGCATCTATCAGTCTCTTTGCTTTGTGGCCACTACTAATTAATTAATTCTCTCTCTCTCTCTCTCCCTCTAGCTTTTATTATCTGAAAGCAAGGTAACTGTTTATTCTGCTCCCGCAGAGAAAGCAGAAAATGAATAGTTAAAGCTGAAGTCAGGGTGATGCCCTTTTTTGTTAAATTATTGGACAATTGGAAGATTGGTCTTGTTGGTTCATATTCATTGTATGAGTTCTTTTTCTTTCAAAAAACTAAAAAAATCATTTGGCAAATAACGTTGTGGGCTATACGCAACAGTGAAAACCCAAAAACTTTTGGTACTAATTAATTGAAGCTTAATTGTTATTGAATGGCGTATGCAAATATTGAATAGGCATTGATTACACTGCTACCTTTTAGGAAATCCCCACTGAATTAGGTTTTATGAGATGATAGGGCACACTCTAGGTCATGGTAGCTTAGCCATTTCTTAGGAGTTCGGACATTCATCAAAAATAGAAAAAGAAAAAAAAAAGAGAGTGAATGTATTGCAAAATTTAAATTGATAAAATTTTGCTTAAAGGATTATATCACGAGAAAATTGAGTAAGGTTAGTCACATTATCATTAATTAAAAATGAGATGTCCATAAAATTTAAATATAAAAACTTAATGTGTAACTTTGAGTTTTTAAAGGCATGAATATTTTAACATGTTTTAAATAAAAAATTATAATATTCAAGTTAAATAAATATTATTTAATTAATATCTAAATATAAAAAATGATCACTTAAATCTATTGCTGCCCTGTGAGGTGAGAATTGAAAATTGAGAAGTGGGAAGTGCGCCAATTATAAAAAATATGAGTATGAATATACAGGCTGAAAATTAATGGCCCCCCTGAGCTAAGGCCCAAAGTGTTGAGAGAGTCTGTCCAATTCAGCCCAAGGTGTTTCGGGTTTGCACACAACTCCACAAAACCAAGGCCCCAAGAGCAAATAGATCCAATTACAGTTGACCCACAACGAGGCCCTAAGTCTTTACTAAACAAAACATTGATATCTGGAATATATCTAACACCGGTGAAAAACAACCCAACAAAACTAATGACCCATGGGCTTCTCCTGGGTACAAATTAATGAAGCATCTACGATCTGTTCTGTCCCCCTCATACTAGTATTGAAATGGAAAATTATCTATTTAAGAAATTTAATTTAAAAAATAAAATTATAAAAAAAATTCATAAATTGGACTCATTCATTTTTTTGATGTTATTAACAGAAAGTATGAAACAATACCAATTTTTTAATTAAAGAAACAATGTCATGTTTAAGTAATGCTAAGAACACAATATTTCTCACAATTGTTGATATGATTTGATTAAAATGAAATCACTTTCACTTAAATCTATCACAATTATTCATTATACACTAACTAGTATGTAACCCGTGTTACCGCACGGCAATGGATATATTATTAATCATGAGTTATTCATTTTTAAAAGGCTCAGTTAAATCTAAATTCATATTATTAATCAGAAAATTTCATTAACAAAACTTAGCAGTATATATATATATATATATATTATTTGTTCCATTTTTGTGGTTTGAAAATGATATTTATGTGCAGATGGAAGTTGTTGATGAGAATGAGTGGTGGGGTAAGATAGAGCAGATGAAAGGAGGAGGGGAAGAGGAGATGATAATTAAGCATAATTTCAATCGAGCAGGCAAGCAAACCTTATATGATATGGCTTGTACCTTAATTCAGTTTTCACATCACGTATGTACTTTCATTCTCCAATAGACCATTTGGAGGAACATATGAAATGAACAACCACCACTTTTATTACTTCCATTGCATTCAAATGAGTTTGAATGAAGGAAATTCTCTAGAATGCTTCTCTATTTGCATGCAAAAATGCAATATCTTCAAAGCAATTAAAACTTGATTTACTTTGATATCATAACTTACTTAGAAATAAGGGGAAACAAATAATAACAATTTATTACAATGGAAATCATTTAGAAAATAGTGCAAATATATCCAAATGAGTTGGTATAACATCATTGTCTAAACATTTGGGACTAATCTTCAAAGTCGAGTCAATACATTGAGGAGGATATTCATCAAGGGTTTGTTGTAAATAATATTATGACCGGACATTTGTTCTTAATCTTTGAGAGCCTATTTCTAATAAGCCACCTGAAAATTAAGCAAATCCAAAATATCACCTTAAAAAATAGTTATAGCACCGAATTTGTCAGGAGTTTGATGAAACCTAACACAAAAAATGAACACAATGATTACATAATGGCAAGATAATAGGTCTGTAATTTAGATAATATATAAACCATCAAGAAAATATATTAAAAGGCAACCTTTATAAAGAATAGTCCCTTTCGACTCATCTCTATTCAGTATTAATATTATTACTACAAACTCATATAATGTATCCTCTCCTGTAATTCCAATTCACATGAAAATTGCTCTAGGTATTATAAGTTCTATTGCAATTTTGTTACAAACTGATTTGGAAGCTGAATTATGATGCCATGCATAACTGGTCAGCAAGTCCACATCAATTCACAACAGAAATGTACTTAATGTCTAGTAGTATAGATTGTTGTGAATTAAGTTCAATGCATAATTAACCATTATTCCTCACTAAAACAACCACAATAAACAGGACCCAAAAAGATCTAACCTTGGCAACTGAATCCAATACAATTTACACAAAAAAGTGTAGATAACATTAGATATCCATGCCCATCATTGTAAATTTAGTTCAATATATAATTAATCAAACACCCATTAACCATTATTCCTCACATAAACAAACCCAATAAAATTAATTAAAAAAAAAAAAACCACTTTTATAAAATTTATACCTGGACTATGGCTTGCATGGTACACTCTGCAATGGAGTGCTCTACGGTTTTGGCTTTCAATAGTCTGCCCTTTACTAATCTCACTAACAATTTGCTAAGGTCATTTTATTTTTAAAGCATTTACTAATTTTTTCCAAGCAAGAACCTACAAAAAATGATACACAGAAACAAACCTAAGTAAAAAAAAATTTACAAACCACATAAAAGCTTAAAACACACAAATTTAAAACTTACACGACAATTTCAAACACCATATCTGCTATTCCAAGGAACCACAATGAATCACACCAAACTAAAACTTATATGACAATATTAGTTAGAGCCGCTTTGAGGTATGTATCATAATTTGTGTGAGGGTATGAAGAAGCATATAAAAAGTTAAAATAAAAGAAATATCTCTTATTGTTTCTGTAGATTAAACCCAAATTATCACTACTTTTAACCCCATTCCTCCCCTTTTCTCTTTTGGGTATTACAAAAAGTATTGGAAAATTTTAGCCCACAACATTCTCATAAACTAAACATAATTTCACAAATGATGATTTAAAAAATGGAATATTATACAGGAACTCCTTATTTTGCCTAATTGTGCTAAGTGCTAACATATCCTAGATTGTACGATAACTTAAAACAATATATTAAAGCAATCAAAATATAATGCACACACAATGAACATGATAAATCAACTCTAACATTTGTGAAATCACCCAACAGGAAAATCTCACAGATTTGTGTAAAATCAAGTCTTGATAGTCACAAATTTACAATCAATATTGTGGTATCCAAAACCATTGTCCCTGTCCCATATGCTAACACATACAAAACAGTAAGAGCTTCTGTGTCCACATGGTCTTTTCTGCATTAAGTAACATGGTCTTTCATTTTTCATCCTCTCATAACTAACACAATATAAAATAATGAAAATCTTCTTCAATTTTCATCCAATTATGACTGCTAAGCCTTAATAAATGATTTTGTAAATTATTCAAAGGATTAATTAACACGCAAATATTTTCTACATTAGATACCATATCCATATGCTTAACTTAAATTTAGAAATACCCTTTCCTTGAATAGATCTTATTTATACAATTAAAGTATAATTACTTTAAATTCGTTAAACTACAAAGTACAAAGAGGCCAAACACAAATATGAATAAGGATTTCCTAAACTCTTCACCACAAACGCAATACAACTTCCAAAATGACAATAAAATGTGACACGCAGGTTAGGAATTAAAAAAAAAAAACTAACTTTTCTGAGTTTTCTCTTTTAATATGTATATGTGCTAGAATTTTGAGCATGATTTTCTCCTAACTTGGCAGCACCTCCTCCTATTACCTGTGCTATGCATGGGGTGCCCTTCTATTCAAAGAAACCATCTCTAGATAGATACTAAGATTTGAAAATATTTGACCCAATACACATACATATTCCATAAAGTTTCAATTCCTATGAAAATCAAATGCCTTTATCTAAAATCTGAAATTCCCCAGAAAAGAGAGAGAGAGAGGATAGATGCAGCCAATTTATGGTATATTAATAAATGTCCAATCCCATGCAAACCAAGAAAAGAAGACAAACTGGACTTCAACCAAAAGATTCTCTCCATTACACTAAGCAGGAAAAGAAATGATAAAAAACAGCTATTCACATGTATTTAATTATGACATATTTAGTAATCATGTGCCTTGTGTAGATGATTTACTGAATAGTACTATTTAATAGATATAGGTGGTCATCTAAATCGCTATGTAATGTAATTGATTGGCAGAGATTCCTTTAAACAAATTTGGCAGAAAAGTTGTCCCAGAAATAAAGTAGCATATTCTAGCAAATACAATTGCAAAAAGAGCACTAGAACAAATGAAAAGCTTTGCAATTCTCCACTGTTGAGAAACTGAAGCAACACTTCAAAAACCAACAAAAGCTTTTTAATTTCTCAAAGCTTTTCTAATCAATCTAATGAATCACAAAGTCAAGCAAAAAACAAAAGTTAGCATCTTGTTATATTTTAATAATTTTGCTCACACTTTTAATAGCAATTAAGAGACTACAAATGCCTACTTTTGGATCAGCACAGCAACAATGTAAGAAAAGGGAAAATGGAAAGTTTGAAGGGAGGATTTTCAGGCTTGTCATGATTCTTCTCATAGCAATTAGTTTTTAAAGGATCAAATGTGTTACTCCAACTCAAAGACAGCATAACTTCAAGTTCAATAATATGATGGTCATTTTATTACCAATAAGAACTGCCTTAAACATTAAGAACTTCCAAACAAACTCAATGGTATTGGACATCCTTCGAAATGACCCGTATTTATTATTTAAGAAAACTTGCTAATAAAGTTATTATGATTTATGAAACCACTTGCAATTATGATAGCATCACACAATAAATTTTAAAATTTCAATCATAATTGATAGAAAAGATCACCCAAAAAAAAAAGAAAAAGAAAAAAAAAGCCTACTCAGACAAATTCCAGCAAGGAAATTCCACAGTTGGCTAGAGTTTTGATCGTCCATCTAAAACATACATGGGAAGAAAAATACAAATTTTCTCTCATTTCCATTGAAAAATCAATACATAAAAACTAAAAAAAGAGGGTGAAAAAATTGAACGAATCTCACCTAGATTCTTCAGTTGGGATATGATTCCAATATCTTCAATCACCTGTCCCGGTGATTGATAATCCTTTTGAAGCAATGGACAAACAAACACCACCCGTTCTTTTATGCAGCCAAACTCTCTGCATAAAGCCAATTTTTCAACAAATCCATCAGAAACAGATCCATATCAAGAAAATCATATAATATGAATAATCCAAACAGGAAATAAGCCAGAGAGCCATATCAGGGAGGTACCAAAACTTTATAACAACAAAACCAAATAATTTTATTCCCCTCTCAATTAATTAAAATAAAGTCTAAGATTCCTAAATTAAAATTTATTTTCTACCCCTCATTTTCTCAAAACCTAATAAACTAAAACCCCATCACAGGGCCGTATTTATTTCCTAATAAACGAAGACCCCATCACAACCAATCAAAAACCATATCTAAAAACTCGAAACTTTTAATTTTCACACACTTTCTCAGCACCCAAACAGAAGACAAACACACACACACAGATAGAGAGAGCAATACCTTAGTACAATCATCAAATACTTTCTGAAGAAGAACTTCATAATTCGAGGGCAACTTCAATTCCTAGAATCAAAGACCCCAGAAAGGAAAAAAAAAAAAAAAAACTATGAACGTAGATATTAGAAAACAGGGAAAGGCTTAGTGATTTCTGTAATCGAAAATAGGAAAAAAAATATCGAAAAATTGAGAAACCAAACATTTTCATTTTTTTTTTTTAAATATCAAATTTCATACCTAAATGTTATAAAAAAAAAAAAAAAAAATTTCATACCTAAATCTAAAAAGGGGGAAAGAATGTTGAAAGTTCAAATAGTGTAAAAACACACTTGAACATTTAGACCCCCAATTTACAAATTAACCAATTCAAACTTTATGTCAAACACTTAATGTGCGGAAAATGAACAAAAGCTATAAAACAGAATTGGAAAACTATCTAAACCAAATTAAAATCACAACCCACAGCAGATAATAAAAGACAAAGATAAAAGGGAAGGAAGATGCAAACACAAGAACAACACGCGATGTGTTATCGAAGAGGAAACTGAAACCCTCGGCGTAAAACCTCTCCGCCGCCCTCCAAGCGGTAAACAATCCACTAGAAAATGTAGTTGGGATACATGGACAGCAATAGACCCTCCAAACCTAATCTACCCAGTGCACCTAAGCCCTCGAAACTTCTTGCTCCAACGAGGTTGCGCCGAACCTTTTTCTTTTCTAGCTTCCCGGATTCCGCTACTTGACCATAGCATCAACCAATAGAAATTGGTTCCTTCCTAACTGCTTCTCAGAACACCAAACAACCCTCTCATAGCCAATAAGATGGTTGATTAAATTCAACCTTACAAATGTACCAGTGCCAGTTCTGATAATATGATGGTGGCAGCGACATTCACGAACACTATCTCTTTAACCTGCTCAAATCTCAATCATTCCGTGTTTTAAAAACTTGAAACAAAAACAAATCAAATCTAAACCTATTCAACAGGAAAACTCAAATAAAAGTAACCATTGATACTGAGAGATTCTTTTGAAATTCCATAGCATTCATTGAAGAAGAGGGGAGCTGTATATTGAAGGAGAGAAAGGATTTTGGGTTTTGATTATTGTAGAAGGGGAGGTGAACTTGAAAATACATAGGTGTGATTATTGTGGAAGAGCATAATGTTTTATTCAGCCAAAAAAAAAGAAAAAGGAGCACAACGTTTTTTTAAATGAAAGTGAGCGTAATTACAACTGATCCCACTTAAATTTAGACAGATGGAGGAAAATTAGACTCAAAAGTCAGTTTGTTGGTGGTGCTAGCCTGAGATGTCTCTTTATCTTCCCCAACATGAGATGTTTTTGTTTTTCATTCCTCTCCAAATGGTAGAAAAAAATGGCAGAATGACTGGTTTTTTTTTTTTCTTTGGGTATGAAAGAAGGGAAGGGGAAAAAAACCTTGAGATCATCAGGTGAATAATCATTCTAGCATGAAAACATATCATGTCCTAAATCTCCGCATTTTAAAAAAATTTTCAAACTTAAAGAGCCACCCTTGTACTTTTTAGGACAGTCTTTTGCTCGGTGGCCACTTTTTTTGCAGATAAAGCAATCTTGTCCCTGAAAAAGAACCAAGCAGTAAATCAAACACCCAGATATGGATGATGATCAGAATCAAAGGCCCATCATAAATAGATAAATGCACAGATGCACATGAGCACCCACAAACACATATGCACAAGTTAGTGTGCACATTACATGTATGTATGTGCAAAACATATATACAACTTAGGGTAAATATAACAACAATTAGTAGCGCAGGAAATAAGTCCTACAATAAATAATAATAAAAATCCAATATTCATTCAACGAACCTTTGAGCATTGCTTTGCATTGTGCTCCGAACTCCCACAAACAAAGAAAGGTTTCTTCCGCTTAGCTGCTGTACAGTTTGCCATTGTATGACCTTCTTCACCACAATTAAAGCTTGCTCCCCAACCGCTATTTGGGGGATCAAAATACCTTGGCCCTCGCTGAGAGAATGGAAATCATAGAGATACCAAACTAAGCCTTTCAATAGGAATTGTATTTTCAAAATTGGCATTTGAGAGCAAATATTTGAACTCACAAGAAGCTTCCGAAACACAATGTTGTCGGTTATTTCAACAGCATTTAGATCAACAGGCTCAACCATATTTGAGGCTTCCACTGTCTCCTCCTCTTTATCGTTCACAACAACAACCTAAGGCAATATAAGTTTCCAAAACAGTCATATACAAAAATTCTCATGACCCACCAAGTAAGCCAAAAGTCCATTTTTACTCAATTGTCGAAATGGGGAAACTTATATCCGCATATCCAATATAGAAATATAAAAAAAAAATTATATATATATATATATATACAAATAAAAAAGACAAAACTTGGGTACAATTCCTTAAATGCTATACATTAAGTTCTTGATTATATTCAAATCTAATGAAGTACAAATATTGCTATATTTTCCAAAGACAATTAAATTCAAGAGTAATGCTACAGTCAAACTATTTTACTATATTCTTACAAACTATGGATGTGGCAAATTCTTACTGGTTCACATTTGCCCACCATTATCATCACTTTTTTGCTTACCAATAACCATCATTCACCGCATCAGCAGTGTGTAAAAAAAATTGTAAAATAGTCCATGGTTTTAGCATTTTTCTAAATTCAATACAGCTATGTGTTTGAATTTAATTGGGAACATAATGTTGTGAACCTATAAACAGAGAAAGAAACAACTAAACTACTGTGTAAATCTAGAATCTAAAACAAAATGGAAGAGCATGCAAGTCTTACTAAAGTTATCAGCTACACAATTGTATTCAAATGTAATTCAGTTACAAATTATAGCTGAAGGCAATCAACTAACTAATGTAGAGTGCTGGTCAATAAGTTATAATTCTGTTTGTGATAAACTTCAATCATTTTATTCTATATTTTTTTTCCTTCTACTCGACACATTGCAAAAAAGAATTTTGATAAAATAGTATTGGACCAAATAAATCTAGAGATTTTCCTTTTTCTGCTAAACAAATAAATTGTGAAAGTTCACAACTTTTTCACCATGGCTTATCTGGTTGTCAAGTAAATTCAAACCTCAGAAGCAATATTGACTATATCCATT
The DNA here is from genome assembly GCF_001633185.2 of Quercus lobata. Classification (NCBI taxonomy): domain Eukaryota; kingdom Viridiplantae; phylum Streptophyta; class Magnoliopsida; order Fagales; family Fagaceae; genus Quercus; species Quercus lobata. Next base: position 55,976,286 of record NC_044911.1, read on the forward strand.
AGCATTATAGCTGTAGCACAGAAACAAAGGTACCTTGTTGTCAATCATGTTGCACTTCTTTAAAATGAGGAAAATGACTTACATTTTTATCTACGTGATGCAAATTTCCAAAATTAGGCTAACTGCCTCATTAAGAAATCACCTTCATGACATGGAAATGCTACAATCTAATGAATGCTGCCTCAAATGACTATAATGCCTAAGTTCACATTAAACTCAACTCAGTCAGGCCTAAGTGTTTGGTTCTCTATTCTCATACATTGATCATGTAAGTTCCCACCAATTGTATATCATTCAAAAAATGGTGAAATATGCTACTTTCATCATGGATTCATGGAACAAATTGGTTTTGTTTAGTAAATTATTTGCTTCATGTGTCATATTGGTTTCGTGACCTTAAATCGCATATTCATCTTCCCATTAATTCCTGAAGTCATAAGTCATTGACCCAAATCAAATTCCAGACTCCCTACCACCACAGGTTAGCCACCAAAAAGTGAGACAATTTGTGACAATTCCATAATCGTCAATTGAACAAAGTTCAAGTATTTAATACAGCGCATCTAAACAAATGGGCATAATGTTCCAAAACAGCTTCCCCATCTTACATATACAGTGTGATTTGTTATACTATATAATCTATATAATGACAAGCCATAATAATAGATAAGCTCTATGTAGAGATGATCACGCAACCAGATTACTAACCTCTTTGCAGTGAGCAACTGTGGTGCATAATGGCTTCTCCACCAATACATGATGGGGTTTCGAGTGGTTGATGATATCAATAAGAATCTCATAATGGGTCATGTTTGGTGTTGACACAACCAGTACATCACAGAGACCACTGTCCAATAGCTCCCGGTGCCCCAAAAAAACCTTCATAACTTTTAAAGGTCATTAAAACCTCTATTAAGGCATTAATTCTTAAATTAGTGTGCAAGATAAGACCCCTAAAGAATAAAATATACTCATTAGGACTTGAATGTTTTGTAATTATATGAGTAGAACTACCACATTTAAAATCCCAAAGTTCATGTGCCCATCATTGATCCAATTAATTTTTATTTTTTTTTGAGAAAGCATTGATCCAATTAATTAAACAACAATACTGTGAATAAAAATACAAAATTGAATATACCCAAAAAAAAAAATTCCCATCTAATTTTATATGAAATCGAATGCAACGCAACAATACCTTCAGTGGCCAATTAAAGGATTGAGCTAATTGTAGGGCAAGGTCTTGGGAAGGGACATGGGGGTCAACTATAGCAAAAACAGCTACGCCTTCGGTGTGAAGATGATGGAGATTGATGAGGTGTTCTCTGCCCATCATTCCCACACCTATGATCCCGTACTTCACTGTGCTGCTTATAGCTACAGCTGCAGCCATGGTTGATAGTTGACTTGAGATTCTCACACACTCTTACACTTAATGTATGCGTTAGTTTTGCCTCAGATATAAAGTTAGGTGACTGTTGCATTCTATTTTCTAGTGGCTGGTTTGGCCATTATTTAACAATGGAGTCTCTTCCTTTTTTTCACGAGTAAAAAGAACCAATGGACGACGGCGTCGGGAACCAACTTGGTGGCGCGCATCAACAGCGCCTTCTTGACGATCTTTAGGCTCAAATCTTCATTCGCCGCTTTGTCGTCGTCGCCGTCGCTGCTCAGTACCAAGAAGGAATTCGACGGCTTGGCAGAGCCGTTGGGTTCTGCTTCGTCTAACATGGTGGCAAGAGGCTGGGTTGAAGGTGGGAGATGGTCTAACATGGTGGTGGTCCTTAATCTCTCCTTTCATAGTGCCTTATGACTCTCTCCCTCCCGTCTCTTGTGAAATCAGTGAATTCATTGGCTATAAAAATAGCTTCTTTGATTTTCACATTTGGCTACAAAATCAAGAAAAAACTTAATTAACAAAGTAACTCACTTGACCCTATAAATAGAAGTGGTTTTAATGAATAATGAGAATGGGTCCACGTACATTTAGCTGCATGGAGCAAAATTTAACTTCAATTACATATTTTAATTGAATAATTGGAAGGATAATTATGAACTGGTTGCCACATAGATGTAGACACATGGCATAAAATTAGAGTTTTAATTTGAAATTACAATTTGAGCTTCTCTCTGCTTCACCTATTATTATATATATAGATTAAATACTGTATAACATGGTCAATTATTGTAAAAAAGAAGAAGCTGTGTCTTTGTATTGATTTCAAGAGTCGACACAACATCATGATGATGCTCTAAAGGTTTGCCAATTTATGGATGCTAATAGGCAATGTAATTTCTTACTCTTTCATTTGTCCTTTCTGGCTGGCTCACACAGATTATTAAAGTCATTCTCATACCAATCTTTTTTTTTTATAAGGAGGATTCTATTGCAAGGTCATTTTCTAAAAATGGTTACTTTTCTTTGAAATGAGCCTATCTTGTTTCTAAGGGATTAAATCCATTGAATCTAGATCCTTGGCATCATTCTTGGATATGGAAAGCTCCAATGATGCCAAATGTTCAACTATTTTCCTGAGCTATGTAATCATAGAAGTTTTACGTTTTAGAGGAACTAATCTTTCTACTGCTTTGCTTAGGGAAATTAGGGACTAGGAACCTTATTATGGAAATGGATGTCCAAGGGGCTTGTTCTAATCCTCAATAATGAACATATTTCTTATTCATTGATCCAAAACATTAAACTTGGTTGTAAGAGTTCCTCAATAATGAACATATTTCTTATTCATGGATCCAAAACATTAAACTTGGCTGTAAGAGTTCCATCTAAACTTTTCAAAGCTGTGAAGTTAAGCTCAATTTATTGTTGAGAAACCAACAAGTGCGCTGATACTCTAGCTAAAAAAGGTTGTTCTCAAAGTCTAGACACCTCCTAATGTATTAATTTTACTAGAATTTGATAAATTTTGAGTATTTCTCTAGAGTTGATTGTAAAAACTTCAATTTTTTATATTTATATACCCATCCACAGGGCTGGCCCAAGGCCTAGGCCTAAGGCCCCCGCTACAAAAAATATTTACCTTTTACAAAAAGGCCTCCATTCCATTGTAAAAGGCTTAAAATTTTATAAAAGATATGAATTTTTTCAAAAGGTTGTGCACTTTTAATTATTAGTGATGTTATGGATATTATAAAATTTACTATAGATTTATAAATTGACATGTTACCAATTACAAAAAAGTATTTTAAATATTCATCAATTACATTATTGAAGCTCATCAACCACTGTTATTATTATATTATATTGTGAACATTTTGTAGTACCTTTAGTATTTTCCTTTTTTATTTCTAACAAGGCTTTAAAAAGAAATTTACAAATGTGTTAGATCATCAATAATGATTAATCTCCCTTAATAGTTTGAAACTTTTATATTTGTAAACTAATCTACTACAAAGCCACACATCAATTAATATCATAGATTATACATTAGGTTATAAATGTAATTAATTATGTATCGTCATATATCTAAGATAAATTAATTTTCTTTTTAAAAATATTTTTTTTTCTTTTTGTTAAATTTATGTTTCAACTATGATATTCAATTAGTGGGTCCCAGTTAACTCAACTGGTAAAATCTCTAATGATTGTATAAGAGATCTAGAGTTCAATCCCTGTCTACACTAAAAACTGATTGGTGTTTTGGTTTGATGATAAGAGAGCTATTATCAAGAGTAGACGTCAGAAGTTGAAACTTTCTCTAAAAAAAACTATAATATTCAATTTTCTATATAAAATTAACATTAGTTTTAGTTATTATTATTCATTAAATTACGTATTTAATACATCAAACTAACCTTAATTTGATCAACATTAAATAATTTTATTTAATTAATATATACATATAAAAAGCCCAACATAAACCTTTCACCTCAGTCCCAAATTAAGTTGGGCAGGCCCTCCATCCAAAAAAGAAAAGTGGATGACCTGCAAAACTTCATAGAAAGTTGAAGTAGTGTGTTGTGCGCGGGTTAAGTGGAAGCAGTGGTAGCTTTTTTTTCCTTTTTGGAGAATCGAAAGTAGTGGAAGCTAGTTAAAGGAGAGACCGTTTGATATTGATAGTAGATGATATTTTGGGAATGAGTTCAGATCCAGACAACCTAAGAGTCAATCCCAACGAATGTTTATGGCAAGGTTACTGCAACGGGTCATGTTAACGGAATTATCAATAAGGTTCGATTAATGTGTATGTTTAAGATATACATTAAGTTTTTTTTATGAAAAATTAGAAAGTTGTGAAAAAATCAACTATTTTTTCATATAAAATTTTCTAAAATGACTTATTAATATATGCCTTAGTAAAAACCCTTGTTATTCAGTCCAAAAAAAAAAAGAAAAAAGAAAAACCTTGTTATTAAACAATGTTGGAAAAGATTCGATACTACTTTTATGAAAAAAATAAAAAATTGTCTATAATATTAGTTAAATTATAATTTTTCATAAAATATTATTAAAAATAATTCCTAATCTAATACTTTTACGACGTCAGTTAACATTTTCTTTTCAAAAAGTCTATGGAAACTAGGGAAATACCTTTTCTATTCTTTGAACGTGGCCTATTCTCTTTCTCAAAAAGAAAAAGAAAAAAAAAAGAAAAAAAGAAAAAAAAGAAAAAAGGTTTTGGGAAAGTGGGAAAGACTTCTCTTCTACAATTTCATTATTGAAAGAGTTAAGTGATTGGGACTTTGAGATCATCAAATGGGAAGTTGCTAACTTGGATGGGAATCTTTGATGTGTAGGTTCTTAAACTGGCTTTAATGACTCATCTACATCAAATGTATATAAAGAAAAGAAATGAAGAAGAAGCTATTTTCGAGATTATTTTGTGTGGCTGGTCTTAGGTTTCGAGTTGCCCCTTGTATAAAGCTGATGTGTTTTGAGCATAACAAAAGGCCTAGTAATAAATGAGGTGTTACTTTAGCAAAAGGCCTACAAATTGGTTGGTTATTTACTTATGTTTTTTTTGAGAAAAAGTTGGCTATTTATTTTTAGTTAGATGTACTATGTTATTTTCTTTTTTGGTAAGTATGTACTACGTTATTCTTGATCCTTGAATAATATAGTCTCTTCATTATTAAAAAAAAAAAGAAAAAAAAAAGGAGAGGGGATTTGGTGGTTTTAGTTAGGATAAAATTAAGAGTCCCAATTCGTGTTTGCGTGTCTAATTTGTGTTGTGTTAACCTATGAGTATTTGATTATATGGATCAATACTAACCCCACATGTTTATTAAACAGTCCAGGATTTCTTAACTCTAACACAACCTGTTTATTAAACAGGACAGTTGTATCGATTTGTTTATTAACTTTTATCAAAGTGAAAAGCAAAAACAAATTTTAATATTAACCCAATTGATCTAAAACAAATAATTTTTTTTTAAATATAAAATTCAAAACTAACAAATAACTGCATCACAAATAATCATTCAAAATTAAAATATATCTTAATATCACAAATAACCAATCACAATATGTCAAACAAAATAAACCACAACAACAAATAAGTTTATATACTTAGGGTTTTTTAGAATTTTGACGGTTATATTAGTAAAATGATATTTAATTAAACGGGTGTTGATGCCCATTTTTTGCAAATCCATATCCAAAAGCCCATGAAGAAGAAAGCCCAATGAAAAAGCAAGGCCCAAAGGCCCACCAAGAAGACCAAAGAGTAAGAGAGGTCTAAAGAAAAAAATGCAAGGGAAAGCAATCTATAGCAAAACGCAAATCGCAAATCTGCCGTAGAATACAAATCTGCCGCATAATACAGTTCCCTGGTAGAATGGCTTCGATAGACAGACAAATTGGGCTCAAGACTCTTTTGATCCAGTCAACATTATCTGGCCCACAAAGGCCCAAATTCTTTTGTATAAAAGGATAGGCGTGAGAACTGATATGAAGAAGCACGATGAAAAGAAACAAGGAATGGCAGGAAGTGTCAGCAGCAGGAATCACGTGAAGGAAAGAAAAGCCAAACCGAAGGAAAATGACAAATGTAGCAGGAAACGCGTAAAGAAATAATACAGCCACGCAGCAGAATAAAACAAAGCTAATCTGCTACGGCAGAAACGACGTGGGAGACAAACACAGAAGGGCCACGGTACCACTAACCTGTATCCAGCCAATACAAGGGAGGTGGGCCCACGGTCAAGGGGATTCAGAGGGTGTGGTTTGGTGGTAGGAGGAAAATGGGGTCTATATTTGGTTTTCTGCCATGACTTCTTTTGGGAATATATCTTATTGGGATGGTATCTTACCCAAAAGAAGTAATAAATAGTTGAGACCATCTGATGCATGCCATAAAGCTAGGTAGTGAGGTAGAGGTATACAGCAGAAACAAACAAAAGGAAATTTTGTCGTGAAATGAGTAGTGGTGTAGCAGACATGAACTGAACAATGGCAGTGGTCTGGGCAACCAATGGGCGAGTGGGTAATCTTGAAAGGATGCCCATAACAAACTAAAAAACAGTTGGTGAAGCCCTAGGGGTAAAAGGGAGAAATCCCATTGAATCAGTTTGCTATAAAAGGAAGGTAACCATGGTAGAAAAGGGGGACTGGGAGGAGGAGGAAAAAACAGGGGAAGAGAGAAAAACACTAAAAGAGGGAAACCCAATGGAGGGAAGCACTTAAGGGGGAAAACCCATGGTAAGAGAGTAGTAAGCACCCAGAGAGAGGTACCTAGGAAAAGGAATGACTAAAAAGGGGGAACAACCCACGGCAGAAGAGTAATAAGAAACTAAGAGTAAAGAAAGAACGAAGAGAAAGAAAGAAAGTGGTAAAATAAAGAGAGAAAATACGGCAGGAATAAGGACATACATCAATAGACCATTTTTTCCCTCCCTCTTAGCAAACCCACTCTTTGATGTCCCCAAAAGTAATAGCTAGTAGCCATTTAGGCCTATTCTCCAAAATGCACAACTTTGATGGCAAAAACCTATGACAAGATTGTTCAAGTTGGGGTTTGGATTCTTTCTTGGTTTACTTATCCTATGGGAAGATTCAATACTTGATTTTGATTGCAAATATATTTGATTTCTCTCGTTATAAATTATATCTGCTGTATTTAGTTATTCTACTATAGCGCGTTTTTTATCACGTATGCTGCATCAGTTATCCTGTTGTGGTATCTTTACTTTTTGTACTAGTTATTCTGCTATAGCACCTTTTCATTATATGTACCGTGTTAGCTATTATACTAGTTAAACCTTTTCTGCGGAAGCTTTCTTCTTTATTTGTTATTACATGTTTTACTTTTGACACAAACTAATCATTATCCTGCTATAAGTATATATATATATATATATACATATATTGTTTCTCATGTTTTGTAAAATATATTTTATATATGTACATGTGAATACGTATAAGTATATATACTCATATATGTATGTATATATTTGAGAATATGCTAACCCATTTAAACTAACATTTGTTTGATGGGTATTTTCTTTAGGCTTTAGATTTGTTTATGTGCAGGAAGTAGAAAAGTATTTCTGCAGTAAAAACAAAGAGTAGTCATTCACATTGCAAAAGGTTTTGCTGCACGGCAAAAGGCTTTAAAGCACAACAGACAGCTTTAAAGCACAACGGACAACTTTAATGCACAGCAGGAAGCTTTATTGCACAGCAGGAAGTTTTATTGCACAGCAGAAAGTTTTGCTACATAGCAAAAAAGTTAGTCCTGCGGCAGAAACTGGAGAAAAGTTAGTTCTGTGGTAGAAATAGAGGATAAGCACCACGTTTTACCCGCCGTAAGCGTGCTCCTAGCAGACGAGACATAGTTTGTGCACAAGCCGGACCAAATTGAGTTGCAGTTGAATCGGTCTCAACTCCCTTACTCAGAATACTCGGGCCCAATATCGCAGGAGGCAGCCCAACCCACTTTAACCACAAAAAGGCCCTCTACAACGGGTTAAACAAGTTTTATGGGTTGGACACGAACACGACACGTTTATTAAATGAGTTAATAGTATTAACTCGAATATGACACGAATCCATTAAATCTCAATCTATAATCTATTAATTTCGCGTTATGTCGTGTTCTATTTGCGAGTTGTGTCAAATTTTCCACTCCAAGATAAATGCACTAAAGCCTCATAAATTTTTTTTTTTTTTTTTTTGGTTGCATTAAGATCATCTTAATTTTTTTCCTACCAATTTAGTACTTTAGTTTTTTTTTTTTTTTTTTTTTTGGTATAAAATGATTTGGTGCTAACAACGTTAAAATTGACAAAGAATAGATAAAATGTGTATATTTGTTTGCGGTATTAAAAAAAATTATGTATTAAATTTACGGGAAAATATTTAAGTATCCTACTTTTTTTTTTTTTTTTTGGGATAAGTTTAAAGTATCTTACTTGTTCAAGGAATCTTAATGCGTTTTAATTAATAAACCAACTTTACCTTACATACTCCAGTCCATTTAGTAGGTTGTCAATCAATTTTATCCTAAAAATGGGTTAGATAATTGGGATTTACTCCCTTATGGAGTACATTAGTAAACTATTTAAGGAAATTTTTTAATGGAAAAACGAAAAAGTAATTAAATTGTTTTAACAGCTTTTTCAATTTCCCATAAAAATTTTCTCAAAATGAATGGTTAATTTTTAGAAACTTTCTGATGATGTCGAAAATCGTCAGTAAGCTGCGTAGTCCTCACGTACTCTAGACAAAATCTACGCAACAAATAAGGAGAAAACTTTACAGAGAGTACTGGTGTGGTACTAGCCAAATACCCTCCGAAGGTTAAGTTAGAGAATATTCACAATTCTAGAGTGTCAAAGCTGGGATAAATTTTGTGTACCTTATTTTCTGAGGTCTTTGGATTTTTATAATGGTGTAGAACCGACCTTTATTTCTTGAGTAAGAAGATGTTTTCTTATGGGGAAGATCCTTATAAATGTACGTATTTTGCGAGATTCTTCCCATATAGGGATTTCATTGACCAGGGTCAATCCTAGGGTGCAAGATATTTTCATTAAGGATTCCTTGGAATCCATTTAAGCCATGTGGGTGCTACGTGGCATTGATATCTGTCCACCTTGTGTTTGTGTAGCTAGAATTAGGGGTGTGCAAAAGCTTACTGTCATCGAGGAAACCGACCGACATCGATCATTCTGAATTGCAGCTGCAACCGACCGACAGTACCAATGTCAGTAAGCGGAGGGCGAAGTGATTTCCGATGCCAGTGCAGTGCAAACATCGGAGTAGAATGTCCAAAACCGAGGATGAGCTGAACTGAACCGATATAGAGATATAAATTTCAATTGAAGTAATGTGGCGTCGTTTCACTAGATTTCTTAATTTTTTTTTTAAAACAACGTCTTCGTTTCACTTGTTATTTAAAAAAGAAAAGAAAAGAAAAGAGAGAGAGAGCAAAACAGCGTTGTTTTATGCTAGGTTTTCTGAGTTTTGCTTGCTATAAATTCATTCTATTCTCTGGCCGCTGGCCTTCACTCTCTCTCGCTCTCACCTCTCAGCTTGGCTGGCCTTTGCCCTCTCAAGTCTCATCATTAGACGCCTCACCAATCAAGCAGTTGCCGCTAGCCACGCAACCCAATTTGCAGCAAGCCATTTGTAATCCCCTCTCCTCTCTCACCTTGTGCCCTTAAGGCTTAAGTTCTTAAGAATCTCTTTCTCTATATGTCTGATTCCAAACTAAGCTTATAGTGTTACACTATTACTTCAAGTTCAAGTCCCACTCTCACATCCATCATGTATTCATGTCTAGTTGTCTGCCAAATAAAATTTAAACAACATTTATGGAATTTTTTTTTTCGTGTTACATTGTTGGACTTCTTTCTTTAAATAACTAAAGTTTTAATAGCATCCATAGTTCTGGATAGTATAAAGTTTATAGTGTTTTTTTTTTTTTTTCGTGTTACACTTGGACTTTTTCTTTAAATAACTAAAGTTTTAATAGCATCCATAGTTCTGCCTAGTATAAAGTTTATAATGTTACACTGCTTGAAAGTCCAATTTTTTTATATTAAAAAAAAAAAAAACAGTTTTTTTTTAATGTTTCAAACCGACCAAACCGATTATACCGACCGCAAATAACCGCACTGCTAAAGGCCGAAAAGCTGACACCATGCGGTATGCATCGGTTCCAATTATAAGAAAACTGATCCCTATCGGTTAGGTAATAAATTTAGGAAAAAACTGAGCCGACCGAACCGCGTACACCCCTAGCTAGAATCCATCCACTATAGAGGATCATCGGTCATGTAAACTCTCCATCTGGTGGTTCAATTCGTCATCCTGTTCCTGTGTTTTGATCACCCATTATCTTAGTGCCGTTGCCTATAGTAGGCTTGTTTGAACGAGTTTATCAACCTTTACCTTTATCCTCTTCGCATTCCCTAAGGTCACACGATAACCTGACCTAGATAATTTTCAGAAACTTCCATGCCTCGATATGTAAAAATTGATACCTCTGTCAACTTCTGTTCACATGGTCTTGTACCACTATTTAATTTTCTTGAACTAAACCCACCAAGGACATCAGTCATAATGATCTCTACAAGCTCATTAAACACGGTTACTTTAGCCTTTTGGGTAAGGATCTAGTGCTCGCTTTCATAATTTTGTCCTCAGCTTTGCCCAGCACTATATATATATATCTCAAAGTTACCAGTTCTCAATGCCTAGCTAGACTAAAATCCAAAGCCAAAGAAGTTTCATAGAAGTTTCAAGTTTCAACTTCAGGTGCAAAACAACCGAAGGGAGAGAAAGAAAGAAAGCGAGAATGGTACCTATCACTACACTCTTCTTCTATCTCATCTGCTCACTTCGATTCTTCTCAAACCCTTCTCGACCCTTAACATTTATCTCTGGCTTTGCTACTGACAATCCACTGGCTTTTTTGCCATTGGGTCTTGGTTTTGTCACCCCAGATATCGCTACCTTTTTGTAAAATTTTACTCTGCTTGAGCTTGCTTAATGTTAGAGTACGTGATTAATTTGTGTGTAAAATAAGGTCGTTCATATACTTGAAGCAAGTTTTTACAAGGCTCTTGGTGTGCGCGTGACTATGGCACAGACATGGAGACTGGCTTTACTGATCATACTACCTTCGGATGCACGAGTCCTGGCCTCTCCACATGTCATTTTACTTGTACTTATTTTATTATTTGCTCCGAAGTTGTAAAATACTCATATATTAGTGTATGTATATGTGGGAGTGTTTGAAGATAGTTTGATTCAGCTATCTCTGTATAATATCTTTTAAAAAAACGAAGAACTTCTATATGATTAGAATACTACCTTTTTTTTGTCTCTTTTTTTATGTCTACTTTTAAAAAAAAAAAAAAAATTATTTTATTAAAGTTTAACTGAAATTAATTTCAAACAAAATTCAAAATAATAATGATATATAAATTAAATTTAACAACTTACCTTAAGAAGTGCTAATCAATTAAGCTACTAAGTTCTGAAAGTTCCGTGGATTGTTAATATGGTGGGTCAAGACATGAATTTTTGGGTTTATGTCATGCTTCAGATCAATGAGTCCTCCATTTAAATCCCTTGTGAATCTTGTTACAGAACCTGGGAGAGGGAATAATTATTACAGTTGGTAAAACTTTTAATGTCACAATAGCATTTAGCACGAGCATGGATGATGGACCACGGAATTTAGATTCCTTTTGACCCAAACAATAACAATTTGAAAAGAAATTCCTTAATTAAGTTCTAAAATGTTCTGCAGAATGTTTTCAATAGACCAGTGAACCACCCTTTTAGGTCATTGATGGCTTCAAAGCAAAGTTGAGAGTCTCATTCTATGATAATGTCTCTGAATTCTTCTAAAATGTCTAGCTGCAAAGCCCATAGAATAGCTTCTGCTTCTGCTTCAAGGGATCACAGGAGAATAGGAGATGTTATTGTTACCTTCATCCCAAGCTTTTAATCAGTTTCCCCTTTATCATTCCTGGCCACAACAGGTAAGGTAGAGAAAGAGTTCATGACAAAAACACCTACATTGAGTTTAATCATACCTGAAGTAGGGCGATGCCAATACAACTATACAAGTGATTCTTTTTGCTTTGAGGTGTTTTTATGCCTATATCTACAGAACCAAGGTTTTGATTGGTTCTCCATTCTACATTTCTGATAATTTGCACGAAGGTTTACTACCTTGGAGCAGTCATGAGCCATTTAGTTCCTCAAATACCAGATTGCCTCACATCTGTCTATGTTTGCATTGCTATATATGGAGAGGAAGACAACTCTTAGACCACCCTTGCATCCAAACCAAATGGCCTAGCTAAGGGGAACTCAAGAAAGAGATCAATGCATGACTCATTAGTTTCACTGCATATATAGGGCAATTGGAATAAGTTTGCTCCATTCTCCTACCCAAAATTACCCCTGCTTGGCAAGCAGTCATTTCCAGCCTCTTAAAGATTAAGAGCAACGCTTAATACACAAAAAATTCATAATACATATTATAATAGTTGAGTTGACAAGTTTTTACTAGTTCTTATCTAAATCTATCATTGGTAATTTGCCACGTTTGTTAGCTATGAAATTTATTATTAACTTTTTTTTTTTTTTGCGTGTTTATGGACTTTCTCTAAGATTAAACTTAGAGAGACCCCCTCAATTTAAGAAAAGGTTGATCAATGAATAATGATGCAAGACAAGAGAAATGGGATAATATAGAAGTAGTTACAAAACGACATACCCTTGAGATTAAGGAAATGACATGTCATTGAATTGTAGTTATTGAGGCGAGTTTCAGTTAATAAATCAACAATTTCCGCCATATTAAATTTATCTAAGTAACGGGCTGTTACCGTTACCATTACCATATCTCTCTAGCACGACGCCCATAAGTTAGAGCTTATCTTCCCGACTTTCCGATCCAATGCAAATCCTAATTCCTCTGTGAATTCAATTCATCAATCGAGCTTCCAATTTTGCTAAGTAGAGAGAGTGAGAGAAGAGAAAAATGATTCATCTTTTTGCGGCTGGGTGGATCAATGACAAGTACGAGCATAATCATGAATATTCAATAAAGCTTCAATGGAAAATCGAAAAAATGAAACTAGATGCGCATTTTCAGGAATATATGGAGAAGAGGAAGAAGCCAGTAGTTTTCAGAACCGGACCGGACCGGGAGGTCGAACCGTGAAAACCGGGAACCGAGATGAAAATCGGTTTTTTAAGCATAAAGAACCGGATTTTTTGTTAATTCCGTCAATCGGTAAAACCGAGATTGGACCATACGAACTGGTGAGAACCGTGCAGTCCAACCCCTTAGCAATTTTTTTTTTTTTACAATTTTATTCTACTTAATTAAATTATCCATCTCTTACAAAGAATAAAAAAAATTATAATTAAAATCTGTGGGGGGAAAAAGACTAATAGGCCCATTCCAATATCTATACTAGGCTAGGGGCCCAGTCCATGGAAAAACCCCTCCTCGGCTATTGAAAAATCCTCCTCGGATGGATATAGCCGAGGGTAA